>NC_091286.1:626035038-626353475 GCF_032444005.1 Ranitomeya imitator
TAGGTAGTGATAGGCGCAATCCACTGCTGCTTATAGTTGTGTGAGGATAGATCAGGTACTGCAGTCTACAGAGATTCCACGTCTCAGAGCTCGTCCTATTGTTTTTGGTTATTGCCAGATCTCTGTATGTGCGCTGATTACTGCACGCTGTGTTGCCTGATTGCCAGCCATAACAGACGCAGCACAGGTGTCCCAAATAACGCCTTGGTGCTTGGCGCAGCTTCCTGAGCGTTGTTATTTGCTGTACAGGAGTCTGCGCTCTTGTGTTATCCCTTGGCAATGCCCTGTTAGAGCTGCCCGTCTTATGACCTCATTTCATGTTGGCCGGTGCGGTTAACGATGGCCATAAATCCCAGACCCACAGTGCCTTTTCATAAAGTCACACTGCGGTGCTGTGATTCGTGGCCTTGAGCAGTAAATATTTTGGCCGCTCACACACGTCCTTACACCTGCTTCAGACTGGGCGGCCTCTGCTGATCCCTTCTCGCATGCCGCGGCCATGAGGCTGCACAGTCTGAAGAAGGCGGAAGGAGATGAGTTAAGACAGGTGAAGATATGCACTGCTCGTGCCCATCAATCACACCCTCGCAGTCAAAATAAGACAACGAGGAGCATTGTTTCAGGCAGGGCGGACGCACAGGCGCAACAAGCCAACCAATGATGTCAGAAGACGGGAAGCGCTACCAAGGGGGGTGCTGCGTATCATTAGAAAGGAAAGTCACACCTCAGGGACAGTGGAATGGTCTCAATGAGACACATTTTGTACGTTTTGAGCTCCACGTGGGCAAGGACAAAAAGTCAGCCACCTTGTACAAATGCAGCAGTACTGCTGTACAAGGTGGCTGTTATACATAGAAACACCTGGGGGTGGGGGGCAGGCTCCCTTCAATTTCAGTTCATGTGCCTGCGTGGCGTTTGCAGGACACGTTGCCAGCTACACAGCAGGGGAACAGCTGGCGGTGCTGAACCCCACTAACACATTGGCTGGTGTTTTTCTCTGTGCAGCTAGCATGTCCAGGCAGAAACTGGCGTTGTTTGAGCCCAGGGTCAGCAGGAGGAGGAGAGGAGCAAAGTGTAGGCCGAAGCCTGCACTGGTGGCAGCTTTTGTTCAGTTGTGCCAGCGTGGCTTGTGCTGGACACGATGCCGACTACACAGCAGGAGAACAGCTGGCGGTGCTGAACCCCACTAACACATTGGCTGGTGTTTTTCTCTGTGCAGCTAGCATGTCCGGGCAGAAACTGGCGTTGTTTGAGCCCAGGGTCAGCAGGAGGAGGAGAGGAGCAAAGTGTAGGCCGAAGCCTGCACTGGTGGCAGCTTTTGTTCTGTTGTGCCAGCGTGGCTTGTGCTGGACACGTTGCCGACTACACAGCAGGGGAACAGCTGGCGTTGCTGAACCCCACTAACACATTGACTGGTGTTTTTCTCTGTGCAGCTAGCAGTTCCGGGCAAAAACTAGCGGTGTTTGAGCCCAGGGTCAGCAGGAGGAATAGAGGAGCAGAGTGTAGGCCGAAGCCTAGTTGAACCAATTTCAAAGGTTACCTTTAACCCCCCCCTCAGGTGTTGCAAGGTACAAGAGCCACTCCTTGAACAGCATTAATGATGCACAAGTCAAAGGTTGCTCTATTTAATTTTGCTCCTTCCACACGCTGAATAAAACACGTACACTATTTAGCCCATTATACTGTCAAACAGTAGTGGAGGCGTGACTACTAGTCTTTTTAAGGAGATGCAGCACAGGTGTCAAAATTTACACCTAGCTGCTGTGCGCAGATTCCTGAGCGTTGTTATTTGCTGTACAGGAGTCTGCGCTATTGGGATCCCTTGGCCATGCGCTGTGAGCGCTTCCTGTCTTCTGACCTCATTTAATGTCGGCCGTTACGGTTAGCGATGGACATGAATCCCAGACCCACAGTGTGTTTTCAAAAAATCACACTTCGTGGCTGGGATTCGTGGCCTTGTTCAGTAAATATGTTCGCCGCTCACACATGTCCTTACACCTGCTTCAGACTGGGCGGCCTCAGCTGATCCCTTATCGCATGCCGCGGCCATGAGGCCGCACAGTCAGAAGAAGGCGGAAGGAGGGGAGTGAAGACAGGGGAACATATGCACTGCTCGTGCCCATCAATCACACCCTCGCAGTCAAAATATATGAGACAACGGGGGGCGTTGTGTCGGGCAGGGGGAACGCACAGGCACAGCCAGCCAACCAATGATGTCAGGAGACGGGCAGCGCTAACAATGGGGGTGCTGCGTGTCATTAAAAAGGAAAGTCACACCTCAGGGACATTGTAATGCTCTGTAATGAGACACATTTTGTACTTGTTGAGTTCCACGTGTGCAAGGAGAAAAAGTCAGCCACCTTGTACAAATGCAGCAGTACTGCTGTACAAGGTGGCTGTTATACATAGAAACACCTGGGGGGGTGGGGGGCAGGCTCCCTTCAATTTCAGTTCATGTGCCTGCGTGGCGTTTGCAGGACACGTTGCCAGCTACACAGCAGGGGAACAGCTGGTGGTGCTGAACCCCACTAACACATTGGCTGGTGTTTTTCTCTGTGCAGCTAGCATGTCCGGGCAGAAACTGGCGTTGTTTGAGCCCAGGGTCAGCAGGAGGAGGAGAGGAGCAAAGTGTAGGCCGAAGCCTGCACTGGTGTCAGCTTTTGTTCAGTTGTGCCAGCGTGGCTTGTGCTGGACACGTTGCCGGCTACACAGCAGGGGAACAGCTGGCGTTGCTGAACCCCACTAACACATTGACTGGTGTTTTTCTCTGTGCAGCTAGCACTTCCGGGCAAAAACTAGCGGTGTTTGAGCCCAGGGTCAGCAGGAGGAGGAGAGGAGCAGAGTGTAGGCCGAAGCCTGCACTGGTGGCAGCTTTTGTTCTGTTGTGCCAGCGTGGCTTGTGCTGGACACGTTGCCGACTACACAGCAGGGGAACAGCTGGCGGTGCTGAACCCCACTGACACATCACCTAGTGTTTTTTCTGTGTAGACAACACTTCCAGGTGGCAACTGACAGTGTTGAAACCCAGGGAATCAAAGAGGAGCAGAGTGTAGGCCGAAGCCTGCAGTAGAGCAAGTTGAAAGGGAACCTTTAACCCCCCCCCCCCCCCCCAGGCATTTGTTGCTGAAAGAGCCATCTTGTACAGCAGTAATACTGCACATGGAAAATGGTGGCTCCGAAAATTATGCTCCTTGCAAACGCTGAAGTACACACTCATATAATGTGTCCCCTCACACCGTCAAACCATCCCGGAAGTGGGACTTTCCTTTGTAATGTGACACAGCACAGCCGTCATTCCAACCCCCTTGGTGCCGGGCGCCACCTCCTCAACGTTGTTTGGTTCTGTCACGGAGCCCGCGCTGTAATGTTATCCCTTGGCCATGCACAGTTAGCGGTGCCCGTCTTCTGACATCATGTAGGTGTCAGGCTGGCAGTGCCTGTGCGTCCAAGCTGCCCGAGATCCAACCTTGCAGTGTCATCTAATGTAGTCCCACTGCGGGCCAGGGATCCATGGGCATGCGCAGTGCATATCATCGCCTCTCACTCACCTCCTTCCTGCTTCTTCAGACTGTGCGGCGTCACGGCCGTGGCATGCTATTAGGGATCAGCTGACGCCGCCTAGTCTGAAGAAGCGTGAAGAAGGGGAGTGAGAGGCTAGTATATGCACTGCGCATGGCCATGGATACCAGGCCCACTGTGGGATCACATTAGACGACACTGCGAGGTGTGATTTCGGGCAGCGTGGACGCACAGGCGCAGCCAGGACGACAACAAATGATGTCAGAGGACGGGCAGCGCAAACTGTGCATGGCCAAGGGATAACATAACAGCGCAGGGTCCATGACGGAATCAAACAACGCTAAGGAGGCAGCGCACGGTGCCAAGGGGGTAGCAATGACGGCTGTGCTGCGTCACATTACAAAGGAAAGTCCCACCTCCGGGACGGTTGGACGGTGTGAGGGGACACATTACATGAGTGTGTAGTTCAGCGTTTGCAAGGAGCATAATTTCAAGAGCGACCTTTCCCTTGTGCAGTATTAGTGCTGCACATGGTGACTCTTTCAGTAACAAACGCCTAGGGGGGGGGGGACAGGTCCCCTTACATTTTAGTTGTGCCAGCGTGGCGGTCGCATGACACGTTGCCGGATACACAGCTGGGGATCAGCTGACGTTACTGAACCCCAATAACAGAGGAGCGACTGTTGACTGTGCACACAGCACTTCCAGGCACCAACTGGCGGTGTTAGAGCCCAGGGACAGCAGGGGGAGCAGATTGGAGGTATTGCCGCACACACAGCTGGGGATCAGCTGACGTTACTGAACCCCAATAACAGAGGAACGACTGTTGACTGTGCACACAGCACTTCCAGGCACCAACTGGCGGTGTTAGAGCCCAGGGACAGCAGGAGGAGCAGAGGAACAGAGTGTAGGCCGAAGCCTGATTGGAGCAAGTTGAAAGGAAACCTTTAACCCCCCCCCCCAAGACGTTTGTAGCTGAAAGAGCCATCTTGTGCAGCACTAAGGATGCAAAAGGAAAAGGTTGCTCTTTTAATTATGCTCCTTGCAAACACCGAAGTAAACACTAAAAATGTGTCCCTTTATACCGTTAAACCGTTCCGGAGGTGCGAATTTCCTTCGTAATGGGACACAGCACAGCTGTCATTCCTATCCCCTTGATGCCGTGCGCTGCCTCCTCAGCGTTGTTTTAAGCTGTCACGGAGCCTGCGCTGTTCTGTTAGCCCTTGGCCATGCCCAATTAGCGCTGCCTGTCTTCTGACATAATTTGGTGTCAGGCTGTCAGTGCCTGTGCGTCCACGCTGCTCCAGATCCCACCTCGCAGTCTCGTCTAACGTAATCCCACTGCGGGCCTTGGAACCATGGGCATGCACAGTGCATAACCTCGACTCTCACTCCCCTCCTTCCCTCTTCTTCAGACTGTGCGGTGTCACGGCCGTGGCATGCTAGGGATCAGCTGACGGCGCACAGTCTAAAGAAGGCGGAGGGAAATGAGCGAGAGCCCGAGGGGAAGATATGCACTGCGCATGCCCATGGATCCCAGGCCCGCAGTGTGACTCAATCAGAAGACACTGCGAGGCGGGATCTCGGGCATTACTGCTGCACAAGATGGCTCTTTCAGTAACAAACGACGGGGGGGGGGGACAGGTTCCCTTACATTTAGGTTGTTGTGCCAGCGTGGCGGTCGCAGGACACATTGCCGGCTACACAGCTGGGGATCAGCTGACGTTACTGAAACCCAATAACACTGGGTCGTATGTTTTTACTGTGCAGCCTGCACTTCTGAGCCGCAACTGGCGGTGTTGGAGCCCAGGAATAGCAGTTCAGGTGGTAGAAAGATGAACACAGCAGGAGACCTGGATGACACCCAATTACTTAATCAGGCAGAGGAGTGGCAAATTCCTGCGAGATCCAGGCCTGGTTCATTTTCAGGAAAGTAAGCCGGTCAACGTTATCGGAGGATAGTCGCATGCGACGGTCTGTTAGTACACCACCTGCGGCACTAAAGACACGTTCCGATAAGACACTAGCCGCAGGGCAAGCCAGCACCTCCAATGCATACTGGCTTAGCTCTGGCCATGTATCCAGCTTAGAGACCCAAAACTTGAACGGGGAAGAGCTGTCTGGGAGTACAGTAAGAGGGCAAGCCATGTAGTCTGTCACCATCTGACGGAACCGTTGCCTCCTGCTGACTGGAGCCGCCGGTGATGGTGTAGACATTTGGGGCGGGCACACAAAAGTGTGCCAGAGTTGTGCCATACTGGGCTTGCCTTGGGCAGAGGCACTGCTTCTGCTCCCTCTTTGGGCAGAGCCTCCCCCACTGCCTCGACGCACTGAGCTGCTTTGTAAAGCACTAGCAGCACTCCTCTCAGTTGGACAGGAGAAGATGATGGAATTCACCAGTGTGTCGTGGTACTCCCGCAATTTACGCTCCCGGGTCAACGCAGGGATGAGGTTTTGGACGTTGTCCCGGTAGCGAGGATCGAGGAGGGTGAACACCCAATAATCAGGCATGTTGAGAATGTGGTCGATGCGGCGGTCGTTTCTCAGGCACTGCAGCATGAAATCCACCATGTGCTGCAGAGTGCCAACTGGCCCAGAAACGCTATCCCCTGCTTGAGACATGATCTCTGCCCGCTCGTCATCACCCCACCCTCGCTGTACACACTGACCACTGGACAATTGCGTCGCTCCCTCCTCTGGACGGAGCTCTTCCTCCTCCATTGACTCCTCCTCATCCTCCTCACAAATTGGCCCCTGCGTACCCCTTTGTGAGGAACCACGTGGCGCTGACTCTCCAGAAGCTGATGGAAAAGGTGACTCCTCATCCTCCACCTCTTCCACCACATCATCCCTTAACCTTGCAAAGTTTGCTGAAGCAGGCAGATAAGTGGGACAGTCATGCTGACTAGTGCATCATCTGCACTTGCCATCCGCGTGGAATAATCAAAAGGACGCAAAACCTGGCAGACGTCCTTCATAGTGGCCCACTCTGTGGTTGTGAAGTCTGATCGGCGCTGACTGCGACTTCTTTGCGCCTGATGCAGCTGGTACTCCATAACTGCTTGCTGCTGCTCACACAACCGCTCCAACATATGTAACGTGGAATTCCACCGGGTAGGTAGGTCACATATGATGCGGTGTTCCGGAAGGCGGAATCGGCGCTGCAGAGCAGCAATGCGGGATCTGGCCAAGCTGGAACGCCGCAAGTGAGCACACTCTAGGCGGACCTTGTGCAGCAGGGCATCAAGATCCGGATAGTCCCTCAGAAAACTCTGCACAACCAAATTGAGCACATGTGCCAGACATGGGATGTGAGTGAGGTTGCCAAGGGCCAAAGCTGCCACCAGATTTCGGCCATTGTCACACACTACCATGCCTGGCTGGAGATTCGCTGGCAGTAACCACACATCGCTCTCCTGCTTGATGGCATTCCAGAGCTCCTGCGCTGTGTGGCTTCGATGCCCCAATGAAACTAGTTTCAAGACGGCCTGCTGACGTTTGGCCACGGCTGTGCTCATGTCGGTCATAGGTAAACGTTCACGGGTCCATGTGGAGGTGGACTGTGACGGATCCTGCAGAGAGGAATCAGAGGAACTGGTGTAAGAGGAGGAGTCGATGCGTACAGACTGGATTCCTGCAATCCTTGGAGTGGGCAGGACACGTCCTGCGCCACTCGCACGATCTGTACCTGGCTCAACAACATTAACCCAATGGGCAGTGAGGGAAACATATCGCCCCTGTCCATGCTGACTGGTCCACGCATCGGTGGTGAGGTGGACCTTGCTACTGACGGCGTTCAGTAGCGCATGTTTTATGTTTGCCTCAACATGCCTGTGCAGGGCAGGGACAGCCTGCCTGCTGAAGTAAAAGCGGCTGGGCACCTTGTACTGTGGGACTGCCAATGCCATCAAGTCACGGAAGCTGTCAGTCTCCACCAGCCTGAACGAGAGCATTTCCAGGGACAACAGTTTGGCAATGCCTGCATTCAGAGCCTGTGCTCGGGGGTGGTTGGCCGAGAATGCCCGCCTTTTCTCCCATGCCTGGACTACCGATGGCTGTAGAGTAGACTGGGAGTGTGAGGATGACTGGGAAGGTGGTGCTGTGGGTGGAATTACACTAGGTCTCTGGACAACAGTGGAGGAAGAGGCAACACGAGATGAAGAGGTGGTAGCTGCCGCTGTTGGTTGGCCTACGTCTTCACTGTGTTTCTGTAACTCCACCGCGTGCCTGTTCCGCACATGTTTCCACATATTTGTGGTATTGAGGTTGCTGACACTTTTACCTCTTTTTACTTTCTGATGACACAGCTTGCATTTGACAAAACAAATGTCATCTGCAACTGTGTCAAAAAAGGACCAGGCACTGCAAGTCTTGGGAGCGCCCTTTTTGGCTTTGGAAAGAGACAGGCTCCTAACGGGTGCCAAAGTGGAGGCTACAGGCTCCGCAGTCTTCCCCCTCCCTCTCCCTCTTTGGCCCGTAAGGGGAAGCTCTTCCTCAGAGCTGCTCCCACCACCTTCCTGTTCCTCACGCCACGATGGGTCAAGGACCTCATCATCTCCACTACCCTCTGCCACCAACTGCTCCTCCTGGGTAGTCTCGGCAGCACAGTACGCATCAGAAAGCGGCACCTGAGTTTCATCATCAGATGCGTACTGCGCTGTGGTCACCGGAGGCACTGGCCCACCTGCCTCTTCAGAGTCAGAGAGATAAAGCTTTTGGGCATCACTGCACACTGCCTCTTCTTCCATTTCTCCAATGCTGCTTGGCTGGCCCCCTGTTTCCAAGCCAAGAGATTCAGAGAACAGAAGTAGAGACGGCTCCTGTCCTGGGCTCTCTGACTGCCTGGCCAATTTGGCAGGTGGTGAAGAGACAGATGGCTGCTCTCCAGTGCTCTGTGCCTGAGAGGATGTGGCACTAACTGAAGTCGATGCCGAGGCGTTAGCTGCCATCCACCCAACAACGGCTTCAATTTGGTCTTCACGTAGCAGCGGTGCACGGCGCTCTCCGACAAAGCTGCGCATGAAGGACTGTTCCCTGCTGAAACTGAGTGACGACGAGTCACCGGCGCCCGCAGCAGGCACAGAATCACCACGTCCTCTCCCTGCTCCTCTCCCTGCTCCGCGCCCACGCCCACGTGCCTTACTCCCTGCCCTCTTCATCTTGGTTGACAGATAAAGATAAGCAGAAAAGTACTAAGGCCTTAGTGTGCTTATTCCTGAAATGCTCCTCCTAACAGGTGTAAGAAACACTAATGTTGTAAATTGTGGACTAAACTTTATTATTTTTCAAATGTGGCCTACACAAGTGTTAAGTTGTGTTTGGTGAACTTAACTTTTTTTTGGTGCAGATCGGGCTACAGAGCTAGTTTAAATCACACGGAGACCGTGTAGACAGCCGTAAACGGCGCTGCAAGGCCAAAAAGCCCTCCTCTCGGTTATCCTATATAGTGTTTTTCCACTATTTAGCTGGATACGAGTGGAAAGACACTAATAGGAATTTTTTTTTCAAATTTTAAACTGGCTGCACTATTTGAAAAAAAGGAAATTGTTTTTCAAGGTATGAGGCAGTAACGCACCCTGAGCTGAATCCAACCGGCTATGGCTGCACACAGACTACAGGGCGAGCTGCGCTCACACAGAGACCGTGCAGACAGCCGTAAACGGCGCTGCAAGGCCAACAAACCCTCCTCTAGGTTATCCTATATAGTGTTTTTCCACTATTTAGCTGGATACGAGTGGAAAGACACTAATAGGAATTTTTTTTTTCAAATTTTAAACAGGCTGCACTATTTGAAAAAAAGTAAAATTTTTCTCAAGGTATGAGGCAGTAACGAACCCTGAGCTGAATCCAACCGGCTATGGCTGCACACAGACTACAGGGCGAGCTGGGCTCACACGGAGACCGTGCAGACAGCCGTAAACGGCGCTGCAAGGCCAAAAAAACCTCCTCTAGGTTATCCTATATAGTGTTTTTCCACTATTTAGCTGGATACGAGTGGAAAGACACTAATAGGAATTTTTTTTTTCAAATTTTAAACTGGCTGCACTATTTGAAAAAAAGTAAAATTTTTCTCAAGGTATGAGCCAGTAACGAACCCTGAGCTGAATCCAACCGGCTATGGCTGCACACAGACTACAGGGCGAGCTGGGCTCACACGGAGACCGTGCAGACAGCCGTAAACGGCGCTGCAAGGCCCAAAAACCCCCCTCTAGGTTATCCTATGTAGTGTTTTTCCACAATAGAGCTGGAGACTGGTGGAAAAACACTAATAGGAAATTTGAGAAAAAATGTGCAGCAGGCTGCACTAAGAGCAAAAAAGGACAACTGTGTGAGGCAGTGTGAACCCCCCCTGAGCTGAATACAACCGGGTATATGGCTGCACACAGACTACAGAGTGAGCTGCACACACACACACACAGAGACCTTGCAGAACGCTGTTAAAACAGCGCTGCAAGGCAAGAGCAAGGTGAACAGTGAAGAACACACAGCGTTTTGCTAAATTAGCCTTTGGAAAGGAAAATAAAGCAATTAGCTAGCTCGACTGGCCCTCAGTTAGAACACAGCGTCCTGTCCCTAACTGAAATTACAGCAGAGTGAGCGCAAAATGGCGGCAGCGTTTTTTATAGTGCAGAGTGACATCATTTCAGCAGCCAATCCAAGCGTTGCCAGTACTTACATGCCCACCATGCTAAACAGGATGTGCCCACACTTCCAATCATTCCTCATTGGCTGCTGCGTTCAGTTTGAATTCTGGGAACTTCCGATTCCGGTATCCGATACGCGGGAAGTATCGGAATTCGGTATCGGAATTCCGATACCGCAAATATCGGCCGATACCCGATACTTGCGGTATCGGAATGCTCAACACTAGTGATAACTAAATGGCTCATGGAACAAAACATAGAGATTTTGGGTCCATGGCCTGGAAACTCCCCAGATCTTAATCCCATTGAGAACTTGTGGTCAATCATCAAGAGACAGGTGGACAAACAAAAACCAACAAATTCTGGCAAAATGCAAGCATTGATTATGCAAGAATGGACGGCTATCAGTCAGGATTTGGTCCAGAAGTTGATTGAGAGCATGCCAGGGAGAATTGCAGAGGTCTTGAAGAAGAAGGGTCAACACTGCAAATATTGACTTGCTGCATTAACTCATTGTAACTGCCAATATAACCTATTGGTACTCATAATATGATTGCAATTATATTTCTGTATGTGATATAAACATCAGACAAACACTAATAAAAACCAGAGGGCAGCAGATCATGTGAAAATATAATTTTGGTGTCATTCTCAAAAATTTTGGCTATGACTGTACACAACACTTATAGAAATACATTTACGTCATTGTTAACAAAGTACACATGAGTCATCCACAAGATTAATATATAAGCATTATACAGCATTATTGACATCATATCAAAAATGTGCCCGTTTTATTGGGAAGGAATGAAGAGGATGCTTGTCCCCGACATACTGTTACATATGGGAGTGTCCATAAAATGTTCCTTGAATCCAGAAGAGGACAGGCCGGAGCGGGCCGCCCCCTCCCCCCCGCGGCTGAGTGAAGGCCTACATGACAGGGGTTAGGAGAGGAGGGGGTGGGCGTCTTTAGGCTAATTAGTAGGGGGAGGGTGGGCTAGTGGCAGGGGATATTGTAGAGGGTAGGGGGCGGGGGCTGATCAGTTCCCGCTCACCTTAGCTGAAGCATGGCCAGCGTGGACGCTGTGCTGGAGAGCCTGAGGGCTGCTGCAGCTTCTCGCCCTCAGGGTTGGCTGGAAGCGCAGGTGGCTCACCTGATGGATGGCGGCGGTGGAGGATCCTCAGCTGCGGTCCCCCCTTTGGATCGGCGTGCTCGGCGGACACGGCCCCCCGAGCGGCTGTCGCCGGATTCAGGACCACGTGCCCCCCGCAGGCGCAGGAGCCCCTCCCGGGACCCTCCAGGCCGGGCGCCGGTAAGAGCAGCGGCGAGGCGGCCCCGGCCTGGGAGGAATCCTACAGCCGGACGGGGCACAGCGGCGGTGGCTGGGCCCTCACCTCGTGGCGTGGTGGGGGCGGGGCCTAGACGCGCCGGACAACGCATGGGGCCTAGGGCTTCGGGAGGCCGCGGCGGTGATGCTCCTGCCGCGCGGCCTGCCTCGGCAACAGCGACCGGGTCTGGAGGAGCGGTAGTGGCCGGAGGATCGGGCGGCCTGAGGCTGGACGGCGCCGGGTCGGCCCCTGCAGCGGCGGCGGGGGGTCTCCCTGCTCCAGGGCCGGGGCCTGGGCAGTCTCCTGTGGCAGCAAGGAGCGTGGCGGGCAGCGGACAGCGGGCCCCTTATTCACCAGCGCGGACGGCTTCTGCCAGCTGGGCCCCGGATCGGGTGCCGCAGTTACCAGCGACTTTCCAGAACAGCGGTTCGGATAGCCAGCATCGTGGTTCATCGGTGGACGGTTCGTTGGCGGACTGGGCGGTTCGCGGACGTCAGGATACCAGCACTCCGGCTGGAGGGACCACAGCCCCCTTGCAGCCCGGTGAGTATGCGTCTGTGTCTCGTTTGTGTCATGCTGATGTGAGTTCGCCTGCAGTTGGTGGTGGTCAGGGAGCGATTAGCGGTTTAGCTGCGGCGGGTTTGGCAGGCGGCGGCAGAGTGGCGGGGGTCCGGGAGCTTTTAGCTGGCTTGCAGACATTGTTGGCAAGATTGGATGGCGGCGGAGGTCCGCAGGGTTTTTTGGGAGCGTGGTCGGGCCTGCAGGCGGTCCCGGTTAATGCAGCAGCGGTGCAGGTTGAGGTTTCGGAACCGGTTTCCGTCTCGGTGCAGACGGAGAAAGAGAAGGAGTGTAGGATCCATTTGGATGATAGGGCCCACGGAGAAGTGTATGTGTGTTTTGAGGGCCCGTTGGGGGCGCATCTGAAAAAAGAGGTTAGAGAAAAGATAAGCAAAGATGAATATGTGGAGATTTTTTCACTGCTCCCGCTGGAAAAATTTAACATTGATAAGGGGAAGAAGGATGATTCAAAAAAAGAGGAGGAGGAAAAACGGCGGTGGCGTTTAATTCCTCAGACCTTCGCCAATTGGCTTCAGGCGTTCGCTATCCTGGCCAGTGTTATTGGCGAGACGGCGCCCGAGAATTGCTCGGGTTTATTTTGTTACATGGATTCCATTAGTGAGTCTCATAGGGTGTATGGCGGTCAGGCTTGGCTTAGGTATGACGAGCAGTTCAGGCAGAGGAAAGCTGTTCGGCCGGCCATTAGATGGGACCAAAAAGATATTGGTCTTTGGTTGCGTGTAATGGCGCAGTATAAGTTCGGTACCCCCTTTCATGGGGGGGCCGGTGCTTCCGGCCATGGTTCACAGCCAGGCGCTGCAAGTACCTCAGGTAATGCGGGACAGGCAGGCGGACAGAAATTGGGCGTCTGCTGGCAATTTAATGAGGGACAGTGCAAATTTGGAGTCAATTGTAAATTCAAGCACTTGTGTTCCCACTGTAGTGGTACCTCCCACGGAGCCGCAAAATGTTTTAAAAAAGGCAAGGCAAAGTCAGGATCAGTTAATTCTTATGGGGGAGACACCGGTGAAGGTGGAAAAGATGGTCCCTTATCTAAATAGATACCCGGATAGGGAAAAGGCGGCCTTATTGTTGTCAGGCTTTACGGAAGGTTTTGTTATTCCGGCTCCTTCCTTTGCGGTCCCCCTGGTTAGGAAAAATTTGCGTTCAGCCTTGTTGCATGCTGATGTGGTTTCTGAAAAATTACGGAAGGAGGTGGAGCTGGGTCGCATGGCGGGCCCGTTTGTTCAGGCTCCGTTTGAAGATTTAGTCGTTTCCCCTTTGGGTGTAGTCCCTAAAAAAGAGGAGGGAAAATTTCGCCTGATTCAGCATTTGTCGTACCCGAAGGGGAGATTGGTGAATGACGGCATTGATCCAGAGCTGTGTTCGGTGGTTTATGCATCGTTTGATGAGGCGGCTGTTTGGGTACAAAAATGCGGAAAAGGTGCTTTGCTAGCCAAGACTGACATAGAATCTGCTTTTCGCCTGTTGCCGGTTCATCCGTCTAGCGTTAGACTTCTTGGTTGTTTTTGGGAGGATCAATTTTTTGTAGATAGGTGTTTACCTATGGGCTGTTCGTTATCTTGTGCCCTGTTTGAGGCTTTCAGTTCCTTTTTGGAATGGGTAGTTCGAGAAGTTTCTGGTTGCGATTTGATTTTGCACTACTTAGACGATTTTTTATGTGTTGGCCCGGCCGGGTCTGACTGTTGTGCTAGGATTTTGAGGGCAATAGAATGGGTGGCTTTCCGTTTTGGCGTTCCGCTGGCCCCAGGTAAGACGGAGGGCCCGAGCACGTGTTTGTGTTTTTTAGGTATCGTCATTGATACAGTTCAGTGGGAGTTTCGGTTGCCAGAGGACAAAGTGACAGGCCTTCGTGATGAGGTGAGGCGGGTTGGTCGCCTGCGCAAGCTGCCTTTGCGAGAGTTGCAATCATTGCTAGGAAAACTCAATTTCGCTTGTCGTGTCATGCCGATGGGCAGAGTTTTTTCCAGGAGATTGGCTAGTGCTACTGCGGGAGTTAAGGCTCCTCACCATTTCATACGGTTGTCGGCTGAACACAAGGAGGATTTGGCGGTTTGGAGTGAGTTTTTGGAGACGTATAATGGCAGGTCCTTGTTTATCGAGAGCATAATTGACAACGAGTCGTTGGAGTTATTTACGGACGCAGCCGGTGGGTCTGGTTTCGGAGCTTACTTTCAAGGTCAATGGTGTGCGTCAAAATGGCCAGCAAGGTGGATTTCCTCCGGTCTGGTTAGTAACATTGCGTTGTTGGAAATTTTTCCTATTTTGGTAGCGGTGCATTTGTGGCAGGGGAATTTTCGAAATAGGCGAGTTCGTTTTCACTGTGATAATTTGGGGGTGGTTTGTGCGATTAACAGTTTGTCCGCGTCATCGCCCCCGGTGGTGCGTGTGTTAAGGCAATTGGTGTTGTTGTGTTTGTCTCTGAATGCACACGTAACGGCGTCGCATGTGCCGGGAGTTTGTAATTCCATCGCTGACTCTCTTTCTCGTTTACAGTTCGATCGTTTTCGGTCTTTGGCTCCGGAGGCTCAAGAGGTCGGGTTGGAGTGCCCTGCGGAACTTTGGCTAGTGGTATCCGGGACGCTGAGGCGTTGATAAAGGCGTCGTTGGCTCCTAGAACTTGGGAGGCTTATCAGGCGATTTGGAGGGAGTGGGAGGACTTGTTTTTGGCCGCACATTGTGGGTCGAGTCAGGAAGATCAGGTGGGGGTCCTGCTGTCATGGTTGAGTCGTGGGGCAGCTGTTGGATGGTCATCTTCTAAAGTGTCAAGAGTCTTGGCAGCTTTGGCCTTTGGTTTTAAGTTACGGGGCCTGCACGATATTACCAAGTCTTTTTTGGTGCAGCGAGCAGTGAAAGGTTTCAGGCGGAGGCCGGAGAAGAAGGATTCTAGGCGGCCGGTTTCCTTTAAATTATTAGAAAAGTTGGGCGAGGTTTTGCCATCTTTATGTTTTTCGGTTTTTGAGCTTTGTTTATTTCGGCTGGCTTTTTCCTTAGCCTTTTTCGGGGCTTTTCGAGTGGGCGAGTTAGTGTCGCCTAGTACACAGGTGTCAGGGGGAATTTTAGCCAGGGATGTGTTGTTGTCTGATGGTCACGTGGAACTGTGGTTACGGCGATCAAAATCGGATCAGGAGGGTCGGGGTAGCAGGATCTTGTTGGGCTCAGTCAATGGTTCGGCTATGTGTCCTGTTGCTTGTATGCGCCGCTTCTGGGGCCTTCAGCCTAGGCGCGATCGATCATTATTGTGCCATCAGGATGGGTCTTGGTTGTCTCGCTACCAATTCACAGCGGTTTTTAAAAGAGCAATTGCGTTATTGGGTCTAGATGGGGCCTGTTTTGCCCCACATTCCTTTCGGATAGGGGCCGCGACCGAGGCTGCGCTTGGGGGTCTCGGGTCGCCCGCCATTCGGCGGATAGGCAGGTGGCGATCAAGCAGGTTTCGTAGTTATGTGCGTCCACAGGGGATGGTTGATGGGGACATGTAAGAGTGTCGTTGAAGGTTCTGCGGTGGTGTGGGTTTTTTATTCTGAGTTTGTGTTTTTTGTTTTCCAGGTCACCAGTCATTACTGGTGTGGATTTTCGGTCACTCTTACGTCCATTGGGGAGCGTTGCGGGCCGATGTGCGGATGGAGGGCAGACAGCTCGGTTTTGATCGAGGCGTGGCAGTGATCCGGTGGCTCGGTTTTCGGGGGATGACATGGAATCGAGTGTTGCGCGAAATTCACAACGGCGTGAGTTTGGACAGAGCCCCGGATGTGTTGGTTTTACATGTTGGGGGTAACGATTTGGGGTCCCGGCCTTTTCGTGAGTTGGTAAAGGACATAAAGCAGGATTGCTTGAGGTTATGGGTATTGTACCCTGGTTTGACCATTGTCTGGTCTGATATTGTTCCACGGAAAAGGTGGAAGCATATGAGATCTCTGGAAAAAATCGACAAGGCCAGGATTAAAGTGAATAGGGCAGTGTCCGCCTTCATGGCTCGAAATGGTGGCGTGGCGGTGAGGCACTTCGAATTGGAAAAAAGCGAAGGGGAATATTGGTTGGCTGATGGCGTCCATTTGAATGCTGTGGGGATGGATTTTTGGACTCTGGGTCTTCAGGAAGGCATTGAAAGGGCCATAGCTTTTCGTTGTGGTGGGGTCTCGGGCCTTTAAGGTGGTCAAAGGCCTTTCGTTGTGGTGGCTGGGGGGAGTCCTTGGAGTTGGTGAAAATTGGTTTGGGGGGTCCATTGGCATATGGGTCCCCCCTTTGGAATTAATTGGTTTCGGATCTGGTGAATGGTGGTGGGGAGTTCCGGCAGGGGTGGTCGGATCTCCAGATTAGTACCGTGAACAGTGAACCCTCTTGGGGGTTTTTGGTGCTCCCGAGCCAGGGTTACAACGGCTGGGAGTAAAACATTGGTTAAGTTGTTGTTCACGGTATGGGTTATTAAATCACCAGATTCTTGGGGGCTCCAAGGACTTCTCCTAGTTTTTGAAGTGTTAATGTTTTTACATTTATTGTTAATGTTTGATGTTTAATAAAAGAGGCTGCTGTGGCCTATATTATTCCAACAAAATCATGTCTCTGTCATTAATTGGTAATGGGGGACGGGTGAACGGTGGGTTTTTGTTAACTTGGGGTATCAACAATTAGTTGGATTAAGGGGTATTAGTATTCCCAGAGAGCGCCTTCGACTATACCAAGGTCAAGGACAGGCCGGAGCGGGCCGCCCCCTCCCCCCCGCGGCTGAGTGAAGGCCTACATGACAGGGGTTAGGAGAGGAGGGGGTGGGCGTCTTTAGGCTAATTAGTAGGGGGAGGGTGGGCTAGTGGCAGGGGATATTGTAGAGGGTAGGGGGCGGGGGCTGATCAGTTCCCGCTCACCTTAGCTGAAGCATCCCTCCCTCCCGCCCTAATTTTCTGTATCTCTGGGAGTTACATCGCTGGGTGAGCGGGTAGTTATAGGAATATTTCATGTTATTTTAAGTTTGGGTCATTGTGGCCTTGGCGGCTGGGGGGAGTCCTTGGAGTTGGTGAAAATTGGTTTGGGGGGTCCATTGGCATATGGGTCCCCCCTTTGGAATTAATTGGTTTCGGATCTGGTGAATGGTGGTGGGGAGTTCCGGCAGGGGTGGTCGGATCTCCAGATTAGTACCGTGAACAGTGAACCCTCTTGGGGGTTTTTGGTGCTCCCGAGCCAGGGTTACAACGGCTGGGAGTAAAACATTGGTTAAGTTGTTGTTCACGGTATGGGTTATTAAATCACCAGATTCTTGGGGGCTCCAAGGACTTCTCCTAGTTTTTGAAGTGTTAATGTTTTTACATTTATTGTTAATGTTTGATGTTTAATAAAAGAGGCTGCTGTGGCCTATATTATTCCAACAAAATCATGTCTCTGTCATTAATTGGTAATGGGGGACGGGTGAACGGTGGGTTTTTGTTAACTTGGGGTATCAACAATTAGTTGGATTAAGGGGTATTAGTATTCCCAGAGAGCGCCTTCGACTATACCAAGGTCATGCCAGCATGATAAATTTTAGCTACTAACATTTTCTTTCAACACAGGTTAAAAGCAGAAGGTCAGGGCAGGCAGCAGACAAAAGATTACCTACAACACTCTACCTGTGTGTTTGCCAAAAAAGCATGATGTGACAGTAAAATGTTGTGTAGATTTTCTTTATTGTCTTGTTTTACAAGTGTACCGGACAGCATCCTGTGACTTTGTGTCTTACTTTTTTAAGAGTTATCTAGGTGACCCCTAGGTGTGGACAACTGGCCACTCCATGGAGGTGTCTGGCATTGGTTTACTACATAGCATGGTGACGCCAATATGCTGCACCACCAAATGGTCTGGTGGGGCAGTGGAGGAAGCTTGGCGCCAATTTAGATAATGTGGACAAACCACATATGTGGGTCTCTGAAAGTTAGGCGGGAAAGACTTGGTTGTCAAGACAGTGGGCTTGTCGTTCTGCAGTGAGGCAGAGGGATCTGGAGGCCGCATCTGAAGAGGTGGTGAAGTAGAGGTCAGCAGTCATGGTGCTAGACTTGTACAGAGCTGCAGAGTGGTTGCCTTCTAAGTAGGAGTGAGGAAGTAGCGCTTATTGTCTCTTCAGGGAGGAAGAGGACTAGAACTCTAGAGCCACCTATTGGAAGTAGCAATCCTAACAGTCAATGTTGACCCTTTAACGAGCCTTGTCACATGACTTAAGGCCCCGTCACACATAGCGAGATCGCTGCTGAGTCACAAGTTTTGTGACGCAACAGCGATCTCAGTAGCGATCTCGCTATGTGTGACACGTACCAGCGATCAGGCCCCTGCTGTGAGATCGCTGGTCGTGTCGGAATGGCCTGGGCCATTTTTTGATCGTTGAGGTCCCGCTGACATCGCTGAATCGGCGTGTGTGACGCCGATTCAGCGATGTCTTCGCTGGTAACCAGGGTAAACATCGGGTAACTAAGCGCAGGGCCGCGCTTAGTAACCCGATGTTTACCCTGGTTACCATCCTAAAAGTAAAAAAACAAACGCTACATACTTACCTATCGCTGTCTGTCCTCGGCGCTCTGCTTCTCTGGTCTGGCTGTGAGCGCTGGTCAGCCGGAAAGCAGAGCGGTGACGTCACCGCTCTGCTTTCCGGCCGCTGTGCTCACAGCCAGACCAGAGAAGCAGAGCGCCGAGGACAGACAGCGGTAGGTAAGTATGTAGCGTTTGTTTTTTTTTACTTTAACGATGGTAACCAGGCTAAACATCGGGTTACTAAGCGCGGCCCTGCGCTTAGTTACCCGATGTTTACCCTGGTTACCAGGGACCTCGGGATCGTTGGTCGCTGGAGAGCTGTCTGTGTGACAGCTCTCCAGCGTCCAAACAGCGACGCTGCAGCGATCCGGATCGTTGTCGGTATCGCTGCAGCGTCGCTATGTGTGACGGGGCCTTTAGGATAACAGCCAAACCAGATCTCAATTTGCAGACACTGTGTTTCGGGGGACTGTCCCTCGTCAGTGCAAAGTGGAGATCTGGTTTGGCTGAGAGACAGGGATCCAAGAAGTATAGTTTCTCCTTGCGGAGAGTGACATGTTAAGCATGTCGAGATGAGGAGACTTAACGCCGCAATGCTCCTCTGGGAAATATGCTTATTGGCCTAGAGGGCATGGAGCCTATGTCACACAGAAGATAAGGAACCCTTTGAAGAACTGAAATACTCTGCACTATACAAGGAAAGTACTTAAATTCAAACATCCACTTCCTGAAGGACACAGAATTATAGGGCGAGTGTGCTTTTTGTTATATGCTTTGATGGCATTTTTATTTTAGTAGGGGCTTTCTGGAAGGTGCTGTTGATATGGATCCTGTAAATGTCACTACAAATGGGATCACTCCGAAAGGTGAAGTTAAGGGAGAGATTCTTTCTAGTCTTGTAGATGGTGCTAATTATAAGGGGAACTCTGGATCCCACTGCTGATATGGACGCTGTAGATGGTGCTGTTAACGCTTTGGATGACTCTTATTTGGGGCCCTCAGAATGTCACACTCGGGATCTGTCTTCCATGTTGTCTTGAGGTTCTGGCGGATCATAGGGATACACTTTACGAACCCTTACTGCAGTGTCAAAGTGGATGCAAGATGGGCGCTGCTCTGGAGCAACGATATTATACGTAAGCCTCTCATAAGTTACTTTCTGTCTCTGCACTTCTACAGGGGGCCACGGAGGAGCGATCAAGTAGGGACATTGATGCCTCCCTGTCGAAGTTCCTCATTAATTCATTGCTATAATGTACAGGCTTGGCGGACTGTAAAGGGTAAATACCTAGGAAACCTGATACTTGTCCTATTAATAAAATTCCATTTGTGTCAGTGTGGAAACAAATGTTTTTATTACTCTCAGCAGCTCATGGTGGATAATCAATTAAACAGCTATGCTAATTGTTGCTCTCTCTATACCGTACTTGACAGGTAATCCCCCAAATAGCAAAGCAGAAATGAAAAACATTTTATAATGATTATATTGACTTTAACAGGACCGGCTTAAAGCACACCTGTCCTTATTACTCTCGCATCCTTTCCTGCCCTCTAGTAAAACTGCTTTTCAGAATTCCAGAAATGTCTTAATTCTCATGTTTGGTAACTTGCAATCCACTTTCATTTGCCTTCTTTCAGCACTATAGGTGCTTGAACTCCCTTTCTCTCACTTCCCATTGTCCAACAGTTTTCCTGCCCTGAACAGAAAATCTGCATCACGATTGTATCTGTCTGCAGTTGGACAAAGAAGAGAGCAGGAGCAGAGAGATAATGACCCTCCTCAACCTCCTGAAATCCCTCAGTGCTTCTGTTGTTACATAAGTATTACACATGACAACGGGTCGTGGTCAGCAAGAAATATCTAGAGGCACTTTATAATGCAATGTAATATATGTTTAGACTCCCACTTGTGGCAGCTGAGGCCAGCCAAACATTTAAAGGGGTAGTCCTATCTACAAGATCCTATCCCTATATGTAGTAGGTGTAATAATAATAATATTAGCAAATATTCCAATTAGAAATGTGGTATAGTTTTTTCTGATTCGCTATGTCTCTTTCCTCATGTGCAGGCATGGCAGGACCTTAGATATCCATGGTTATGACCCTCAGCAACTGGCTAACTAACTGTCACTATATTAGTGATCGTGTAATAGTATGCAGGTACTGAGTGTGTCACCACGGAACAGACAGACCAACAGTTGAGGGGTTTATTAACAGGAATCAGGTTCTCCTCGCAGGGAGGAAGCAGTGGAATATACGGTAACTAACAATGTAACAGTGTAAAAATATGGGCGTCAAACAGTGTAAAAGTAGAAAATGGAATTTCTTGGGAAAAACACTTATCAGTTTGATGAGGACATGCTTGAAGGGTTGTCTTCTCCAACGTAGGCGCCGAGATACAGTGGCACTTGTCGTCCCTCTGTTGTCCGTGGGCTGAGTAGTCTGTAGGAACCTGCTGCCTGGGGTTTCGGGAGTTAATGTGATATGCACAGGCTCTGAGTCTTTAACTTTTACAGCACAGCCTATCTTGGGAAAACGATGGTCAGTCTATTATTAAGTCTCTCAGCAGGAATCAAGGGCTCTGCACTGGTACCGTGGGTACCAGGGGTCACAGTCTCTGCACGGGCCACTGTCTCCGCACGGGTGTGAAGGCGCCCCTCTCCAGTCATAGCAGAGTCTGCTTTCATGTACTCACTAGATGCAGTCTTTTTGCGTGATCTCCCTGTATTTGTCCTCTGACCAGGAGCTCTCTCTCTCGGAGTGCAGCTGCGCCCTGCTCTGACCGCTGCTCACGCTGCTCTGACCGCTGCTCACGCTGCTCTGACCCTTGTGCGTGCGCTTTTCCTGCTCTCTGCCCGCCTCAATGGTTCCAGGCATGGAGCCGAGAAGGTAACCGCCCCCGGACTCTTCTTGTGCTTCACCTCCTTACATTCCCCCACTTTCTGCTCGCCATTCCACTGGCGAGATTTTCAGGAGTTCCTGTTGGCAATCTTCCAGTCCTTGCACAATCTGCTGCCAGATGAACTCGTCCTGATTGTAGCGAACGGGGGGTACACCAGCCGTTGAATGTTCAGAGCGTCTCAAATCAGCAGGGGCAGTGATGTCTACAGCTGTGGGAGGAGTCGAGGTTTCCTCTGATACGTTGGTAGTTTCAGGCACCAGCCCTGTTTCTGGGTTCCCTGGGAGAGATTGGGTGCAGCCGGTGGGGGTGCTGGAGCCAATTGGACTGATTCAGGAGCTCGAGACAAACATGGACACACATATTCCTGTGCAGTGTGCGGGTGGGAGTCCCCTCTTCCGTTTCGGGCTGGACTTCATAAACGGGCCCCCCGTTGCCGAGCCGCCGCTTCACTCGGGACGGCCTTTTCTCCCACTGATACTCTAGTTTGTTGTGTGGACGCTTTTCCCTCACTAAGACTCGGTCTCCAGGCCCTTTTGAGGACCTACCTGGGGATGCTCCAATTCTTGCAGCCGGTTCTACACTAGACCCTGAATTGTCCGCAGCCGACGACGATGTTCTTGAACCCAGGAGTACACCCCCATCCGTGGGTAGTCCTGCTCGGGTTCCAGCTTCAGCTCTGCCACCCCTTCCTGGGTCAGCCAAAGAACAAAGAGTAGGGGGTCAATCCAGTGGTGCTGTGTTTCCGATTGTTATACGCCCACACCAATTCAGGGACGGACTCAGTCCACATCGCCTTCTGGTCCTCTTCCAGTGTCCTCAGCATTTGAATCAGGGTGCGGTTAAATCTTTCACAAGCCCCATTCCTCTGTGGATGATAAGGGGTGGTCCTGGACTAATCGATTTTGTACAGCTGGTGCAACTCCTCCATCACTCTTCCGAGGAAGCAGGCCCCTTGATCAGAATGGATTTCGCTTGGGACACCCATACACCTGTATGAAGTGCTTGCAAATTGCGTGAGCAGCAGACTCGGCAGTCTCGTCCCACGTGGACGTCACTAGGGCAAATTTAGTAAAGTGGTCTATCATCACTAAACAATGCTCATAGCCTTCGTGTGCTGGTCCAATTGTCAAGTAATCTATTGCCAGTAGGTCCATGGGGCCAGAAGACCTCACCGTCTCTGTGGGAGCTTGTTGTTCTGGTGGTTTGACAAGCTCACAACTTCTGTATTGCTGACATACTTTCTCCACAATGTTCCTTAAGTGGGGATGATAAAATAAGCGTTGTAACCACTGGAAAGTTTTTTCTATCCCAAAGTGTGCTCCTTTCTCACGTGTTTCCTTAGCCACCTGATCTATCAAGGACGAGGGAATCACCGTCTGCCATATAAGACTGAGTTCTGTTTTCAGGAATACCTTCCGGTACAGGATACCATCCCGCAACTGGAGCCTCTCCCACTGGCGTATCATCTTCAGTACTTCAGGTGACATGGACCTCCTCTCGTGCCGATTGGGCATTTGTTCAGACACGACCCACCTTCTCAACTGAGCTAGCTCCGGATCCTTCTGCTGCACTCAGACCCACTCATTGCGGGGCTGCTCAAGCAAATTCACAGAGGCCTCTTCCTGTTCAGTTTCCCGCGTCGATGCTACCGTCCTTGCAGTCTCTCCAAAACCTGAAACCTCCACAGGTGTAGCATGTAAGAGGGCTTCTCCTCCTGGTAGTTTCACCCTCCCTTTGGGGGCAGCTTCTCTGTCTCGCACCAGAAAGCCGGGTCATTCTGCCAGAGTTCTTCTGGAGGCCGCCATTTCTTCACGGACCTGTCTAATCTTCATTCTTAGGTCCTCCACCCACTGGGGGATATTGTATTTGGTGGTGGTTACCTCCCCGCTCCGCACCCTTCTCACAAGCCCCGTCACTCCCTGTTCTTGTTCTCGCACATGCACCTCACTGCCAACCTCAGAGAAAGTCATGTCTGGCTTTACTCGCATGCGCTCTCGCAGTGCCTGTTTCATCATTGCGTCACGCAGTCCCGTCACCAGCTGATCCCTGAGCACCAAATCAACTGACCCAACACCTACACCGTCCTTTCGTCTGATAGCAGTTTGAAGTTTTTGTAGGGCTTTCATGAATTGGTTCACGGTCTCCCCCTCTCGTTGTATCCAGTGAAACAGTCGCATGTGAAGTTCCCTTACGTCAGTGGGGTCCCCATGCGTCTCCTCAAGTATGAGCAGCACTTTGTCCAAGGTATCTCTCTCCCGGGGGGACCTATGCATGACAGAATCCCGCGCCTCCCCCTCCAGGGCCATCAATGCAATTTCTGCCTCCAGGGCCAGCGTCATGGGATGCATCTGCATCTTTCCCCGGATACGCTCCGTCCAACTCCACAGCATTACATTGTTCCCAGTGAACCTTGGCAAATTATTCAACATGGCTCCCAGGGAAATGCTAGACCTGGGAACTTCCCCAGCTGCTTAGCCTGCCCTTTCCGCGCTACCGTGTGACATCCTGCCGACTACGCCAAGTGTAATAGTATGCAGGCACTGAGTATGTCACCACGGAACAGACAGACCAACAGTTGAGGGGTTTATTAACAGGAATCAGGTTCTCCTTGCAGGGAGGAAGCAGTGGAATATACGGTAACTAACAATATAACACTGTAAAAATATGGGCGTCAAACAGTGTAACAGTAGAAAATGAAATTTCTTGGGAAAAACACTTATCAGTCTGATGAGGACTTGCTTGAAGGGTCATCTTCTCCAACGTAGGCGCTGAGAAACAGCAGCACTTGTCGTCCCTCTGTTGTCCGTGGGCTGAGTAGTCTGTAGGAACCCGGTGCCTGGGGTTTCGGGAGTTAATGTGATATGCACAGGCTCTGAGTCTTTAACTTTTACAGCACAGCCTATCCTGGGAAAACGATGGTCAGTCTATTATTAAGTCTCTCAACAGGAATCAAGGGCTCTGTAATGGTACCGTGGGTACGAGGTGTCACAGTCTCTGCACGGGCCACTGTCTCCGCACGGGTGTCAAGGCGCCCCTCTCCAGTCACAGCAGAGTCTGCTTTCATGCTGTATATTTATATGGTTATGATACCTATGATATGGGTTGGTGTGCATCATCTCCTGTCCATTTGTGTGTGCTGCTGATGGCACGGGTGGTTTTTCCACTTTTTACTGTACACCTGTTGTTTAGTATCTAATAAAATTTGTATATTTCTATATATTTTGGGCTTATGACTGCGTTTCTTTGTGATTTGCGTTCTTCACCTCAGGAACCTGTAGCACAGCTTAATGGTTCCAGGCATGTGCTTCACCTCCTTATGGTCGTAACTAGGGTTGAGCGAAACGAATCGGACAAATTCAAAAATCGCCGACTTTCGGCAAAGTCAGGTTTCATGAAACCCGACCCGATCCTAGTGTGGGATCAGCCATGAGGTCGGCGATCTGCGCGCAAAAGTCGTGTTTCGTATGACGCTTTCAGAGCAATTTTTCATTTTTCAGCCAATGAAGGAGAACGCAGAGTGTGGGCAGCGTGATGACATAGGTCTCGGTCCCCACAATCTTAGAGAAGGGCATGATAGTGATTGGCTTGCTTTCTGCGGTGTCACAGGGGCTATAAAGGGGCATGCACACCTGGCCGTTATCTTACTTCTGCCGATCTTAGCATAGGGAGAGGTTGCCGCAGCTTAATCAGAAGAAGGGATATAGTTAGGGAGGGAAGATTAAGCCCCAAACTGCTTGTGCTGTAGCGATTTCCACTGTCCAACACCACCATTTTTTTGCAGGGACAATGGAGGCTATATTTTTGTACACCAGCTCTGTAGCTTATTAGGCTGCCTTATAAGGCTCCCTGATAGCTGCATTGCTGTTTGCACGCCGCTGTGCAAACCAACTGCTTTTTTAAAAGCAAAAATCCTGTTGCTCCTTTCTGCACAGTCATCTTGTTAATTTGTCCACACTTTTGTGTGCAGCAGTCCTTTTTATTGCTGCCATACTTGTCCTGAGATCATTGTAGGGAGATTGAAATTGTACTACAGTCCTTGTATTTTTTCATATATCTTCCAGCCACTTTCTGCCACTTACATTGTGTTGTTTTATGCACTGGGCCTGAGTTTGGTTCAGTCTCCCCCCAAAAAAGTGAGATTCAAATTCTCACAAAGTGGATCTACTGCAGTCCTGTTAGTTTGTCATATGTCAGCCAGCCACTTTCTGCCACTTACATTGTGTTGCATTACAGGAGCTCGCTTGCCCTACTGCTAGTGTGCTATCAGAAAGAGTCTTCGGTGCTGCTGGTTCAATACTGACCGAAAAAAGGACACGTCTGGCTACCCAGAATGTTGATGATCTAACCTTCATTAAAATGAACCAATCATGGATTTCAAATTATTTTGCCCCACCTTCCCCTGCTGACACGTAGCTTGCCTGAAAAATGTCTTGCTTTTGGTCTCCTCTTACTGACTTCTCCAATTCCTCCATTTGCAGCTGCTGAATGTCCACCATAGGCCATTTTTATACCTCCCCAAATGGGCTGACTTCCCCCACAGGACCATGGTCACCACCTGGTGCAAGCACCCGTGCGAGTGCCGTTTGCCTGGACAGGTGGGTGTGCCCACTCTTGGGCGACGGCACTGGCACAGGGTCCCTCATAGTACAATGAAGTGTCTCTGACGGTGGTGGTGCACAACCAACGTCAGACACACCGTCGTAATATGAGGGGCCCTGTGCCAGTACCGCCACCCACGAGAGAGTGTTCCCCCCAGCTCAAACAGTGCTCCACCACTGTGTAGTCTGTGCTGTTAAATCCTTCAATGGCACTGCGAATACAAATTTGCTGAAATGATAGATGATAGTTAAAATAAGCAGGGGCCTTGGCCTCCATTTAGACCAGTTAATACTTTGCGCCTACTACCACTGTCTGCTACTCAGTAGAGGAGCCCACCCCTGTACCTAGCTGTGCCACCTGTTTAGTCCTATTACCAATTTTGAACTGCATTTAGCCTACTTTAGTATTTGGGCCTACTAACTGTGTCTGCCACTCATTACAGTTGTCCTCCACTGAACAAAGCAATGTCGCCCGTTTACTCCTGTTAACAATTTTGAACTGCATTTAGCCTACTTTAGTATTTGGGCCTACTAACTGTGTCTGCCACTCATTACAGTTGTCCTCCACTGAAAAAAGCAATGCCGCCTGTTTAGTCCTGTTACCAATTTTGAACTGCATTTAGCCTACTTTAGTATTTGGGCCTACTAACTGTGTTTGCCACTTATTACAGTTGTCCTCCACGGAACAAAGCAATGCCGCCTGTTTAGTCCTGTTACCAATTTTGAACTGCATTTAGCCTACTTTATTATTTGGGCCTATATCTGTGTTAACTCCTCATTCTGCCCATTGCCCAGCCACTGCTAGATGAGTCTGCTGGTACATTGACCCAGACCACTACATTCCCCTTGCACTCTACACAGCCTGAATCGGACCCTGCTGATAGTCAGTTTCCCCTTCCCGCATACTATACCACCTTACACGGGGGCAAAAAGGAAGGTGCAGATGAAAGTGCAGGTTCCTTCATCAGGTGGGGGGCATACTCGTTGGCTACTTCACTGGCACAGGGCCCCTCATAGTATGCAAAAGTGTCTCTGCCAGTGGGAGGCGCCACCCGCTGTCAAACACACCGTGGTACTATGAGGGGCCCTGTGCCAGTGCCAACGAGTGGGCCCCTGTTGTGAATTCCGCTCTTGGGCTCCCTCCGGTGGTTGTAAGTGGGACTTTTGTGAGTTCTGCTCTTGGGCTCCCTCTTGTGGTTTCTAGTGGTATGGCTGCTCCTTGGAGTTAGCTGTCTTCAGCTGCTTCCACTGATCGTCTTTTCTGCTCGGCTTTTTATGCCTGGCTCTGTCCTTCAGCCAGTGCCACTTGTAAATGGTTCCTGGTTGGATTCACATCTCTTTGGAGTTCCCTGTTATCCTGACCAGTTCAGCAAAGCTAAGTTTTTTGCTTGCTCTTTTCTGTTCACAGTTTGTGGACTTATCCGTTCTGTGCTTCTATGTTTGTCCAGCGTTATCAGTATGAATTAATTCTGTCTTGCTGGAAGCTCTGGGAAGCAGATTTACCCTCCACACCTTTAGTCAGGTGTGGAGATTTTTAGTAAACTCTGCGTGGATTTTTGTAGTGTTTTATACTGACCGCACAGTATTCCATCCTGTCCTATCTATCAAGTTAGACTGGCCTCCTGTGCTCATCCTGGTTTCATTCTGTGTATGTCTTTTCCCTCTCCACTCACAGTCATTATTTGTGGGGGCTAATCTATCCTTTGGGGATTTTCTCTGAGGCAAGATAGTTTTCCTGCTTCTATCTTTAGGGGTAGTTAGCTCTTAGGCGGTGACGAGGTGCCTAGGGAGAGTTAGGAGCACCCCACGGCTACTTCTAGTGTTGTGTTGAGCTTAGGGACTGCGGTCAGTACAGTTACCACTTCCTTCAGAGCTCGTTCCATGTTGCTCCTAAACCACCGCATCATAACAGTACAAGTGGCCAAGAATGAATTAAATGCATCTCAAAAGAAGGAAAAGAAAGTTCTGAACCATTTTTTTTTCTGTGCTCTGGTTTGTCTTTTTTTTCCTCTTGATATCTGGGTGGTTCAGGATATATGCTCTGGCATGGATGTTCAGGGTTTGTTTTCTCGTGTGGATCAACTTGCTGCAAGAGTACAGAGTATCCAGAACTACGTTGTCCAGACTCCGGCTTTAGAGCCTAGAATTCCTACTCCTGATTTGTTTTTTGGGGACAGATCCAAGTTTTTGAACTTTAAAAATAACTGCAAATTGTTTTTTGCTTTGAAACCCCGTTCTTCAGGTGATCCCATTCAGCAAGTAAAAATCATCATATCCTTGCTGCGTGGTGACCCTCAAGACTGGGCCTTTTCTCTTGAAACAGGGGATCCGGCATTATTGAATGTAGATGCATTTTTTCAAGCGCTCGGATTATTGTATGACGAACCTAGTTCTGTGGATCATGCAGAAAAAACCCTGTTGGCCTTGTGTCAAGGTCAGGAAGCGGCAGAATTATACTGCCAGAAATTTAGAAAATGGTCTGTGCTCTCTAAATGGAATGAGGAAGCTCTGGCTGCTATTTTCAGAAAAGGTCTTTCTGAAGCCCTTAAAGATGTTATGGTGGGCTTTCCTACGCCTACCAGTTTGAGCGAATCTATGTCTCTAGCTATTCAGATTGATCGGCGTCTGCGCGAGCGCAAAGCTGTGCACCATATGGCAGTGTCCTCGGAGCAGAGTCCTGAACCTATGGAATGTGATAGGATTTTGACTAGAAAAGAACGGCAGGAATTCAGACGTCAGAATAGGCTGTGTTTTTACTGTGGTGATTCTACTCATATTATCTCTGATTGCCCTAAGCATACTAAGAGAGTCGCTAGGTCTGTTACCAATAGTACTATACAGCCTAAATTTCTCTTATCTGTGACCCTGATTTGCTCATTGTCGTCCTTTTCTGTCACGGCATTTGTGGATTCAGGCGCTGCCCTGAACTTAATGGACTTAGAATTCGCCAGGCGCTGTGGTTTTTCCTTGCAGCCTTTGCAGAGCCCTATTCCTTTGAGGGGTATTGATGCTACACCCTTGGCCAAGGATAAACCTCAGTACTGGATGCAGATGACTATGTACATGGCCCCAGCACATCAGGAAGATTGCCGTTTTCTGGTGTTGCATAACCAGCATGATGTAGTTGTACTGGGTTTTCCATGGTTACAGGAACATAATCCGGTGCTGGATTGGAAAACTATGACTGTGACTAGTTGGGGTTGTCAAGGGGTACATAGTGACGTTCCTTTGATGTCAATTTCCTCTTCCCCCTCTTCTGAGGTCCCTGAGTTTTTGTCGGATTTCCAGGATGTATTTGATGAGCCCAAGTCCAGTTCCCTTCCACCACACAGGGACTGTGATTGTGCTATTAACTTGATTCCTGGTTGCAAGTTCCCTAAGGGCCGACTTTTCAATCTGTCTGTGCCAGAGCATGCCGCCATGCGGAGTTATGTTAAGGAGTCTTTGGAGAAGGGGCATATTCGGCCCTCTTCGTCACCATTGGGAGCGGGTTTCTTTTTTGTTGCTAAGAAGGATGGCTCCTTGAGACCCTGTATAGATTATCGTCTTCTTAATAAGATCACAGTCAAATTCCAATACCCCTTGCCTCTGCTTACTGATTTGTTTGCTCAGATTAAGGGGGCTAGTTGGTTTACTAAGATTGACCTCCGAGGGGCATATAATCTTGTTCGTATTAAACAGGGTGACGAATGGAAAACTGCATTTGATACGCCCGAAGGCCATTTTGAATACCTTGTGATGCCATTTGGGCTCTCTAATGCTCCATCTGTGTTCCAGTCTTTCATGCATGATATTTTCCGCAATTATCTTGATAAATTCATGGTCGTATATTTGGATGATATTTTGATTTTTTCCGATGATTGGGAGTCTCATGTGAAGAAGGTCAGGATGGTGTTCCAGATCCTTCGTGATAATGCTTTGTTTGTGAAGGGGTCTAAGTGCCTATTCGGAGTTCAGAAGGTCTCTTTTTTGGGTTTTATTTTTTCTCCCTCGTCTATAGTAATAGATCCTGTTAAGGTTCAAGCTATTCATGACTGGATTCAACCCACATCTGTGAAGGGCCTTCAAAAATTTTTGGGCTTTGCTAATTTCTATCACCGTTTCATTGCCAACTTTTCCAGTGTGGTTAAGCCCCTTACTGATTTGACGAAGAAAGGCGCTGATGTGACGAATTGGTCCTCTGCGGCTGTTGAGGCCTTTCAGGAGCTTAAACGCCGATTTACTTCTGCCCCTGTGTTGCGTCAGCCGGATGTTTCTCTTCCTTTTCAGGTTGAGGTTGACGCTTCTGAGATTGGGGCAGGGGCCGTTTTGTCTCAGAGGGAGTCTGATGGTTCTTTGATGAAACCGTGTGCCTTTTTTTCCAGAAAGTTTTCGCCTGCGGAACGCAATTATGATGTCGGCAATCGGGAGTTGCTGGCTATGAAGTGGGCGTTTGAGGAGTGGCGACATTGGCTTGAGGGAGCTAAGCACCGCGTTGTGGTCTTGACTGATCATAAGAATCTGGTTTACCTCGAGTCGGCCAAACAGCTGAATCCTAGACAGGCTCGATGGTCTCTGTTTTTCTCCCGTTTTGATTTTGTGGTCTCGTATCTTTCGGGATCTAAGATTGTTAAGGCTGATGCCCTCTCTAGGAGTTTTTCGCCTGATTCTCCTGGAGTCCTTGAGCCGGTTGGCATTCTTAAGGAAGGGGTGATTCTTTCTGCCATCTCCCCTGATTTGCGGCGGGTGCTTCAGGAATTTCAGGCTGATAGGCCTGACCGCTGTCCTGTGGGGAAGCTGTTTGTTCCTGATAGATGGACGAGTAAGGTGATTTCTGAGGTTCATTGTTCGGTGTTGGCTGGTCATCCTGGGATTTTTGGTACCAGAGATTTGGTTGCTAGGTCCTTTTGGTGGCCTTCCTTGTCGCACGATGTGCGTGCTTTTGTGCAGTCCTGTGGGACTTGCGCCCGGGCCAAGCCTTGCTGTTCCCGCGCTAGTGGGTTGCTTTTGCCTTTGCCGGTCCCTGAGAGGCCCTGGATGCATATTTCCATGGATTTTATTTTGGATCTTCCTGTTTCCCAGAAGATGTCTGTTATCTGGGTTGTTTGTGACCGGTTCTCTAAAATGGTCCATCTGGTACCTTTGCCTAAGTTGCCTTCCTCCTCAGATCTGGTTCCATTGTTTTTTCAGCATGTGGTTCGTTTGCATGGCATTCCGGAGAATATTGTGTCTGACAGAGGTTCTCAGTTTGTCTCTAGATTTTGGCGGGCCTTTTGTGCTAGGATGGGCATTGATTTGTCTTTTTCTTCGGCGTTTCATCCTCAGACTAATGGCCAAACTGAGCGAACTAATCAGACCTTGGAGACCTATTTGAGATGCTTTGTGTCTGCTGATCAGGATGATTGGGTGTCTTTCTTGCCGTTGGCTGAGTTTGCCCTTAATAATCAGGCTAGTTCAGCTACTTTGGTTTCACCTTTCTTTTGTAATTTTGGTTTTCATCCTCGCTTTTCTTCTGGGCAGGTTGAGCCTTCTGATTGTCCTGGTGTTGATTCTGAGGTGGACAGGCTGCAGCAGATTTGGACTCATGTGGTGGACAATTTGACGTTGTCTCAGGAAAGGGCTCAACGTTTTGCTAACCGCCGTCGGTGTGTTGGTCCCCAGCTTCGTGTGGGGGATTTGGTTTGGTTGTCTTCTCGTCATGTTCCTATGAAGGTTTTGTCCCCTAAGTTTAAGCCTCGGTTTATTGGTCCTTATAAAATTTCTGAAATTATTAATCCGGTGTCTTTTTGTTTGGCTCTTCCAGCCTCTTTTGCCATTCATAATGTTTTCCATAGATCTTTGTTGCGGAGATATGTGGTCCCCGTTGTTCCCTCGGTTGACCCTCCTGCCCCGGTGTTGGTTGAGGGAGAGTTGGAATATGAGGTTGAGAAGATTTTGGATTCTCGTTTTTCGAGGTGGAGGCTTCAGTATCTTGTCAAGTGGAAGGGTTATGGTCAGGAGGATAATTCTTGGGTTGTTGCCTCTGATGTCCATGCCACCAATTTGGTTTATGCTTTTCACTTGGCTCATCCTGATCGGCCTGGGGGCTCTGGTGAGGGTTCGGTGACCCCTCCTCAAGGGGGGGGTACTGTTGTGAATTCCGCTCTTGGACTCCCTCCGGTGGTTGTAAGTGGCACTTTTGTGAGTTCTGCTCTTGGGCTCCCTCTTGTGGTTTCTAGTGGTATGGCTGCTCCTTGGAGTTAGCTGTCTTCAGCTGCTTCCACTGATCGTCTTTTCTGCTCGGTTTTTTATGCCTGGCTCTGTCCTTCAGCCAGTGCCACTTGTAAATGGTTCCTGGTTGGATTCACATCTCTTTGGAGTTCCCTGTTATCCTGACCAGTTCAGCAAAGCTAAGTTTTTTGCTTGCTCTTTTCTGTTCACAGTTTGTGGACTTATCCGTTCTGTGCTTCTATGTTTGTCCAGCGTTATCAGTATGAATTAATTCTGTCTTGCTGGAACCTCTGGGAAGCAGATTTACCCTCCACACCTTTAGTCAGGTGTGGAGATTTTTAGTAAACTCTGCGTGGATTTTTGTAGTGTTTTATACTGACCGCACAGTATTCCATGCTGTCCTATCTATCAAGTTAGACTGGCCTCCTGTGCTCATCCTGGTTTCATTCTGTGTATGTCTTTTCCCTCTCCACTCACAGTCATTATTTGTGGGGGGCTAATCTATCCTTTGGGGATTTTCTCTGAGGCAAGATAGTTTTCCTGCTTCTATCTTTAGGGGTAGTTAGCTCTTAGGCGGTGACGAGGTGCCTAGGGAGAGTTAGGAGCACCCCACGGCTACTTCTAGTGTTGTGTTGAGCTTAGGGACTGCGGTCAGTACAGTTACCACTTCCTTCAGAGCTCGTTCCATGTTGCTCCTAAACCACCGCATCATAATAGGCCCCCCTGCTTGCTCTGGATCACAGCACTTGCAAAGTTGAAATACTTACCTCTCCCTGCTCCACCGCCGTGATGTATTCCGCCAGCCCTACCACCCCACTACTTTAGCCAAATGACCCCCAGTTTTCAATGCCTAACTATTATTATAAAGTAAATTAAGATTGACAAGCTTAAGTAATAAGAATTGATGTTTTTGGCATTAAAATGGGCACTGTAGGTGTTTTCCTGTCCTCCACTCACTGCCGACTTTGATTCCCCATTATAAACATAAGGATGAATGACTTCGGGGAGATCAAAACATCCAACACCGCGAAGACACCATCACGTGTTTCTCAACGCAGTGATCCAGAACACTGCCCCCATCCCTTATGGGAAATATGCAAATGCATGTAGAAAAGCCGCGGAGACACCATCACGTGTTTCTCAACGCAAGCATTAAATAGCCACGTCTTTCACCGGGAAGGAACAACCACGGGAAGGGCAGCATCCAAAAAGGAAAACCACCTATGCCAAAACATGGTATCCATCCACAGACAGCTGTTTCAGGGTATTTGCCCCTCATCAGTGTGGAGTAGGAAACTGGCTATTTGGAGCAGTGCCTAGTAAAAGGACTATAAACATAAGGATGAATGACCTCGGGGCGATCAAAACATTCAACACCACAGAGACTCCATCACGTGTTTCTCAACGCAGTGATCCAGAACACTGCCCCCATCCCTTATGGGAAATATGCAAATGCATGTAGAAAAGCCACGGAGACACCATCACGTGTTTCTCAACGCAAGCAATGAATAGCCAGTTCTTTCACCGGGAAGGAACAACCACGGGAAGGGCAGCATCCAAAAAGGAACTTGCACAATTGGTGGCTGACTAAATACTTTTTTCCCCACTGTATTTGAACTTGTCCATGATCCCTGGTACGCGGTAAATAGGTTTGGCACCATAGTAAGAGAAACCTGTCTATATCATGATGCTTCACCACAATGTTTCACTGTCTGCAGAGTGTACTGTGGCTTGGGGGCAGAGTTTGGGGGTTATCTGATGAACTGCCTGCAGCCCTTGGACCTAAAAAGAACAATTTTACTTTCATCAGTCCATATTTCTCTTTAGGTCATTTGATGTGTTCTTTGGCAAATTGTATCCTCTTCAGTTCAGTGGTTTTTTTTTAACAGTGGGACTTTGCAGGGACTTCTTGCTAAGAGATTAGCTTCACTCAGGCGTCTTCTGTCCCAGTACTCACAGGTAACTTGAGACTGTCTGTGATCATCCTGGAGCTGATCATTGGCTTAGCCTTTGCCATTCTGGCTCTTCTTCCATCCATTCGAATGGTAGTTTTCCGTTTTCTTCCACGTCTCTCTGGTTAGGTTTTCCATTGTAAAACATTGGAGATCATTTTAGCTGAACAGCCGATCATTGTCTGCACTTCTGTATAAGTTCTACTCTCTCCAATCAGCTTTTTAATCAAAGTACAATGTTCTTCTGAACAATGTATCGAATGACTCATATTTCCAGGCTTTCAAGAAGAAATGCATGTTCAACATGTTCAACTAATAAGAGGAACTTTCAACCACCCACCAATAATCATTTTATAGAGTCTTATGTTAAACTGGTGGAGAAGGATATTGCAAGTCTACAACATGATTTTCGAGTCAGGGGTGGACATAATGTGTCACGGATTGAAAGACAGGCCATGAATGATCTAGCAAATAATACTGCCAAAACAATTAGATCCGCTGAAAAAGGTGGGGCGGTGGTTGTTATGAACACTAAGAAATATGTGACAGACATTCTTAATCAATTATCGGACCAACTAGTCTATGGGAGATTGTCGAGGGACCCTACTTCTGGATTTCAGAGGGAATTACAGCTTCTGATCAATGAAGCTCTGTTGGATGGATGCATTGATCAAAAGCTGTCTGAATATTTATTTGTTGAGGCACCTGTTACTCCCTTGCTATATACATTGCCCAAGATACATAAGGACATATTGAATCCCCCAGGATGCCCAATAGTGTCTGGGAGGGGCTCCTTATTCAATAAGGTGGCTATTTTTCTGGATAAAGTGTTGCGAGATTTTTCTACAACAGCTAAATCCTACATTAGAGACACGAGTGATTTTTTGGAAAAGATAAATGGAGTAGAGGTTAGTGAGACTACCATATTAGCATCTTTTGATGTTGTTTCATTATATACCTCAATTGAACATGAGAGAAGGTTGCAGGCCGTCAATGTGGTGCTATCGGGTTCGGACGTGGCCCCAGAGTGTGCACGGTTGGTCCTCACACTGTTGGAGTTCATCCTCAGGAGAAATTATTTTCTCTTTGGGGATGATTACTACCTTCAGAAACTGAGCACCGCCATGGGGTCCAATGTGGCCCCTATGTATGCTATGTGCTCGAGGACTAATACGTGTACAGATACATCCACTGGCGCCATGTACGAGCCTGGTGGCGCCATATTGATGACATTTCTGTCATCTGGGATGGTGATTTGGATGATCTCTTCATTTTCCATAATGAGATCAATGACATTTATCCTGAGCTAAAGTTTACTTTGACACATTCTAGAGAACAATTTTTGGATATGTTAGTGTACAGAAATGGTAATACCTTGGGCACTGACTTGTTTGTTAAAGAGACAGTAGAAACAGTTTACTCTTATACAACAGCAATCATCCCAGAAGGATGGTTGAGTCACTTCCATGGAGTCAACTGTGGCGAGTTTGGAGGATAATTTCTGATGAGAATAGGGTGGATGATCAGCTGGACGGGTTGTGCAATAAATTCATCAGGAGGAAATATCCAGTAAATAATGGAGGTCAAGAGACATAAAGAGAAGGTGAGGAATTTGACACGTGAGGATACATGTAGGAAAGTAGTTAAATCAACTCAGAAATGAATACCTTTTGTTTCTACATATGGTCCTGTGAGTGGGCGAATTTGTAACATTTTGAGAAAACATTGGGGCCTACTTCAGAGAGGGATGCCATCTATACCTGAGTTTGCTGTGCCACCTATCTTATCTTATAGACGTTTCCGTAATCTGGAGGATAAACTTGTCAAATTGGATGTGGGATCCTTTAACCCCTTTCTGACATCGGACGTACTATTTTCGAGGTGGGGTGGGCCCCTATGACCACGGACGGGATAGTACGTCCAGCGCGATCGGCGGCGCTCACGGGGGGAGCGCGGCCGATCGCGGCCAGGTGTCAGCTGTCTATTGCAGCTGACATCCGGCACTATGTGCCAGGAGCGGTCACGGACCGCTCCCGGCACATTAACCCCCAGCACACCGCGATCAAACATGATCGCGATGTGCCGGCGGTGCAGGGAAGCATCGCGCAGGGAGGGGGCTCCCTGCGTGCTTCCCTGAGCCCCCCGCAGCAACGCGATGTGATCGCGTTGCTGCAAGGGTCTTACCTCCCTCCCTGCCTGCTCCAGACCCGGATCCAAGATGGCCGCGGATCCGGGTCCTGCAGGGAGGGAGGTGGCTTCACAGTGCCTGCTCAGAGCAGGCACTGTGAAGCAGCCTGCACTGCTCTCAGATTGGTGATCTGACAGAGTGCTGTGCAAACTGTCAGATCACCGATCTGTGATTTCCCCCCCCTGGGACAATGTAAAAAAGTAAAAAAAAATGTTTCAAAATGTGTAAAAAAAAAAAAAATATTCCTAAATAATGGAAAAAAATATATATATTATTCCCATAAATACATTTCTTTATCTAAATAAAAAAAAAACAATAAAAGTACACATATTTAGTATCGCCGCGTCCGTAACGGCCCGACCTATAAAACTGGCCCACTAGTTAACCCCTTCAAGTAAACACCGTAAGAAAAAAAAAAAACGAGGCAAAAAACAACGCTTTATTATCATACCGCCGAACAAAAAGTGGAATAACACGCGATCAAAAAGACAGATATAAATAACCATGGTACCGCTGACAGCATCATCTTGTCCCGCAAAAAACGAGCCACCATACAGCATCTTCAGCAAAAAAATAAAAAAGTTATAGTCCTGAGAATAAAGCGATGCAAAAATAATTATTTTTTCTATAAAATAGTTTTTATCGTATAAAAGCGCCAAAACATAAAAAAATGATATAAATGAGGTATCGCTGTAATCGTACTGGCCCAAAGAATAAAACTGATTTATCAATTTTACCAAACGCGGAACGGTATAAACGCCTCCCCCAAAAGAAATTCATGAATAGCTGGTTTTTGGTCATTCTGCCTCACAAAAATCAGAATAAAAAGCGATCAAAAAATGTAACGTGCCCGAAAATGTTACCAATAAAAACGTCAACTCGTCCCGCAAAAAACAAGACCTCACATGACTCTGTGAACCAAAATATGGAAAAATTATAGCTCTCAAAATGTGGTAACGCAAAAAATATTTTTTGCAATAAAAAGCATCTTTCAGTGTGTGACGGCTGCCAATCATAAAAATCCGCTAAAAAAACCCGCTATAAAAGTAAATTAAACCCCCCTTCATCACCCCCTTAGTTAGGGAAAAATTAAAAAAATGTATTTATTTCCATTTTTCCATTAGGGCTAGGGTTAGGGCTAGGGTTAGGGCTAGGGCTAGGGCTAGGGCTAGGGTTAGGGTTAGGGCTAGGGTTAGGGTTAGGGCTAGGGTTAGGGCTAGGGTTAGGGTTAGGGCTAGGGTTAGGGCTAGGGTTAGGGCTAGGGTTAGGGCTAGGGTTAGGTTAGGGCTAGGGTTAGGGTTAGGGCTAGGGTTAGGGCTAGGGTTAGGGTTAGGGCTAGGGGTAGGGCTAGGGTTAGGGTTAGGGCTACAGTTTGGGTTGGGGCTAAAGTTAGGGTTAGGGTTGGGGCTAAAGTTACAGTTAGGGTTTAGATTACATTTACAGTTGGGAATAGGGTTGGGATTAGGGTTAGGGGTGTGGTTAGGATTACTGTTGGGATTAGGGTTAGAGGTGTGTTTGGATTAGGGTTTCAGTTATAATTGGGGGGTTTCCACTGTTTAGGCACATCAGGGGCTCTCCAAACGCGACATGGCGTCCGATCTCAATTCCAGCCAATTCTGCGTTGAAAAAGTAAAACAGTGCTTCTTCCCTTCCGAGCTCTCCCGTGTGCCCAAACAGGGGTTTACCCCAATATATGGGGTATCAGTGTACTCAGGACAAATAGGACAACAACTTTTGTGGTCCAGTTTCTCCTGCTACCCTTGGGAAAATACAAAACTGGGGGCTAAAAAATAATTTTTGTGGGAAAAAAAAAGATTTTTTATTTTCACGGCTCTGCGTTATAAACTGTAGTAAACACTTGGGGGTTCAAAGTTCTCACAACACATCTAGATAAGTTCCATAGGGGGTCTAGTTTCCAATATGGGGTCACTTGTGGGGGATTTCTACTGTTTAGGTACATTAGGGGTTCTGCAAAGGCAATGTGACGCCTGCAGACCATTCCATCTAAGTCTGCATTCCAAATGGCACTCCTTCCCTTCCGAGCCCTCCCATGTGCCCAAACGGTGGTTCCCCCCAACATATGGGGTATCAGCGTACTCAGGACAAATTGGACAACAACGTTTGTGGTCAAATTTCTCCTCTTACCCTCGGGAAAATACAAAACTGGGGGCTAAAAAATAATTTTTGGGGGAAAGATTTTTTTTTTTTATTTTCACGGCTCTGCGTTACAAACTGTAGTGAAACACTTGGGGGTTCAAAGCTCTCACAACACATCTAGATGAGTTCCTTAGGGGGTCTAGTTTCCAAAATGGTGTCACTTGTGGGGGGTTTCTACTGTTTCGGTACATTAGGGGCTCTGCAAATGCAATGTGACACCTGCAGATCATTCCATCTAAGTCTGCATTCCAAATGGAGCTCCTTCCCTTCCGAGCCCTCCCATGCGCCCAAACAGTGGTTCCCCCCCACATATGGGGTATCAGCGCACTCAGGACAAATTGGTCAACAAACTTTGGGGTCCAATTTCTTCTGTTACCCTCGGGAAAATACAAAACTGGGGGCTAAAAAAATAATTTTTGTGGGAAAAAATTTTTGTTTTATTTTTACGGCTCTGCATTATAAACCTCTGTGAAGCACTTGGTGGGTCAAAGCGCTCACGACACATGTAGATAAGTTCCTTAGGGGGTCTACTTTCCAAAATGGTGTCACTTGTTGGGGGTTTCTACTGTTTAGGTACATTAGGGGCTCTGCAAACGCAATGTGACACCTGCAGACCATTCCATCTAAGTCTGCATTCAAATGGCACTCCTTCCCTTCCGAACCCTCCCATGCGCCCAAACAGTGGTTCCCCCCACATATGGTGTATCATCGCACTCAGGACAAATTGGGCAACAAATTTTGGGGTCCACTTTCTCCTGTTACTCTCTGGAAAATACAAAACTGGGGGCTAAAAAAATAATTTTTGTGGGAAAAATTTTTTGTTTTATTTTTACGGCTCTGCATTATAAACCTCTGTGAAGCACTTGGTGGGTCAAAGCGCTCACGACACATGTAGATAAGTTCCTTAGGGGGTCTACTTTCCAAAATGGTGTCACTTGTTGGGGGTTTCTACTGTTTAGGTACATTCGGGGCTCTGCAAACGCAATGTGACACCTGCAGACCATTCCATCTAAGTCTGCATTCAAATGGCACTCCTTCCCTTCCAAACCCTCCCATGCGCCCAAACAGTGGTTCCTCCCACATATGGTGTATCATCGCACTCAGGACAAATTGGGCAACAAATTTTGGGGTCCACTTTCTCCTGTTACTCTCGGGAAAATACAAAACTGGGGGCTAAAAAAATAATTTTTGTCGGAAAAATTTTTTGTTTTATTTTTACGGCTCTGCATTATAAACTTCTGCGAAGCACTTGGTGGGTCAAAGTGCTCACCACACCTCTAGATAAGTTCCTTAGGGGGTCTACTTTCCAAAATGGTGTCACTTGTGGGGGGTTTCAATGTTTAGGCACATCAGTGGCTCTCCAAACGCAGCATGGCGTCCCATCTCAATTCCTGTCAATTTTGCATTGAAAAGTCAAACGGCGCTCCTTCCCTTCCGAGCTCTCCCATCCGCCCAAACAGTGGTTTACCCGCACATATGGGGTATTAGCGTACTCAGGACAAATTGTACAACAACTTTTGGGGTCCAATTTCTTCTCTTACCCTTGGGAAAATAAAAAATTGGGGGCGAAAAGATCATTTTTGTGAAAAAATATGATTTTTTATTTTTACGGTTCTACATTATAAACTTCTGTGAAGCACTTGGTGGGTCAAAGTGCTCACCACACCTCTAGATAAGTTCCTTAGGGGGTCTACTTTCCAAAATGGTGTCACTTGTGGGGGTTTCAATGTTTAGGCACATCAGGGGCTCTCCAAACGCAACATGGCGTCCCATCTCAATTCCTGTCAATTTTGCATTGAAAAGTCAAACAGCGCTCCTTCCCTTCCGAGCTCTCCCATCCGCCCAAACAGTGGTTTACCCCCACATATGGGGTATCAGCGTACTCAGGACAAATTGTACAACAACTTTTGGGGTCCAATTTCTTCTCTTATCCTTGGGAAAATAAAAAATTGGGGGCAGAAATTAAATTTTTGTGAAAAAATATGATTTTTTATTTTTCTGGTTCTACATTATAAACTTCTGTGAAGCACTTGGTGGGTCAAAGTGCTCACCACACCTCTAGATAAGTTCCTTAGGGGGTCTACTTTCCAAAATGGTGTCACTTGTGGGGGTTTCAATGTTTAGGCACATCAGGGGCTCTCCAAACGCAACATGGCGTCCCATCTCAATTCCAGTGAATTTTGCATTGAAAAGTCAAATGGCGCTCCTTCGCTTCCGAGCTCTGCCATGCGCCCAAACAGTGGTTTACCCCCACATGTGGGGTATTGGCGTACTCAGGACAAATTGTACAACAATGTTTGGGGTCCATTTTCTCCTGTTACCCTTGGTAAAATAAAACAAATTAGAGCTGAATTAAATTTTTTGTGAAAAAAGTTAAATGTTCATTTTTATTCAAACATTCAAAAATTTCCTGTGAAGCACCAGAAGGGTTAATAAACTTCTTGAATATGGTTTTGAGCACCTTGAGGGGTGTAGTTTTTAGAATGGTGTCACACTTGGGTATTTTCTATCATATAGACCCCTCAAAATGACTTCAAATGAGATGTGGTCCCTAAAAAAAATGGTGTTGTAGAAATGAGAAATTGCTGGTCAACTTTTAACACTTATAACACCCTAACAAAAAAAAGTTTTGGTTCCAAAATTGTGCTGATGTAAAGTAGACATGTGGGAAATGTTACTTATTAAGTATTTTGTGTGACATATCTCTGTGATTTAATTGCATAAAAATTCAAAGTTGGAAAATTGCAAAATTGTCATAATTTTCGCCAAATTTCCGTTTTTTTTCACAAATAAACGCAGGTACTATCAAAGAATTTTTACCATTGTCATGAAGTACAATATGTCACGAGAAAACAATGTCAGAATCACTGGGATCCGTTGAAGCGTTCCAGAGTTATAACCTCACAAAGGGACAGTGGTCAGAATTGTAAAAATTGGCCCGGTCATTAACGTGCAAACCACCCTTGGGGGTAAAGGGGTTAAGGGCTCTGTACAAAGGACTTTGTGCCCACCGAAATGAAATAATTTCCCTTGTTTGGGGTGTGCTTGTTGTGGAAACATGTTGAAGGGTGATTGTTTTTATCACCCACATACTGGCAAGAAATTCTATATAAGAGACAGATATACGTGCACTTCGAGTTTTGTTATATACTTATTAATATGCCCTTGTGGGCTGAGTTATGTTGGTGAAACTACCATGGAGATTAAATCAAGGATAAGTAAGCACAAAAGCACGATTAGGACAAGATTGTTGGATTTACCTAAACATTTTTGTGAGTTTAGACATTCAGTGAATCAACTCAGGTTCAGGGTGATAGATGGTGTCCCGCTGAGGAGGGGTGGGTGTCACGATATGGTATGATATATCATAAGTTAGTTTTCTTGCTAGCCTGCGGGGGCTAAGCCCCCCTTCTTGAAGGGATGCTGCAACAGTTGGAGCTTCAAATCCCTTCCCTTTCATTCAGCCAAGAGCTGCTTTGCAATGTACTGGGGGAAGTTTTATTGCTGAATGGAATTTACGACTGGCATTTCCTGTGTAAGCTCTTGTTCAGCTATAAGTGATGTAGAAACTTCAAGGATCCATGAAAGATTCTTTGTTTAGTTTTTGTTAGATATTAGGCAAACGATTTAAGCTAGAAATACGAAAATATATAGTCGTATGCTCACTCGGTGTATCTACACATCCCGCGAAACACGGGCTTCTAACTCCGTCTGGTAAAGAAGTAGGGTTTTCTCTGTAAATATGTATCCCAGATAGGACATATTTGATCTCATTAGAATGCTCACGTTAATCCGAGATGAATGATAGGTTGAGTCTGACTCTGTCATGTTTTGTAGCGAAGTTATAGCAAGTAGATAAATTTAAGATTGAAGTTCTCAGAATGTAGAGAGAGGAGGGTCTGGATAAGCCAGCCTTTCTGTGATGTCACAGCCTTAAGGTTTTAAGTGTCTGGCAGGCTTCCCCAGCTCAGTCTTCTGCTTGATTTCTTCTTCTTGACTTCTTGTCTTCTCCTGAAGCAAGCAGCACGTCCAATGAGCTGGGACGTATGGTTGCCTGCCATGCTTTGAACATGTGAGTGTTACTTTTTCTCATTTATTCCCTGTTTATTTCATAATTACCCTTGTACATATTTGCAATTGTCTCATTTGTAACATCTTTATAAAATATTTTTGATAAAGCACTGCCTAATTTTTTATGGGATATACTATTATATGTTAGTTTATTCTCCATGCTCTAACAACCGTACCCTAAGTCTCTGGAAGAGAATTACGCTACTGTGTTGGGTTAGCTTCGGACCCGTTTAATCGAAGCTGGTGGCAGAGATAGTGTGCAGACTGTTGAGAGATGCTGTAGCGACTGCGGCGTTGATAATTATTGTTCCTGCCTGAGTGGGAGTAGTTATCGCGTCGCTGCAGCGTGCCCAATAGCCAGTACATAGCAGGCAGCCTTTCTGGCGACTAATTACCCAGGGTGCAGTACCTAATCTGACCTGAAAGTAAGGGGGCGCCAGAGAGCTGCAAGTCTTAAGTGGAACTGTAAGCGGGATATACATAAATCCCTGCAGTTTGTGGTATATTGAAAGCAGTGGGATACCTAGAATAAGCCCCTGCTGTAAACTGAGAGGTCAATAGCCTTGTGTGTGTTTTCTCATCACATTGTTAGCAGTGGAGGGATAACTAAGATAAGCCCCCTGCACATGTGATAGCCGTCTGTTGGCCTAAAGTCACCCCGACCCGTGACGTAGGGGTGACGGTCACGGTGTGAATCGTGACGAATTGGTGGCAGCGGTCAGGGGAATCCTGACAGTGGGGATAGACTGAAATTATTGAAAAAGAAGGAGATGATATGGATTTCTACCCTGGGGACCTTACAACCTAGGGGTCTTAGGGTATGTGCACAAGTTGCTGATTTCCTGCAGAACTGCAGCTTTTTTTTCCACACAGAAACGCTGCAGATTCGCAAGTGATTTACACTACAATGTAAATCAATGGCAAAAAAAAATGCTGTGCTAATGGTGCAGAAAAATCTGCACAGAAAACGCAGCAGATTCAAAAAAGGACCATGTGACTTCTTTGTGCAGAACTGCTGCGTTTCTGCACCCATTCCATAACAGAAATCTGGAGGGGTAAAAAAAGGAAGAAATCTGCACAAAAATCTGCAACGTCTGCACAGACCAAAAAAAGAAGCAGATTCTGACCTGAGTTTTCTGCCAAGAAATGCAGAATCTGCACAGAAAATTCCACAGTCAAATCTGCAACGTGTGCACATAGCCTAAATGTTGATTACAACTTATAAATTTGTATATCCTAACCCCTCCTTTTATTTTTTCCTTAGACGGCATTTTTTGAAGTGTTATTTAATGTTTTTAACCTTTTTTTTAGTGTATGATATTGATATGTTTTTTTCTTTTTTTAGATAGCGTTGAATTGAGGACATGGGGAATGAACTTTAGAAGATGATAAAGGAGTTTTTGTATTAATAAGTTGTTTGCATTGATTTTCCCCATGCCTTCTCTTTGTCTTCCCCTCTTTTGTTCTTTTGACATTTGATGCTAGATTATTGATTTTTGTTTATTGTGCTTGGAGAACCCTTTCTCTGGTTGACACAGATGTGTAAGACGAAGGGATAATGAATAAAATATATGGGGTATATTTCCGGTTATCCGGATTAGACATGTTTGCCAGGTGTTATCGGGTCTCTTGGTGCTTTTCTTTTTTGAGACATAAAGTAGTTAAATTTTGAGGGGAGTTACCCGGGTTGCGGGGGAGATAACATTACGCTCCCTGCTTTACAGGTTGTCGGGGAGACAACAGGACGCTCTTTATGTGATTCGTCAGCTATGTGGCAGGGGATGGGAGTGCGGTCATGTGATTTAGTCACGTGCCGCGCTGACGTCAGCGGCCTTTTGCGCGTGTGCGCCAGGGACATGGAGGAGAGAGCGGTGAATAGGGATAGTTCTTATGAGATACTGCTCTGAGTGAGTACTCGTGATTGGCTCGTTGTTTGACGTTTTGAGCGCCAGGATTGATCTCCATGATGATAGGTTCTGGCTTTGTTCATATACGATAGTTGAACCCGATAGGCTCTTTGGTTTCTGTGACAACAGGGAAGCCTGGCTGTGATTGCCCAGGTTTATACATAAAGAGTTAATATGCATATATTTCTTTTTGTTTATATTGTATTGTTCTGCTATTTTTTTTGTTTTAATGTTGAAGATTTAAGATGAAGGTATTGATGGGGTTAATTGTGCATTTTTTTTATGTATTTTATATGTATTGGGTAATGGGCGGCACCTTGATAGTGATTGGTGAGCTTGTGCCACCACACTATATAAGGCAGCCATTATGTGTATTGTGCATGCTTGGCAAAGACCTTTTTAGGTCGAAACGTTGCAGTATGGCAGAATAAAGATATTCTTCTTTCATCCTGGACTGGATGCTGTTCCTTTTACTTTGAAGATTGTTTATTTCCAATTGGGTCGTTGGACTGGAGCATGCATCCCGTTATTGATGTGCTGTCGGCTGCCCTCCTTTTTATCATGCATGTTCAACATGCCCTGGCTTCACTCTTATACAGTATAAGGGCCACCTGATTCTCACCTGTTTCTTCACAGAATGACTAACCTCACTAATTGATCTCCACACTACTAATATTTTGAACACCCCCTTTCATTTAATTGTTCTAATGCACAGACTCAAAAACCTGCAGATCATGAATGTGGAGTCTGGAGGTTTTCTTAGAATCTACTGCACCAACTGGTAAATTGTTTGACATATGATAATATAATTTATACCAAAAACAGTTAGTCATATTGGGCTGCCATTATCTTGAACACTACTGTAAAATTCTTGGTCCCTCATTTAATGACAGAAAAACCCACAATTGTGACAGAAATAACTTGAATCTGACAAAAGTAATAATAAATAAAAGATCTATGAAAATGAACAAATGAAAGTCAGACATTGCTTTTCAGACATTTTGTTCCACTCCTCAAGAGCAAACTGCTCCAGTTGTCTCGTGTTTGAAGGTTGCCTTTTCCAGACGGCATGTTTCAGCTCTTTCCAAAGATGCTCAATAGGATTTAGGTCAGGGCTCATAGAAGGCAACTTCAGAATAGTCCAATGTTTTCCTCAGCCATTCTAGGGTGTTTTTAGCTGTGTGTTTTGGGTCATTATCCTGTTGCAAGACCCATGACCTGCGACTGAAACCAAGCTTTCTGACACTGGGCAACACATTTCTCTCTAGAATTCATTGATAATCTTGACGTTTCTTTGTACCCTGCACAGATTGTAGAGACCTTGTGCCAGTTGCAGCAAAGCAGCCCAAGAACATAGCAGAGTTTCCTCCATGTTTCACAGTAGGGACAGTGTTCTTTTCTTGATATGCTTCATTTTTCTGTCTGTGAACATAGAGCGGATATGCCTTGCCAAAAGTTCAGTTTTTGTCTCATCTGTCCATAGGGTATTCTCCCAGAAGCTAACAATGGTGTCCTCCTTGGTCGTCTCCCATAAAGTCTACTTTGGCTCATACAATGACTGATGGTGCGATCTGACACTGATGTTCCTTGAGCTTGAAGTTCACCTTTAATCTGTTTAGATGTTTTTCTGGGCTCTTTTGTTACCATTCGTATTATCCGTCTCTTTGATTTGTCATCAATTTTCCTCCTGTGGCCACGTCCAGGGAGGTTGGCTACAGTCCCATGGATCTTAAATTTCTGAATAATATGTGCGACTGTAGTCATAGGAACATCAAGCTGCTTGGAGATGATCTTATAACTTTTACCTTTAACATGTTTGTCTATAATTTTCTTTCTAATCTCCTGAGACAACTCTTTCCTTCTCTTCCTGTGGCTCATGTTGAATGTGATACACACGTCTCCAACAGCACAGTCAGTATCTGCAGCCCTATATACAGGCCTCTCACTGATTCCAAGATTGTAGGCACCTATGATGCTAGTTAGTGGACACACCTTGATTTAACATATCCCTTTTGTCACATTATTTTCAGGGGTACCATCATTTCTGTCCAGGCTTATTTCATGAGTTTTATTTTTTTTATTCTGTGGAAGCATGGTTGAAAAGCAATGTCTGACTTTAATTTGTTCATTTTCATAGATCTTTTATTTATTATTACTTTTGGCAGATTCAAGTTATTTCTGTGTCCATTGTGGGTTTTTCTGTCATTAAACGTGGAGTACCAACAATTTTCACCACATGTATATGTGTGGAGGAAAAAGGGCACAGAGTTTCAGGAAAATAACATCTCACCAACCATTAAGAATGGGGTGGATCAACAATGCTTTGGGGTTATGTTGCAGCCAATGGCATGGGAAACATTAACACGTAGAGGGAAGAATGGATTCAATAAAATTTCCACTAATTCTTGATGCAGACATAACACCATCTGTAAAAAAGCTTAAGCTGAAAAGAGGATGTCTTCCACAAATCGATAATGATCCCAACCACATATTAAAATCCACAATAGACTAGCTCAAAAGGTGCAAGCTAAAGGTTTCACAATGGCCCTCACAGTCCCTTGACCTGAACATCATTGAAAATCTGTGGCTAGACCTCAGAATAGCAGTGCATGCAAGACAACCCAGGAATCTCACAGAAGTGGAAGAATTTTCCAAGGAAGAATGGAGGAAAATCCCTCAAACGAGAATTGAAATACTCTTTTCTGGCTGCTAAAATTTTTTAAAAGCTGTGATACTTTCAAAAGAGGATGCTACTAGGTATAGGGGGTCTTTAGAGATCATTTAATCTTCAACTTGCTTAACTGTTCAATAAAAGAGTCATTTTGACCAGGGGTGCACAAACTTATACATGGCACTGTACAAAATAATGGGCCCGACATAGTCCCCCTTACAAAATAATGGCCCTGCACAGTCCTCCATACAATTTAATGGCCTCATATAGTCCTCCATAAAGAATAACGGCCCATTATGGGGCACTTTTGTGGCACTTTTTAAGGTGGCTTCCAGGCGGAATCTGCCTGAGAAGACATTGTGTGCACATATCCACTGAGCAGAAACTGAGAGAACATTCTCCATATCCTCCTAAAAAAAATCAAAACTCCTCAAAAACATAAAGTTTCTGCTCCAAAAACTCAGCAAAAAGACTCCATGTGCACATACCCTGAGGCTTTTAGCCTGAGGAGGCATAATGTTAAGTTAGGATTCCATCAAAGAAAGGTCGCCTTGTTGTGGCTGGTGGGCTTACTCGAATTTATTTGTTAAGTTTCTTCATTTTATAAGTATATTCTATGTATATAAATCAGGAGGACGCATGGAAGTTCGTTAAAACAGATATAAACATAACTTTATTAACAATAATTACCACACATAAAATACATGCAACTGTCACATATTGACAGTGCAGACACAGACACAACAAGTAAAAGACACCAGAAAAGATTAGGTCTACCGCATATAAATAGTAAACATAACACCACACAATAAGGTATAGTAAGGTGCAGGCAAGAAAAAATCCCCACTAAAGTCTCCCAGCAGTCCAAGTCTCATGTGAAGTAAATTCTGAGTATAATGTGTAGGTAGCCGGAGACTCTCACCCACACTAAGTGCCTAACATGAGCCACTATAGAAGTAAGGGGGGGAGAGGGATAAAGGGGGACAATTATCTCACCTCACTGCAGGTAGGCCACTGTACACGCCCCGACGCGCGTTTCACCTCGCTTTCTCAAGGGGGTAGTATGCTCTATTAGTGCCCATCAAACCCTTTATATAGTGTGCAGATTAAAAACAGCTGTCCGGTCCCAGATTGCTGCTGTAAACATCCGGCGCATGCGCGCGCTGCCCTCACGGGTCCACCCGCCCCCGCCCGGACATATCCGGCCTCGGGAACCGGCGGGCACCAACAGGTCCCACCCGCGCCCGCTGCAGGAAGTCGCCGGAGGGGAGAGGGCGGAGCCGCGACGGAGGCGCGCGCACGCGCACCATGGCAGGAGCTCAATGAGACCCAGGCACCGCCTCCTGTGTTCGTTGTAACCAAGCAACACAGTTTGCGTAGACATGGGAGCGTAGCCTCACATAAAGAAAGGTCCGTAACATTAAGTAGTCCGTATCCAATTCAGTCTTTTTCAGTGAACCATGTCTAAAGGGAAGCAAGCAGGGAGACATCTTCTCGTGAGTGCCGGGTATATAGTAGGATCCCACGACTCCCATAGACGACCACAAGCAATTCGATTTCCTCATTCCATTAATGAATAAATAAATGCCGTAGGCCGAATACATATTACCAGATTAGTGGAGAATATCAATCACCGGAAAGCAATAAACAACCTAAATATAAAACAAATGAGCATTAAAAACATAACTAAAATGCAGGGAGAGAGAAGAAAAGGGGGGGACAAAGGGGAGATGACGACAAAAGATAATTGAACCTTAGTTCACATGAACATCTACATATTTATAAATAAGGACCAAAATTGAGGGCCTCATTAAGCCCAGCGGGCTTAACGGTGCCAAGAGTGACAATCCACATAACCTGCCTGAGAAGACATTGTGTGCACATATCCACTGAGCAGAAACTGAGAGAACATTCTCCATATCCTCCTAAAAAAAATCAAAACTCAAAAACATAAAGTTTCTGCTCCAAAAACTCAGCAAAAAGAGTGACAATCCACATAACCTGAGGCTTTTAGCCTGAGGAGGCATAATGTTAAGTTAGGATTCCATCAAAGAAAGGTCGCCTTGTTGTGGCTGGTGGGCTTACTCGAATTTATTTGTTAAGTTTCTTCATTTTATAAGTATATTCTATGTAACAGGAATGTAGTGTACAGGTCCTTCTCAAAAAATTAGCATATAGTGTTAAATTTCATTATTTACCATAATGTAATGATTACAATTAAACTTTCATATATTATAGATTCATTATCCACCAACTGAAATTTGTCAGGTCTTTTATTGTTTTAATACTGATGATTTTGGCATACAACTCCTGATAACCCAAAAAACCTGTCTCAATAAATTAGCATATCAAGAAAAGGTTCTCTAAACGACCTATTACCCTAATCTTCTGAATCAACTAATTAACTCTAAACACATGCAAAAGATACCTGAGGCTTTTATAAACTCCCTGCCTGGTTCATTACTCAAAACCCCCATCATGGGTAAGACTAGCGACCTGACAGATGTCAAGAAGGCCATCATTGACACCCTCAAGCAAGAGGGTAAGACCCAGAAAGAAATTTCTCAACAAATAGGCTGTTCCCAGAGTGCTGTATCAAGGCACCTCAATGGTAAGTCTGTTGGAAGGAAACAATGTGGCACAAAACGCTGTACAACGAGAAGAGGAGACCGGACCCTGAGGAAGATTGTGGAGAAGGACCGATTCCAGACCTTGGGGAACCTGAGGAAGCAGTGGACTGAGTCTGGTGTGGAAACATCCAGAGCCACCGTGCACAGGCGTGTGCAGGAAATGGGCTACAGGTGCCGCATTCCCTAGGTAAAGCCACTTTTGAACCATAAACAGCGGCAGAGGCGCCTGACCTGGGCTACAGAGAAGCAGCACTGGACTGTTGCTAAGTGGTCCCAAGTACTTTTTTCTGATGAAAGCAAATTTTGCATGTCATTCGGAAATCAAGGTGCCAGAGTCTGGAGGAAGACTGGGGAGAAGGAAATGCCAAAATGCCTGAAGTCCAGTGTCAAGTACCCACAGTCAGTGATGGTGTGGGGTGCCATGTCAGCTGCTGGTGTTGGTCCACTGTGTTTCATCAAGGGAAGGGTCAATGCAGCTAGCTATCAGGAGATTTTGGAGCACTTCATGCTTCCATCGGCTGAAATGCTTTATGGAGATGAAGATTTCATTTTTCAGCACGACCTGGCACCTGCTCACAGTGCCAAAACCACTGGTAAATGGTTTACTGACCATGGTATTACTGTGCTCAATTGGCCTGCCAACTCTCCTGACCTGAACCCCATAGAGAATCTGTGGGATATTGTGAAGAGAAAGTTGAGAGACGCAAGACCCAACACTCTGGATGAGCTTAAGGCCGCTATTGAAGCATCCTGGGCCTCCATAACATCTCAGCAGTGTCACAGGCTGATTGCCTCCATGCCACGCCGCATTGAAGCAGTCATTTCTGCCAAAGGATTCCCGACCAAGTATTGAGTGCATAACTGAACATTATTATTTGTTGGTTTTTTTGTTTGTTATTAAAAAACACTTTTATTTGATTGGATGGGTGAAATATGCTAATTTATTGAGACAGGTTTTTTGGGTTATCAGGAGTTGTATGCCAAAATCATCAGTATTAAAACAATAAAAGACCTGACAAATTTCAGTTGGTGGATAATGAATCTATAATATATGAAAGTTTAATTGTAATCATTACATTATGGTAAATAATGAAATTTAACACTATATGCTAATTTTTTGAGAAGGACCTGTAAATTCCCTTTGTATATTGTTTTCTTATTCTTTATTCTTTTGTTTTTGTAAACTCCGATTGATATTGTATGGCTTTATATTACTGCGTGTGTGGGGGATGTTTGGTTTGTTAAATGCTTTTTCATTCTTAGATGTAGTTCCATGGTTCTGATGAGATGATTATATAGTTACACCTAGTTCCATGGAATAAAAAAAGTTGCTAAACGCCTGTCAAAATCGTTCTAGTAAGACGTGAGGATAATTCTATTCCTTTTTTTGCAGGCAGATTTGATGTTGGAGCATGCCGAGGCTGTTCTTCACATGAGCGCCCTCATATACCGGAGCTATGCATATCATTTACTGCTTGCTGCTTTTCTGAATGGCAGAGATGTCAGAGAGATGTTTTCTAGTTCGCTAGTTTTGTGGATTAATGGAGAGCGACAGATTCACGCTGCGCTCACACATACAGATCAGCATTCATTGTCCGGTGTGGAAATTACTGCAGCTTTCTCCTTCCTTTCTCCTTCACCAGTAAATGCTAGTGATGAAACGTGTGACCTCTGCAGCCGAGTGCGACCACAACATTGCAATATGCAGCTTTATTTTATATCCTAGAAATATATAGAAATATCTGAACTGCTATTTATCTGGACAATTATCCTAGAACAGCGCCGCACACTAGTGGCGGCACTAATGGTGAAGTGGGAAGTGTTAGCTGTCATGGGTGGCTTGTGCACCGTCCAGCCAACATGGACGTCACTATTCAGCAAATCACAGTGGCCAGTTGGTATACTAGCCAGAGGACTGATTTAGTAGCCAATGAGCGCTCCTATTTAAATCACCAATTTCTTTTTACCATTGCCAGTTGTTCTGTTTTATCTCCGTATTTTCAGTCCGAGTGCGAGCTGATAAAACATCGGACTCGGACCGATGTTATTCTATGGGGTCGTTCACATATCCGATTTTTTTTCTTGGACGAAACCGGTCCTAGAAATAATTCGCAGCATGCTCAAGTTGGATCGAATTATTGGGTCACACTCGACCATGCAAGTCATTGAGTTCCTGGAAAACATCGGACTGCACTCAAATGACATTTGAGTGCGGTCCTATTTCCACAAACTGAGAGAATGGAAAAGATGTCAAAACGTTTTTCCCATCTTCTCTTCACCCAAGAAAATCAGATCAGACTGTGATCACACTCTGATCAGAGTTTAATCAGATTGTAAGTAACATAAATGGCCCGATTCTCTCAGGTGAGAGAAAATACTGCAGTATGACCCGAGCCTTATTGTGGCACTGCAATGGTTTGCTTATGGTAGATTTCTATATAGTGTTCTTTCCTGGTTGGAGAAATTACTTTCTCTCTCTCCTCTGCAGCTGTGCTGTGATTCCCTCATGCGAGAGGATCGGAGCACTGACACTCGGCTCACGGTCACAGCAGAGCTGGAGCTGAGGGTCATTAGCATATCTCATCCCATACTCTCACATGAGAATCACTGGATGCCATACGCTAATGGGACCCTGGCCTAAAGGTGAAAGCCGGAGTGACCCTGGATCCTGATGAGCGGAGTGGCCCTGGATCCTGATGAGCGGAGTGGCCCTGGATCCTGATGAGCGGAGTGACCCTGGATCCTGATGAGCGGAGTGGCCCTGGATCCTGGTGAGCGGAGTGACCCTGGATCCTGATGAGCAGAGTGGCCCTGGATCCTGATGAGCGGAGTGGCCCTGGATCCTGATGAGTGGAGTGACCCTGGATCCTGATGAGCGGAGTGGCCCTGGATCCTGATGAGCGGAGTGGCCCTGGATCCTGATGAGTGGAGTGGCCCTGGATCCTGATGAGTGGAGTGGCCTATTCCCAGTCTCCCATGTGCACACTGGACATTGTAGTATAGAAAAAAATCCTAGGTCTTATATCTGCAGTGTGAATAACTGTAAATCTCTAAAAGACTGTTCATAAAGGAGTTCTTTACTGGACAGTCCCTTTTTATTATACGTGGATTCCTTAATGATAATCTGATTACAGGGTCGTCCTGTGACTGGTCGTTAACTGCAGGGAAACCCAATGGCGTGTTTAATTTCGTTGTTGTGCCACCTCTTGAAACCTCTTCACTTGTTAGGGTGCTTTTGCATTGTGTTCTGTGTGCCAGTCCCGGCCTATGTCTGAAATCCCCAGCAAAATGGGGGACACATGCGCCGACGGGGCCATAGAATGGTGATGGCAGATTGAACGTTCCCTCGGCTGTGCACTTTTCGCCAGAGTTTAGGCTGTACTGGTGGTGACGAGGTAGAGGGTACCTGCGTGATGGGTCCGGAACTAGAGAGGCTGAATCCACTGTTCCCGGGAGGAAGTCTGAGTGAGGCGGACCTTCCCCTATTGCCCGGGGGAATCTCTAGAGAGGAGGGGCTTCCTGCTGTCGGAGGGGGGCGGAAGAGGAGAAAGGAAAAGCGCACGAAGAAAGGGAGTTTGGCGCCAGGGCAGAGCAGCGCGTAGTCAGGTGAGCGGTGTGCTCCGCTCCCTATCCCGACACAGAGTAGCGGCGCTGCGACAGGGCGGGCTGCAGTAGACCAGAAGGGCAGGGACTGCTGTGCTGAGGGAAGCAGTGTGCCCAGCATTAATACAGAGAGAGACGTGCAAAGCAGAGCTGTGCACAGCAGAGCTGTGCAGAGCCAAGCCGTGTACACAGAGTAGAGCTGAGCTGGGTGTGGCACCAGCCACAGAGAGTAGTGCTCTAGCGGGGAGCACCAGCACCAAGCAGATCAGATTTGCCCGCCACCAACAGCATGGATCAGGGAGAGCAGGTCATGCGGTGTGTGTCTAGTGACCGTCAGAGAGAACCAGGTGCCATACACTACGTGACCATGAGCACCGCACATGCGCTGCCCCAAAGAGCCCACACACGAGACTGACACTTGCGCCCTGACGTGGGCAGAAAATAGTTGTTCTGACCCTAGTTACCTGACTACCGCAGTTAAGATAGTTAAGGAGCCATGTTGGGCTCGCACAGGACTGTGGCCCGTGCTTTTGTTAGCCACATCAGTATATGGACAAGGGGCAGTGGAAGGTACCGGAAACCGACCACTGCCACCAGAAGACGGACCAACTACTACAGTGCCATCCTGGAAAAGGCACTGCGCCCGCTGTTGCCAGCGCTATTGAGTTCTCAGCAGGAGCTGCAGTGTTGGGACTTCCTGATACACTTGCTACCGAAATGTCGTTATTTGTACCGTTGTACTTCACTTTGCCATTCATACTGTTTAACTCTTTACCTCCCTGCGTGGAGTATTTCCCCTGTAAATAAACCTGTCAACCCTTGCTCTGCCTCCCGTGTTCCTGCGATTTCTACATAGGCCTACAGGAGGTGGACACTCAGATAAAGTTCGGTACGTCTGAGTGTCTGCCTCCTGTAGGCTCATGTTCGCTCTGTCTATTGTCCCCATAGGTGCATGCATGCTGACTTTTGTGGGGGATTTCGGACAAATGCCCCGACGGGGACACAGAACGCAATGTGAAATCCCTTAGAGGGCTGAGGTGTTTTTGGAATTCGGTGTGCCCTTCACTGTTTAACCCCGCGCAGCACAGCTTTCGGCTACACCCAACTGGGCAGAACTGGACAATTATGTACCTGAATAGACGTGTGTTGAATTTCCACTGTACGGCGGGTGACTGGGGCGCTGCTGTGCAGAGAATCTGTAGTGCTGAATCACTGGTTGAAGGGTGTTCACATCCTTGCTAAATAAAGTCACTTTTTCAAATCTGATTATCCCTTTCAACCCAGTAATTGCACAGAAAAGGGAAGAATGCACATTGCTACATGATAAGCCGCCTGCAACAGTATGTCATATGGTAAAATCTGTCATGGTTGCAAATCACTATATTTATCAACAGATGTGAAATATTAACACAACTACCTTGACGATGGTTGATGGGCTAACACTATTTGGCCATATTTTGTGCTAAGCGTCTTGAGTATTTTTCCTAAATTTCAAAAGCCATTTTGCTATTCCCACTTCATGTATTTCACATTGACATGCTTTAACACAATTGAGTGCAACCATTTACGTATTTTGATATATAAGTTTCTTTTTTTGGTATGCACCTGTTCAGACTAGTTCTTGAAGTGCTGGTCAGTTTTTCTGTTATTTGTATTAACACAATGTTCCTGGCGACACGCAACAGATTAATATGTATTTTGAATTTTCTTCCTGTATTTTTGTCCTTTTCTTCCATGTAATCTGGTTTGTTCTTACACTCCAAAAAACATACCAGTAGTGAAAGGCATCCCAGTGTGTGTAAGAGCTCGGGCAGATGAGTATATAAAATGTAACTGTGGTTTTGACGGCACTTGTACCCATGTTATTCTATGGAGCTGTGCACACGTTCAATTTTTTTCCTCGAACCAATTGGTTTGAGGGAAAAAAAATCCCAGTAAGCACGATTTGACTCCTAGAATTGGATGGCACTTACCAATTCAAGTCTGTGGGTCTATGAAAAAAAATTAGACTGCACTCGAAGTCTCAGATGAGACAGACCCATTTAAGTATACGTGTGCACAAAAATATAGGATCCCAGATGGAACATCTGTGTGGCATTGTATTTATACGGATTCGTTTTTGTTATCGATTTAGGAAATTGTATATGATCACTTGTGTTTTTTAACGTAGATGTATGAAAAAAGATCACACACAGATGTAACATGGATGTAAAAAAAATGGACATAAGCATGGCACACAAATGTAACACAAAAGTAAAAAATACTGACATACAGATGGCACATGGATGAAAATCTGATGAAAATCTGAGTATTCAGGATGAAACTCAGACCTTTTTTCATAACTAAGGCTTCGTGCACACCAGCGTATGCAAAATCTTCCTTTCTAACGATTCTTCATATTTTCTCCATATTTTCATCCATTTGCCATCGGTATGTGCATGTTTTAAACATCTGTATGTCTATTTTGTATATCCTTAGGGCATCCATTTTTTACATGAACAATTTAATAGGAAATAAAGGAGAAATTTGTGTTCTCCTACTTCACAACCTGGAATTTCACTATTGTACTGAGGGTTTGCATCAGTTCATGTAAACGACATGCCTACAACTATGAACATTTGGCTACTTGCACAGTGAGCAAGTCTGTAGAAACCTGTTCACACCACCAAGACACTTGAAGACACAAAAGCGCACAGCGAGGTCAAAAATACTCTGTTGTAAAAAAGTCACAGTAAACAAGCAAGTGCTAGTCAAAAAATGAAAAAAATACAGGGTATTTACCGTAGTTAATACGTTTTTTTTTGCAAAAAAATGTATATTAAGCTGCTCCACCAATCGTCAAGGTATACCCATAATAGAGCAGTCCTATCTAATGTATATAATCCCTATCTGATGTATTTAAAAACCTGATCATCTGTATAGTACCTGTATAAGCAGGGTTCAGAGAGAAAATATCCATGTGGACATGCAGGATGGAACAGCTTCAATGCAAATGACCCACAGAGGAGTGGTGGACTCCCCAGTCTTGTAGAAAAAAAGAGAACAATTATAAAACCAAAAACACATGGGCTACTTGCACAGTGAACAAGTCTGTAGAAACCTGTTCACACCACCAAGAAACTTGAAGACACAAAAGCGCACAGCGAGGTCAAAAATACTTTTTTCATTTTTTGACTAGCACTTGCTTGTTTACTGTGACTTTTTTACAACAGAGTATTTTTGACCTCGCTGTGCGGTTTTGTCGGGCCGATGCAGCTTCGTGGCCTAATGTCTAGGCCTCTGACAGGATCCCACCCCTGTCAGGGACCCACTACCTGAGTGGAGCTCAGATAGCAGCTCACTGGGTGAAGCCCAGCCAGCGTCCGCCAGACTGGTGCTGCCTGGGTGAAACCCAGTCAGCTTCTGCCTAACTTCCTATCCAGACCACCAGTTTTACCTAATTGTGAAGAGTGCCCTAATAAATAGGAGCATAGCTCCCCCTGGTGGACTGGAGTATGAAATGTGTTGTATGCTTGTGGTACCTGGTAAAGAGATCTCCTTTATTGCCTCCAAACGTAACATCACCCTCCCCTAGAGGAGAATGGTATTACTGCAACGACCAGGACCCTGGGGCGCTGCACTTGCACGTGACATTTTTATTTGATACCATAAATTCAATTTATGCCTATATTTTTCTCACTTTGCCAGCTTAGACTATTTAGTGCTGATGCATCAGACACAGTTCGGATTAGACAAATATTTATAAACAGGTTGTAACATAACAAAATAGGTAAAAAGCCAAGAGGGTGGATAACTTTTGCAAATCACTATATCTTAAGAATTGTAACATATCAGTAAAAAAATGTATGACATACACACAGTGACCCGCATGTAATCCATTTTTTACGCACCCATTAGGAGAGTCTGATTCGGAATAAGGATCAGAGCTGTGCATGTTCTGATTTTTTTTTCATGCTCAGACCATCGGTCCGTGTGTAAAAAAATGTTCATGTGAACAACCACCTAGACTTGCAATGGTCCTTGTGCTGTCTGCATGCTTCCCATTTTGCAAATGGATGTTATACACTCGTCTGAATGAGCCCAAAGAAGGAATTTAGATTGTGAGCCCCCGTCCGGGGCCAGGAGATTAACAACACATCAATGCCATACAAACCTTACATGACTGTGTTAGTCACAAGCATTTCATCCATGATAAAAAAAATATTGAGTAGTTCGAAACCTGATCCTGCCTTGACAATGCGATAGTTAAATCTGAATTTTATTATTTTAAGCTATGATTGACCTTCCCCCTTCACATGGATGGTGGCCACGTCTCTGACTTTACGCACATTAACCTATTATCATCTTCCCAAATTGCCTTCCCTCTTCTCCGCCTCATCCCTCCATTCCCCTATTCCCTACCCTTCTTGTCTTTGTTCACACTCCTCGGCCGCCCTATACCTTTCTAGTTCATTTTCTTCTTGCATTATCCGGAATATCACCCATTGATTGGCATGCACAGTGACAAGTGTGTGCAGCTGCCGCACTCTCTCCCAAGGAGGGGGAAGCCTGGTTAAAGGGTCGTGACGTCACGCTGGGATTCCTGTCCTTTTCTCCTGCCAGCCTTGGAAATGCCAGTGCAACTTTCCACAGCACAGTGTCCGCTTGTGCCAGGTGGAGCCTTCACATCAGCCTGGGGAATCTGCTCCTGAATGCTTCAGTATTTGCAGCTGATGGCTGTGCTTTGGTGAATCAGGGTCTTCCTTCTGCAGGGACCACCTTGTTGCTCATTTGTTATCATTCTCATGCATCAATCAGCACAAAGACTGGGAAAGCTGTTCTAGCTGCAGATTTATGGAAAGAAACAGCCTCAATGGAATAATAGGCACCTACTGAATACGGAAACCTACCTGCTGTAGCTCCTATGCTTTGCTCATAGAACTTTCCTGCATGGCAAGCCTTTTGGAGACCAGAAGATCAACATTGATGCTTTCTCACATCCTTCCCTGATTTGTAGGATTTGCAGAAATACTCTAATACTCTGCAAACTTTCTGTTCGGACCAAAATTGTCCAATTTCAAATCAAAATGTTTGGAAGTTCCAGCTCCGAAGACCTGAATGGGAGTGGATCAGACTGCAGTGAGGAGGTAGAGATTATAGTCAATGTTGGGGGCATCAGGCAAATCCTTTATGGTGATATCTTAAGCAGGTATCCAGAAACCAGACTGGCAGAGCTAATGAACTGTATATCTGGGGGGTATGATGCCATCTTCTCACTATGCGATGATTATGACCCAGGGCAAAGGGAATTTTACTTTGATAGGGACCCTGATGCTTTCAAGTGTATCATGGAGGTATATTATTATGGAGAGGTGCATATGAAGAAGGGGATATGTCCTATTTGTTTTCAGAATGAAATGGAGTTCTGGAAAATAGACTTATGTTTTTTGGATGAATGCTGTAAAAGCCACCTAAGTGAGAAAAAGGAGGAATTGGAGGAGATAGCCAGGAGGGTACAGACCATCCTTGATGACCTGGGGGTTGACACAACAGAGAGTAGATGGAAAAGGTTTCAGAAGTATGTCTGGAAGTTCATGGAGAAACCAGAGTCCTCCTTTCCAGCCAGGGTCACGGCAGTTCTATCATTTCTCTTCATCCTGATCTCCTCCATTGTCATGTGTTTGGGAACTATCCCAGATCTTCAGGTGGAGGACTCTGAGGGGAACCATGTAGAGCACCCTACTCTAGACAACATAGAGACTGCATGTATCATCTGGTTCACCATGGAGTATGTCCTAAGACTCATGTCATCACCTAACAAGTTACACTTTGCCCTATCTTTTATGAATATTATCGATGTGTTGGCCATCTTGCCTTTTTATGTCAGCTTAATCCTGACGCACCTTGGAGCAAGATTGATGGAGCTGACTAATGTCCAGCAAGCAGTCCAGGCATTGAGAATTATGAGGATTGCTAGGATTTTCAAACTTGCCCGGCATTCTTCTGGTCTCCAGACTTTAACCTATGCCTTGAAGAGCAGTTTTAAGGAGTTAGGGCTCCTCTTAATGTACCTTGCTGTTGGCATCTTTGTATTCTCAGCCCTTGGATACACAATGGAGCAAAGCCATCCAGAAACTTTGTTCAAGAGCATCCCTCAGTCATTCTGGTGGGCTATCATCACTATGACAACTGTTGGGTATGGGGACATCTACCCTAAAACTACTCTGGGGAAACTGAATGCAGCTACAAGTTTCCTCTGTGGGGTGATAGCCATCGCTCTCCCCATTCACCCCATTATCAACAACTTTGTGAAGTATTACAACAAACAGAGGGTTTTGGAAACTGCTACCAAGCATGAACTGGAATTGATGGAACTTCATTCTTCTGGAGGAGATCTCAGAGGCTTCAGAAGTGACACATGCAGGTCTGAGGATGTGACGATGTGGAGTCACCTCAAAGCTTCCCACAGTGACACTTTCATTCCAGCATTGTCTAAGGAGAAACATCACAGGACAAGACTGCAGAGTTGCAAATAACTGGAGACAACACAATATAAGGACATTGGTGCAAGGAGCAAACTCCTCATCATCTGTACAGGTCATGTTACAATGGGAACATATAGACCTATCAGAAAAATAAACTAAAAAACAAGTGAACTGTTTGACATCTCCATGTGTGGCAGTCCTGTGGTATGTACCATGTATAATAAAGTGTGCCATGATACAACCTTGTGCTGGAGTCCTGGAGATTGTTGTACTTCACTATAGCTCTATGCGATAAAAGCAGCTTACAAGCAGCCCCATGTAAATCACTGATAATGTCATAATCCATAAGGATAGATGCAGCTCTGTTACATCTACCGATCTATAAAAAATGTTTTTCCACTTTTGGTGGGACATGTCTTAATTCTACATCTTTACATATGACTGGTATTTACTAGCTCTGCAATTTGCATAAAAATAAAATGAAAAAACAAATCTGGTAGAGATGACGTGAGATGTTTTGGTCATTGTAAATCATAAGCAGAAAAGTTCCAGTAGCATTTTCACAGGTGTGTAAAAGTTAAGGAAAGGTAACCTAATATTGATCTTTCTATCTGTCTCATATCTATCTATCTATCTATCTATCTCATATCTATCTATCTATCTGTCTATCTATCTATCAATTCAATATCTATCTTCCAATCTGTAATCAATCTTTCTATTTATCTATCTTTATCTATTTATCTATCTCATATCTATCTATTTATCTATCTCATATCTATCTATTATCTGTCTATCTATTATCTATCTATCCAATATCTATCTATCTATCTATCTACAGTATCTATCTATCTATCTATCTATCTATCTATCTATCTATCTATCTATCTCATATCTATCTCATATCTATCTATCTATCTATCTATCTATCTATCTATCTATATCTATCTATCTCTCATATCTATCTATCTATCTATCTATCTATCTATCTATCTATCTATCTATCTATCTATATCTAACTATCTATCTATCTATCTCATATCTATCTATCTATCTCATATCTATCTCATATCTATCTATCTATCTATCTATCTCATATCTATTTCATATCTATCTATCTATCTATCTGTCTCATATCTACTGTATCTATCCATCTCATATCTATCTATCTATCTATCGATCTAATATCGATCCAATATCTATCTATCTATCTATCTATCTATCTATCTATCTATCTATCTATCTATCTATCTATCTATCTATCCCATATCTTTTAATCTCATATTTATCTATCTCATATCTATCTCCTGTCTACACACACAGGTGCATTAATGGTGTATCTGAGATACATACAATATGTATTTAGGATAAGCGGATATGTTCTAGTAGTTGTGTTCTCTTGAACAAGGTATTGTTGCACAGTGATGACTTATCAATTTATATGACTAATGTGTGATTCCTCGAAAATAAGACAGGGTCTAATATTAATTTTGCTCAGAATGATTGGTTAGGGTTTATTTTCAGGGGATGTCCTATTTTTTTTGCCATGAACAGCAATCCAGAGTACTCCTCTTGTACAAGTAATAAAGATATACTTCTGCAATTAATTCATGGCTATCATTTGTGTATACGTCTTGCAGCCACATTTACAGTTAGGTAAAAAGTTTTCAGGGCGCCATTATTGATACTACCGTATACATTACCTGTACTGTATTACATGATAATTATATACTGTTTATAAAGATGTCTTGTTGTCTCCCTTAGGCTATGTGCACACGGTGCGTTTTTGATACATTTTTGCAGCATTTGAAATAAGCAAAAAATGCTATGGAATCCTTATGCTAGCTAATTCAATGACAATCCTTAAGTGTTGTGCACATGATCAGTAAATTTCGTTAAGTATTTGCATAACTTTTTTTTTCTACAGCATGTCAGTTCTTTGTGCGTTTCTGTAGTGTTTTTCACCCATTGAGTCATTCAAATCCAGAGCAAAAATGCAGGTATAAAAATGTTTGCGGATTTGCTGAGTTTCTGTTTTGCATTTTACCAGCTTCCTATGGTGTTTCCCACGCTGTCATCTGTGTGACAGCGTGGGAAACACCGGTGTGGTGGTTCTTATCAATGGTAATGCTATCGTTGGTTTGACCATCGGTCAGAGTGCTGTGGGGTCATGCTGTCAGATGTCAGTGTGACCTCGCAGCTGTGACTGTCACCTGCGGTAACGCTACCGTCTGCACTGTTGTTCAGAGCGCTGCGGGGTCATGCTGTCAGATGTCAGTGTGACCCCGCAGCTGTGACTGTCATCTGTGTGACAGCGTGGGAAACACCAGATCGGTGGTTCTTATCGGCAGTAATGCTGCCATTTGCACTGTTGGTCAGAGCGCTGCGGGGTCATGCTGTCAGATGTCAGCGTGACCCCACAACTGTGACTGTGACTTGCAGTGGTGATGTGTGGTAAAAAGCATACCACAGGTCAGCAGGCGTGGGCTGATGAGACTACTGCTCCCATCCGGCTACGTCTGCTGTCACTGATAACAGTGATAGCAGGAGCTGCTGATAGGAGACGTAGTCTCATCTGCCTGCGCCTGTGCTCGCAATTGAAAAAAAAGTAAAATAATTACATACACATTCACGTAAAATTATAAAACAGGTATACTCACTTAATGCCAAATCCCCAACTCCTTCATCTCCTAGAAATAATGTAAAAGAATAAACCAACATATACTCACATGTCCGCAGTAGTCCACGTAATCTCGAGTGTCCCACAGCGTACTCATATGTAGAACAGTCACCTCGGGAGATGTGACTTCTCTACCCGGCCGCCGGCGATACACTGATAGGAGGTAATCACTCCCACAGTGTATCACTGAGCTGCTGTGAGGGAGTTCACTAGAGTTCATCAGCTGATCAGCTCTGGTGCTCTCACTTATGGCACCGCTGCGTGAGAACTTTCTCACGGAAGCTCAGTGAAACACTGGGAGAGTGATTACCTCCTGTCAGTGTATCGCCGCTGTCTTTGAGAACAGTCACATGAGTGACTGCTCTGAAAGTGATCAGGATCATCATGGGACATTATGGATTACCTTCTCTGCGGACAAGGGAGGAATATTGTGGTTTATTGTTTTATTTTTGTTACAGAAGACGTTGGCTTCGGTGGATTAGGCGTTCGGTGAGTATGGTTTAATTAATATTCATTAAAGGAGTCTGTGTCATTATTTCAAATAAAGGACTTTATTCTGGGTATCTGTGTTTTTATACAATATCACTATGGGTTAAATAAAAAAAGAGTAGTAACAGTCACAGGGTGGATCAGGACAACATATTATGCTAAATAATTACATATACAGTACAGACCAAAAGTTTGGACACAGCTTCTCATTTACAGATTTTTCTGTATTTTCATGACTATGAAAATTGTAAATTTACACTGAAGGCATCAAAACTACGAATTAACACCTGTGGAATTATATACTTAACAAAAAAGTGTGAAACAACTGAAATTATGTCTTATATTCTAGGTTCTTCAAAGTAGCCACCTTTTGCTTTGATGACTGCTTTGCACACTCCTGGCATTCTCTTGATGAGCTTCAAGAGGTAGTCACCGGAAATGGTCTTCCAACAATCTTGAAGGAGTTCCCAGAGATACTTAGCACTTGTTGGCCCTTTTGCCTTCACTCTGTGGTCCAGCTCACCCCAATCCATCTCGATTGGGTTCATGTCTGGTGACTGTGGAGGCCAGGTAACATACATAGTAACATAGTAACATAGTAACATCTGACGTAGCACCCCATCACTCTCCTTCTTGGTCAAATAGCCCTTACACAGCCTGGAGGTGTGCTTGGGGTCATTGTCCTGTTGAAAAATAAATGATGGTCCAACTAAACACAAACCGGATAGAATAGCATGCCACTGCAAGATGCTGTGGTAGCCATGCTGGTTCAGTATGCCTTCAATTTTGAATAAATCCCCAACAGTGTCACCAGCAAGGCACCACCACACCATCACACCTCCTCCTCCATGCTTTATGGTGGGAACCAGGCATGTAGAGTCCATCCGTTCACCTTTTCTGCGTCGCACAAAGACACAGTGGTTGGAACCAAAGATCCCAAATTTGGACTCATCAGACCAAAGCACAGATTTCCACTGGTCTAATGTCCATTCCTTGTTTTCTTTAGCCCAAACAAGTCTCTTTTGCTTGTTGCCTGTCCTTACCAGTGGTTTCATAGCCGCTATTTTACCATGAAGGCCTGCTGCACAAAGTCTCCTCTTAACAGTTGTTGTAGAGATGTGTCTGCTGCTAGAACTCTGTGTGGCATTGACCTGGTCTCAAATCTGAGCTGCTGTTAACCTGTGATTTCTGAGGCTGGTGACTCAGATAAACTTATCCTCAGAAGCAGAGGTGACTCTTGGTCTTCCTTTCCTGGGGCGGTCCTCATGTGAGCCAGTTTCTTTGTAGCGCTTGATGCTTTTTGCCACTGCACTTGGGGACACTTTCAAAGTTTTCCCAATTTTTCGGACTGACTGACCTTCATTCATTTTTTAAAGTAATGATGGCCACTCATTTTTCTTTACTTAGCTGCATTTTTCTTGCCATAATACAAATTCTAACAGTCTATTCAGTAGGACTATCAGCTGTGTATCCACCAGACTTCTGCTCAACACAACTGATGGTCTCAACCCCATTTATAAGGCAAGAAATTCCACTTATTAAACCTGGCAGGGCACACCTGTGAAGTGAAAACCATTCCCGGTGACTACCTCTTGAAGCTCATCAAGACAATGCCAAGAGTGTGCAAAGCATTCATCAAAGCAAAAGGTGGCTACTTTGAAGAACCTAGAATATAAGACATATTTTCAGTTGTTTCACACTTTTTTGTTAAGTATATTATTCCACAGGTGTTAATTCATAGTTTTGATGCCTTCAGTGTGAATTTACAATTTTCATAGTCATGGAAATACAGAAAAATCTTTAAATGAGAAGGTGTGTCCAAACTTTTGGTCTGTACTGTACATGTAGAAAGCAATGCACATAAGCAATGTAACTTAAACAGGTAGGACAATCAGTCACTTGTTTGTACCAAGACTAATTAGTTCCACCTATAACTATCACCATGTTTAGTACTAGCGTGCATTGCTAAAAACCATTACAATGTATCAGACATAAGTAGCATAAGATATGCATCAATAAATCAAGGGTTAATTACCCATATTGTGTCTCCTCTTGTCCACGATATGACCGCAAACCCGACAAAGCGAGGAAGCGAGTCTTTATACTTGCGAAATGTGCGTCGGGTGTGCGGTCACGTGGACAAGAGGAGACACAATGTGGGTAATTAACCCTTGATTTATTGATGCATATCTTATGCTACTTATATCCTATTATATATCCTATTATATGTATTTGTATTTAGTCTATGTAATAAATATCTACCCTTAATAAAATATTTATGTTTTGAGATACATTATGACTCAAGCTCTCCTCATATTTAATTGATCTCTTTGAGTCTGTATTTTTTATATATTTGATTGTGTGTTTATATATACTGGTGACCTATATAATCAATATCACTATGGGGTTACTAATAGGTGATAAAGGTGACATCAACCCCACAAATATGAACTCCACTTGCCACCGCTACAGGGCAAGTGGGAAGAGTGAGGGTTAGCGCCAGATTTTGCGCATCTTATAGATGCGCCTTTTCTGGGGCGGCTGAGATCTGATGTTTTAAGTCTAGGTGGGGCCAATATCTTTGGCACCTTCCTAGGCTATCAATATCAGCCCGCAGTTTTTATAGGGGGACCCTATGTCAATCTTTTTCTTGGATCCCCATGTAAAGTAGCCAGAAAAGGCTAAGCAAACAGCTGTGAGCTGTTTTTAATAGCCTGGGAACCTTTATGGCTAGTGGCTCCTTCCCAGAAAATTAATATCAGCTCTCAGCCATCTGCTTTCCCTCTGCTGGTATTTAAAATTACGCGGGAGCCCGTGCAATTTTTTTTTTCATTTTTTTCTTTAAAATTAACAGTTGCTGTCTTGTTACAGCCTATGTAAGTTCATTCTGTAAACACTGGTACATAGGCTAGTGACAATGGGTGTGTTGTTTTGTCTGTGGGTTTGTGTTTACTTATCAGCTTAGTAATGAGGGTGTCCAGCTGACACCTTTTCATTACTAAAGGTACCATTACACTACACGACTTACCAATGATAACGACCAGCGATACGACCTGGCCGTGATTGTTGGTAAGTCGTTGTGTGGTCGCTGGGGAGCTGTCACACAGACAGGTCTCTCCAGCGACCAACGATCAGGGGAACGACTTCGGCATCGTTGAAACTGTCTTCAACGATGCCGAAATCCCCGGGTAACCAGGGTAAACAACGGGTTACTAAGTGCAGGGCTGCGCTTAGTAACCCGATATTTACCCTGGTGACCTGTCATGATCCCAATGGCAGGGGATCACAAAAATGACAAGCACAGATACAAACAAGCTCTAGGGCGATGGAACCTGAGCTGACCGCGACCCTAAACCTAACACACAAATAAAAGTAGCCGGGGAACGTGCCTACGATGATCCTAGACGTCTCGCTCCAGCCGAAGATCTAACTTCCCCTATCAGAAGAAACACAGACCTCTCTTGCCTCCAGAGAAATACCCCACAGCAAATAGCAGCCCCCCACATATAATGACGGTGAAATGAGAGGAAAGCACATACGTAGTATGAAAACAGTTTCAGCAAAATGAGGCCCGCTAAAGCTAGATAGCAGAGGATACAAAAGTGAACTGCGCGGTCAGCGAAAAACCCTTCAAAAAACCATCCTGAAATTACTTGAACTCATGTGCCAACTCATGGTACATGAAAAGCAATTTCAGCCCACTAGAGCAACCAGCAGCAGAGAATCACATATCTGCAGGCTGGACTAAAAACCAAATTAAGCAAAACACAAAACAGGAAAATCCAAACTTAGCTTGTCCAGAAGGTTCAAGGAGCAGGGAGCAGAGGTAACAAGACACACTGGATACATTGATAACCGGCGAGGAAATGCCAGCAAAGCCAGGTTAAATAGGAAACTCCCATATGCTGATGGAACAGGTGGAACCCAGAAACCCAGGAAAGACAAGTCACCCAGTACCATCAGTAACCACCAGAGGGAGCCCAAAAACAGAACTCACAACAGTACCCCCCCCTTGAGGAGGGGTCACCGAACCCTCACGAGAACCACCAGGGCGACCAGGATGAGCCCTATGAAAAGCGCGAACCAAATCATCAGCATGAACATCCGAGGCAACCACCCAAGAATTATCCTCCTGACCATAACCCTTCCACTTGACCAAATACTGGAGTTTCCGTCTGGAAACACGAGAATCCAAGATCTTCTCCACAACATACTCCAATTCTCCCTCCACCAGCACTGGAGCAGGAGGCTCAAGCGAAGGAACAACAGGTACCTCATACTTCCGCAACAACGACCGATGGAACACATTATGAATAGCAAACGATGCCGGGAGATCCAAACGAAACGACACAGGGTTAAGAATTTCCAAGATCCTATAGGGACCGATGAACCGAGGCTTGAACTTAGGAGAAGAGACCTTCATAGGAACAAAACGAGAAGACAACCACACCAAGTCACCAACAAGAAGTCGAGGACCCACGCGGCGACGGCGATTAGCAAACTGCTGAGCCTTCTCCTGGGACAGCTTCAAATTGTCCACCACATGACTCCAAATCCGATGCAACCTATCCACCACCATGTCCACTCCAGGACAATCAGAAGGTTCCACCTGACCAGAGGAAAAACGAGGATGAAACCCCGAATTACAAAAGAAAGGAGAAACCAAGGTAGCAGAACTAGCCCGATTATTAAGGGCAAACTCGGCCAGCGGCAAAAAGGTAACCCAGTCATCCTGATCAGCAGAAACAAAACACCTTAAATAAGTTTCCAAGGTCTGATTAGTTCGTTCAGTCTGGCCATTCGTCTGAGGATGGAATGCAGACGAAAAGGACAAATCAATGCCCATCTTAGCACAGAACTTCCGCCAAAATCTAGACACAAACTGGGATCCCCTGTCAGAAACGATGTTCTCAGGAATCCCATGCAAACGAACCACATTCTGAAAAAACAGAGGGACCAACTCAGAGGAGGAAGGCAACTTAGGCAAGGGTACCAGATGAACCATTTTAGAAAAGCGATCACACACAACCCAGATGACGGACATTTTTTGAGAGACAGGGAGATCCGAAATAAAGTCCATGGAAATGTGCGTCCAAGGCCTCTTCGGGATAGGCAAAGGTGACAACAATCCACTGGCCCGAGAACAGCAAGGCTTAGCCCGAGCGCAAACCTCACAAGACTGCACAAAAGAACGCACATCCCTCGACAAGGAAGGCCACCAAAAAGACCTGGCCACCAAGTCTCTAGTACCAAATATTCCAGGATGACCTGCCAACACAGAAGAATGGACCTCGGAGATGACTCTACTGGTCCAATTATCCGGAACAAACAGTCTCTCAGGCGGACAACGATCAGGTTTACCCACCTGAAACTCCTGCAAAGCACGTCGCAAGTCTGGGGAGACAGCAGACAAAATCACCCCATCCCTAAGGATACCAGAGGGCTCAGAATTTCCAAGGGAGTCAGGCACAAAACTCCTAGAAAGAGCATCCGCCTTCACATTCTTTGAACCTGGCAGGTATGAAACCACAAAATTGAAACGAGAGAAAAACAGTGACCAACGAGCCTGTCTAGGATTCAGACGCCTGGCAGACTCAAGGTAAATCAAATTTTTGTGATCAGTCAAGACCACCACACGATGTCTAGCACCCTCTAGCCAATGACGCCACTCCTCAAATGCCCACTTCATGGCCAAAAGTTCCCGATTACCAACATCATATTTCCGCTCAGCCGGCGAAAACTTTCTAGAAAAAAACGCGCATGGCTTCATCACTGAGCCATCGGAGCTTCTCTGTGACAAAACCGCCCCCGCTCCAATCTCGGAAGCATCAACCTCAACCTGAAAAGGGAGCGAAACATCTGGCTGACGCAACACAGGAGCAGAAGAAAACCGGCGCTTAAGTTCCTGAAAGGCCTCCACAGCCGCAGGAGACCAATTAGCAACATCAGCACCCTTCTTAGTCAAATCCGTCAAAGGCTTAACAACACTAGAAAAATTAGTTATAAAACGACGATAGAAATTAGCAAAACCCAAGAACTTCTGTAGACTCTTAAGAGATGTAGGCTGCGTCCAGTCACAAATAGCCTGAACCTTGACGGGATCCATCTCAATAGTAGAAGGGGAAAAAATATACCCCAAGAAAGAAATCTTCTGGACTCCAAAGAGACACTTTGAGCCTTTTACAAACAAGGAATTGGCCCGCAGGACCTGAAACACCTTCCTGACCTGCTGAACATGAGACTCCCAGTCATCAGAAAAAACCAAAATATCATCCAAATACACAATCATAAATTTATCCAGATATTCACGGAAAATATCGTGGATAAAGGACTGGAAGACTGAAGGAGCATTAGAAAGTCCAAAAGGCATTACCAAATACTCAAAATGGCCCTCAGGCGTATTAAATGCGGTTTTCCACTCATCACCTTGCTTTATTCGTATAAGATTATACGCACCCCGAAGATCAAACTTAGTGAACCATTTAGCCCCCTTAATACGAGCAAACAAATCAGTCAACAATGGCAAAGGATACTGATATTTTACGGTAATCTTATTCAAAAGACGATAATCTATACAAGGCCTCAAGGAACCATCTTTTTTGGCCACGAAAAAAAAACCTGCTCCCAAAGGGGACAAAGATGGACGGATATGTCCCTTTTCCAAGGACTCCTTAACATAATCCCGCATAGCAGTATGCTCTGGCACTGACAGATTGAACAAACGACCTTTAGGAAATTTACTGCCTGGAATTAAATTTATAGCACAATCGCAATCCCTGTGAGGAGGAAGCGAACTGAGCTTAGGCTCCTCAAAAACATCCCGATAGTCAGACAAAAACACAGGAATCTCAGAAGGAGTAGATGAAGCGATAGCAATCGGAGGTGCATCATCATGAACCCCCTGACAACCCCAGCTTAACACAGACATTGATTTCCAGTCAAGGACTGGATTATGAGTTTGTAACCATGGCAGACCAAGTACTAGAACATCATGCAAATTATACAGTACCAGGAAGCGAATCACCTCCTGATGAACGGGAGTCATACGCATGGTCACTTGTGTCCAGTACTGAGGTTTATTCATAGCCAAAGGTGTAGAGTCAATTCCCTTCAAAGGAATAGGGACTTCCAGAGGCTCCAGACTAAACCCACAGCGATTGGCAAATGACCAATCCATAAGACTCAGGGCAGCGCCTGAATCCACATAGGCATCGACGGAAATGGATGATAATGAACAAATCAGAGTCACAGACAGAATGAACTTAGACTGTAAAGTACTAATGGCAACAGACTTATCAACCTTTTTTGTGCGTTTAGAGCATGCTGATATAACATGAGCTGAATCACCACAATAAAAGCACAACCCTTTTTTCCGCCTATACTTTTGCCGTTCACTTCTGGACTGAATTCTATCACATTGCATTATCTCAGGTGACGGTTCAGACGACACCGCCAAATGATGCACAGGTTTGCGCTCCCGTAAACGCCGATCAATCTGAACAGCCATAGTCATAGACTCATTCAGACCAGCAGGCGCAGGGAACCCCACCATAACATCTTTAATGGCCTCAGAAAGGCCATCTCTAAACTTTGCAGCCAGAGCGCACTCATTCCACTGAGTAAGTACCGACCACTTCCGAAATTTTTGACAATAAATTTCTGCTTCATCTTGCCCCTGAGAGAGGGCCAACAAAGCTTTTTCAGCCTGAATCTCTTGGTTAGGTTCCTCATAGAGCAAACCCAATGCCAGAAAAAACGCATCCGCATTAAGCAACGCAGGGTCCCCTGGTGCCAATGCAAATGCCCAATCCTGAGGGTCACCCCGCAGGAAAGATATAATTATCTTGACTTGCTGAGCAGGGTCTCCAGAGGAGCGAGATTTCAAAGAAAGAAACAACTTGCAATTGTTCCTAAAATTCAGAAAACGAGATCTATCTCCAGAAAAAAACTCTGGGACAGGAATTCTAGGTTCAGACATAGGAGCATGTACAACAAAATCCTGTATATCTTGAACCTTAGCGGCAAGATTATTCAGGCTGGAAGCCAAACTCTGGACGTCCATGATAAACAGCTGAGATCAGAGCCATTCAAAGATTAAGAGGAGGAGGAAGTAGCCAGGCTGCAATAAGGCTAGGCAGCAAACTCTGAGGGAAAGGGGGAAAAAAAAAAAAAAAAAAAAAACTTCCTCAGACTACTTATCCTCCTACTTCAGCCAATACAATTAACACTTTGTGGGCCGGTTATACTGTCATGATCCCAATGGCAGGGGATCACAAAAATGACAAGCACAGATACAAACAAGCTCTAGGGCGATGGAACCTGAGCTGACCGCGACCCTAAACCTAACACACAAATAAAAGTAGCCGGGGAACGTGCCTACGATGATCCTAGACGTCTCGCTCCAGCCGAAGATCTAACTTCCCCTATCAGAAGAAACACAGACCTCTCTTGCCTCCAGAGAAATACCCCACAGCAAATAGCAGCCCCCCACATATAATGACGGTGAAATGAGAGGAAAGCACATACGTAGTATGAAAACAGTTTCAGCAAAATGAGGCCCGCTAAAGCTAGATAGCAGAGGATACAAAAGTGAACTGCGCGGTCAGCGAAAAACCCTTCAAAAAACCATCCTGAAATTACTTGAACTCATGTGCCAACTCATGGTACATGAAAAGCAATTTCAGCCCACTAGAGCAACCAGCAGCAGAGAATCACATATCTGCAGGCTGGACTAAAAACCAAATTAAGCAAAACACAAAACAGGAAAATCCAAACTTAGTTTGTCCAGAAGGTTCAAGGAGCAGGGAGCAGAGGTAACAAGACACACTGGATACATTGATAACCGGCGAGGAAATGCCAGCAAAGCCAGGTTAAATAGGAAACTCCCATATGCTGATGGAACAGGTGGAACCCAGAAACCCAGGAAAGACAAGTCACCCAGTACCATCAGTAACCACCAGAGGGAGCCCAAAAACAGAGCTCACAACAGTTACCATTGTGATAGTAAAAAAAAAAAAACACTACATACTCACATTCTGATGTCTGTCACGTCCCCCGCCATCAGCATCCCGCACTGACTGTGTCAGCGCCGGACGTCACCGCTGTGCTCTGCTTTACGGCCGGCGCCGACAGTCAGTGCAGGGAAGCTGACGGCGGGGGACGTGACAGACATTGGAATGTGAGTATGTACTGTTTTTTTTTTTTTTACTTTTACAATGGTAACCAGGGTAAATATCGGGTCGGGTTACTAAGCGCGGCCCTGCACTTAGTAACCCGATATTTACCCTGGTGACAAGTGAACACATCGCTGGATCGGCGTCACACACGCCGATCCAGCGATGACAGCGGGTGATCAGTGACCAAAAAAAGGTCCTGATCATTCCCCAGCGACCAACGATCTCCCAGCAGGGGCCTGATCGTTGGTCGCTATCACACATAACGAGATCGTTAGCGGGATCGTTGCTACGTCACAAAAAGGGTGATGTTGCAACGATATCGTTAACGAAATCGTTATGTGTAAAGGTACCTTAAGCCTAGAGCTAGGTGTCAATGACAGCTGCTGACACCAAGCCCTAATCCCATTACCCTGATGCCACACTGAGTCATCATGAAAAAGGTGGTGCTGAACCAAGAAATTACATCACAAAACTTTTTTAAATATATTTAGCTAAAAAAAAATATTCATTGCTGTACAATTGCCAACACATGCAGAAACCTTGCCGAAATTTCTGCAAGCAAATACTCAATGTGCGCACATAGCCTAAAGTTCCTCTCTGCTGGCTGAAATTTTTTTATGGTCAATGTAAAAAAGTAAATATAATATGTAGGATGCTAGCAGGTGTGTAGGATGCAGTGACACACAGGACGCAGAACAAGGGTTAACAGGTTCTTTATGTATAAGAACAGTAATGGTACAAGCAGGGGGGTAAAGGATGTGATAGGAGGAAGGGGGAAAGTCAAATGCACAAGAATATAACATGTTAACTTATCACTCTCTGTGTGCTGGAGGAAGGCGGCTGGAATATCCCACGGCGGCACCTCAGGCGGCGCGAGATGTCTCCGATCCGGTCCCACTTTCTCCTTGCGACGACGAATGCTCCGGGTTCTTCGGCATGCGATCTCCTGATCATTGCGCATTGTGGGGCAGAAGTGATGGTTGGCGGCACAGAAGAAGAAGAAGCAGAAAGTTCAGTAAGCAAAGCCGCAGTAGGAGCACACAGTCCAGTGGACACAGACACAGGCACGGGCCAGTCCTCAGCAGGCACCACAAGGATGGGACTAAGTGGTGCCTCTGTGGTGGTGAGCAGAACAAAGGTCCATAATCCATCCTGGTCACTACCCGGTGAGGAAGTCTCTCTGGGCTGATGGTAGGACGTGTCGGCAGTCTGGCTAGGTGAGAGTATAGGCACAGCTAGCGGGTGTGGATCCGTGAAGTGGGAATTAACCATCTTACTACTTACAAGCTTGGTCCCCGCCAACTGTCCCGTCTTCCCGCTCAAACTGCTATTTATGTTGGAGCCGCCCCTATCAATCAGGTGCGCTGAACTGCTCCGTTCCACAATCTCTTGCCCCTGAAACACTGGTGACAGTCCCGATGGTTCCGGCCCAGATACGCAGGAGAGACCGTTAGCTTGGCTCTCCACCCTACAAATGCAGCAGTACAGATAGTGTAAACCCTTCATCAAGGAAAGCAGACACCCCCAAGAGACTCACACACTCACCAGACCCCTTAGACAGAGCACAATTAGTGTTGTGAAAGTGCCGATGGTGGACAGGCTCTGTCTCTGTCAGATTCCTTGTGTTCCAGCTGCGCTCCACTGCAGCCAAGTGTAGCGTTTAGCTCCCCATGGTGATCGGAAGCAGCCACAGTGCTCGGGAATGGAGTGCAGCCAGCGGTACTACCAAATCTGTGTATGACAGCCCAACCCTTATTACCGTATTGTGGGGGTCTTTTGACTGTGATTTTTTGGGGGGTGTCTGCTTTCCTTGATGAAGGGCCCTGCTGTATTCTATTCACGTTTTTTTTTTTTACATGTATACCGGTAGCTGCCTGGACACTTTTTTTTATTGAACTGTCGCTAGAGTTTATTTTTGGTGTAGGGCTTATATTTCAAGCATACTCCAAAGATCCTGAAAAATCAAACTAGGGCCTATTTTCGGGGTAGGTCTTGCTTTCTAGGAAACATGGTATTTTGTTTATTATTATTAGTACAAAATATCAAAATTATATATATTGTGTGAACGTGCGTGTTTACATAGTTTTTTGTTATTTTATTTTTATTTTTTCAATAATTTTCTGTTTTTATCCATCTTTTATGAACTTAACTACTCTATTTGGTCTTTTCTGAGCTACAAGACTAAACGATGTAAAATAACAACAAAATGCCTGTCATTACAATACCCTAAGGTCATATCACCCAGCTTTTCACAGACCCTAGATAACATAAATCTATATTTTTCCCGTTTGTTCATGACTGTACAGATATATCAGACTACCAGGATCTGTGGAAAGCTCGGTGAGTTCCATGCACTAGGGTAATGGAGGATGAGCCCGGATAACCCAGAGATATACTACTCAGGTCTTTCCATAGCATTTGTTTTTTATTGAGCAGTTGTGTTTAATCAACCATTCAGAAGAGCCATGCCTGGACAACTCCTTTAAAGGGGTTATTCGAGACTTTAACATTGATGGCCTATCTTTAGGATAGGGCATCAATGTCTTATCAGTGGGACACCCGGCACTACTACCGATGTCAGCAGCAGCCGGAACTGCTTAGCACAGTTCCAATGATTGTATAGTGGCCTCAGTCGGGCATTGTGCATCCCCCCCCCTATTCAAATCAATAGATCGTGGATGTGCAGTACCCGGCCATGGCCACTATACACTAGGTGGAGCTGTGCAGCTTCGTAACTGAGCAGTTCCTGTAATCACCAACACTGGAAACAGCTGACCGTCGGAGTGCTGAGTGTCGCACCCCTACCGATCAGACATTGATGACTTATCCTAAAAAGAGGTCATCAATGTTAATGTCTCTGACAACCCCTTTAAATATTACTTACACTCCCCTATCCAGTTCTGTGTTTTCACCTTATCCCCCGATGTCCGTTAATGTTGACAGAACTGAAGCCAATCACTGAGCTCCGCAAAATATCAAACATATATAGGTTCTTTTTAATTTAAGTGGTAAAAAAAATCCAATGTTCAATTTTTTTTTTAAATGGCTCCATTTTCTGAGATTCGTAGCGTCTCCATTTTTGGGATCTGGGGCTGGGTGTAGGCTTATATATTGCGTGACAGGCTGACATTTGTATTCATACCATTTGGGGTCACATATGATCTTTTGATCGCCTATTATTGCATATTATTGCAATGTTGCGGCAACCAAAAAAACTTAATTCTGGTGTTTTGATTTTTTTTTCTCAGTACACCGTTTACCGATTGGGTTCATTCTACTTATATTTTTTCTTTTATTTATTATATTCATTCTTCTTATATTTTGATAGATTCTGAACTCAGTGATACTATTTTTTACTGTTTTATTTTGAATGGGGCAAAAAGGGGGTGATTTGAACTTTCATCATTTTTTTAAAAAAAACAGGTTTTTTTTTACTTGCTTCAATAGCCTCCATGGGAGACTAGAAGCTACAATCATCCGATCGCCTCTGCTTCACATAGCAAGGCATCAGCGAGCGCTGTTATGTGTAGCTAAAATGCTCATCTGCTGTGAGTGCTGGCCACGGGGCGGTGCTCATAGCAGATTGGCAATGACAACCACAGGGATCTTCTGCAGACCCCAGGTTGTAATGCCAACCTATTGGCGCCCCGCGTTCATGTGACACAGGCGCCAATGGGCGGATTAGTGATGCTCTTCTGGTGCGGCCATGTGAAATGCTGCTGTTGGAGAATGCCAGCCGGTTGATCGTGATTCCACCCGCAGCTGATAGGGGAAAATGTCAGCTGATGAAATCAGTTGACATGTGCCGGAAAACATGCGAGCTCAGCTTCAGAGCCCACATGGAATGCAGGGACATGAACTGTTATATACATCATAGGTCGTGAAGTGGTTGCTAAGACGCCTAACCTATAGACACAATTTTTTCACTAGCATAAAATATAATGTTTCACAAAAAAAACAATCTTGGAATCACTTAGATATGTTGACAGCATTCCAGAGTTATTACCAAGAGTTATTGACCTTTTCCGCCACCTGTGCACTGCAGTACAGTACTATGCTCTCACCAAGGCAGAGAAGTATGCGTGCACAGGAGTGCGGTGCCAGGGAACCTGTGTGGATGATGCATTATAGAATGCTGTATATAAGCCCTGAAATGTGATGGCCATATTTTATATCAGCCAAAACTGCTGACAGGTTCACTTTAAGGCCACCACACACATTGGAATACTGTCTGAACCCGCCGATATCGACAGATTCAGCTGATGTTCTAATGTGTACGGGGGGCTGGCCAAACAATATTCGGGGGAAATATCAATTGCACATGTCCGATTTCAGACTGCTGATTTCATTGTTCTCCCGGAGATAGGCCAGCAGCTTTCACATAGAAAACAAAGGAGCACTTGGCCGAAACATTATTTGACTGACTGGCAACTAATGTGTATGGCCAGCTTTAAAGGGGACTTGTCATGTTGAATAATGCTATTAACCTGCAGATATGGGGCTAATCTGCAGGTCAATAGCATTAGAAACGTGTCAGGCTGCTGTACTGAAAGCGCACCTCCCAGGAGAAAATTAACTGCTCCTCATGAGAGCTGCCGGCTTTCAGTCATGCAGTCATGCTGTTGTGCCTACTGTCGCTCTTTTTGTCATGCTCCAACAAACAATAACTAACAGCCGACTTTGGATTGATGCAATGCAGATCCAGATGTCAATGAATGTATCGGGGCATGCTTATGAAACGCCCCCAGACACAGGGCCACGGGGTACTCGGTCCGGGGTTGTCACGGTGGCTAGACCCGGCCAGAGACCCTGCTAAGGAGCGTCCAATAAAACGGTGATGGCGCGTAGTGCGAAGAATAATGAGGACACAGGGTTGTAGTTTCTTTACCTTTTACTGAAGGTTTCAGGATCCTCAATCCGGGGCACTGTCAACAGGGCTGTCCGAGACCGGCCGGTCCGAAGGCACAGAGTTCCCTTTGCAGGTGGAAATCAGTGTCTACCCACTAGCGCCTGTGTGTCGTAGTGCTTCCCTGCTGAGCATTCAGGATAGTCCTCAGAACTTCTGTCCTCGTTCTTTCTAGATCTTTCTCTTCTCCGTCCCCCAGGTATGATATGGATAGGACGCACCTTTATGACAGGTAGGCCTGGAGTTATTCTGGAACCCTAGTGTCGCCCCTCTCCCACGATTGCCTCCTATGTCCTTCTTAGGTGTTGTATGGTAGACAGCCAACCTGTAATTAACTGTCCTGCCGCTGTTTGAAGTAATGCGTGGAGACTGTTACTTCCTCGGTGCTCCGGCCACCAGCTACGCGCCTCAGTAGGATGTTACCGATCTCGGGGCACGACTCCTACTGGCTCTCCTATGTACTTGATTTCGTTTTCTCACTGTCCACAATATCCTTTGCTTTGTGTCCTTTCTTTAGATACCGCCGCAAGGTAGTGCAGGCGCGGTTCCGTAACAATCTGTCCTTTCGCTAGGTACCTGCCAGATTTCCCAGTTCTGACAGGTCCTCCCTGGAGCTCTCCCAGGCTTCGTTCTCCCTAACTTCCTGTCCAACCCCTAGTTTTACCAATGTGAGGAGTGGCCCAATAAATAAAGTCTTTTACTCCCCCTAGTGGCCGGAGTGTGAAGTGTAATGTGTGCTGGTGATACCTAGTCAGTAGAACTCCTTTAGTGCAGTCAGACGTACCATCACTCCCCTTAGTGGCAGAGCGACGTTACTGCAACGACCAGATCTCTGGGGCGCTGCATTCCCCCCCGGTTAAATCCAGTACTCCCGGACTGGGAAAAGAAGAACAACAATACATGTTAATAGAAAACACACAAAAATTCCTATATATATATATATATACTATGAACAAATAAATATAACAGTGCTTTCCATTATTGAAGGTAAGGACGCTTAAACGTTGCAAAAGATTGGTCATGCACAGTCCATGACTCCCAGTTCTGTAGGTGCAACCATAGAATAGATGGGACCCCGGGTAAACAAAGGGGCCCCTGTGAAAATTTTGGAGTGATTCACTGTCCATCACGCCATTGTCCATTTTTAACCTATAACACAGATATTTACACAAGCATTTTCAACCAAATAACAACTATCGTTAATATCGCCAAGGTCTATAACGAAGTGGAGTCTGATTCTTGGTGCTACGCGTGGACCTCCGCAGCGCAGGGGCTGCTACTGGCCTGACAGGACCCGCTACACTTGCTATCGCTAGTTTAGTGCACTGTCTTCTAGCTACACTTCTTGTGAGTCTGGGCAGCACTGGCATACTGGAGTCCTCAGTGCTACCACTATTAGTGGTGGGCATGGCAGATTCACCGATGACAGAGGGAGGACCCGCTGGTTCGACCGTTGGCATCGCATCTTCTGGTGGGGTCAGCTGCGCTGGCGGGTCCAGCTGCCCTGGCACCACATTTAGTTCTGGCGGTCTCGGTTGACGGAACGTTAGGACAGGTACCATAATGGCCTGATTTATTTGAGTCCAGAACTGGGGAAAATCGCCAAGAACAGTGTGTATCATCTTCTCTTCTTCCATGGGCGGAGAAGTCCTGGGATCTATTTCCCCATCTTTCAGCTTATCAGGGCATATTTTCAGGTGGTCTCTGGATATGGCCGCAGAGGTCTCCCCTCCGTCTCTACTGATGAGACAGACCTTTGTATTGTCGAAGTCAGAGGGGAGAATGGTATACGGTTCTGCTTCCCATTGATCATCAAGCTTGTGTAGTCTCCTCTTTCTTTTGAGTACTTGCTCACCAGGTGCCAATGGAGCCGCGGGAGCATGCTGGTTGTAGTCCTTCTCTTGCTTCTGTCTGGCCTGAGCGAGACTTTTTTCCACACATTCCTGTACTTTGTGGTACCTCTGCTGCCTCTCGGTATCCCAATCCGCATCTGGTGATATATCCTCGGGGGTCAGAACCCCCATGTCCAGATCGACAGGTAACTTGCTAGACCTTCCTCGCATCAGGTACGCTGGGGTACAGTTGGTGGAATTCACCAGGATGTGGTTGTACATGTCTACCAAGTCTGGTAACTTTGTAGGCCACAAGTTCCGCTCCTCTACAGGTAAGGTTTTCAGTAAGTCGATCACCACTTGGTCCATCGTCTCACACATCCCGTTGGCCTGTGGATGGTATGGCGTAGTTCTGATCTTCTTACACCCATACAAATTGCAGAACTCCTGGAACACCTCCGCTTCAAATGCCGGCCCTTGATCGGTCAACACCTTCTCTGGGTACCCATGGGGTCGACAGAAGTACTGCTGGAAGGTTTTGGCAGCCGTCCTAGCCGTCAGATCTTTGACTGGTACGACTACCAGGAACCTGGAATAGTGGTCCACCATGGTGAGAGCATAGATATACCCTGACCGGCTAGGTGTTAGCTTTACGTGATCCAGCGCGACCAACTCGAGCGGCCGTTTGGTGATGATGGGCTGCAAGGGAGCCCGTTGGCTGTCACGATCCTTCCGGCGTAGGCTACAGGGGCCACACTCTCGACACCACTTCTCGATGGCCTTCCTCATGCCGATCCAGTAGAACCTCCCACGGAGTAGCCTCTCCAGCTTCCTCCATCCGAAGTGTCCTGCCCCATCGTGGTACGCTCCCAGGACCATGGGCACGTCTTGTCTGGGGACCATAATCTGCCACACTAATTCGTGAGTACGAGTGTCGATGCTCCTTCGGCACAGTTTGCCATCGTGAAGAAACAGTTTGCCCCTCTCCTTCCACAACTGTAATGTCTCCGGTGGATCATCTGGGCCAGGGTGCAAACCTGCCTGCATCAGGAGCTCCTTCACCCGACAGACCGCAGGGTCACCATCCTGGTTCTCTGTCCACCCGTGGTGGGGCAGGGGATTCAACAGGGCGCCCTGTTTGTTTCTGCGACTGTTCTCCACCTGATGGGAACACTGAGTTGCCTTGGGACAGGCAGCTCCACTTCTTCAAATGCTTCTGGGTCTTCCTCCGTTTTGGGTAGGTAAGGCATTCGGGACAATGCATTGGCATTGGCATTCTTGTGCCCCGCCCGGTACTTGATGGTGAAGTCGTAATTGGACAACCGGGCCATCCACCGCTGCTCCAAGGCGCCGAGTTTCGCTGTGTCCAAGTGCGTAAGTGGATTATTATCTGTGAAGACGGTGAATTTCGCTGAGGCCAGATAGTGCTTGAACCTCTCCGTCACGGCCCAAACGATGGCGAGGAACTCCAGCTTAAAGGAACTGTAGTTGTCTGGGTTCCTTTCAGTGGGGCGAAGCTTCCTGCTGGCATAAGCGATTACTCGTTCCTTGCCCTTCTGAACCTGGGACAGCACCGCTCCCAGCCCCACGTTGCTGGCGTCCGTATACAATACAAACGGTTGGTCGTATTCTGGGTAGGCTAGTACTTCCTCTCCCGTCAGTGCCGATTTTAAGCAAGTGAACGATCTTTCCAGTCCATCGTTCCAATCCAACGGGGTATTCTTACCCTTGGGTTTCTTGGGCTGGCCCACCAACAGGTCTTGCAATGGCGCGGCCTTCTTGGTGAAGTCCTTGATAAACCTTCGGTAGTAACCCACCAACCCGAGGAACTGCCGGAACTCATGAAGGTTACTGGGCTGCGGCCAGTCCTTGATCACCGTGACCTTGTCGGGGTCTGGGGCCACTCCTTCGGCACTCACCACATGGCCCAGGTACTGTACTTTGGGTTTGAGCAGATGGCATTTGGACGGTTTCACCTTTAAGCCAAAGTTGGACAGCGCTTCAAATACCTCGGCCAGGTGCTTCAGATGGTCTTCATAGGTCTTAGAGAAGACAATGACATCGTCCAGATACAGCAGCACGGTCTCAAAGTTCTTGTGTCCCAAACAGCACTCCATCATCCTCTGGAACGTCCCCGGGGCGTTACACAATCCGAAGGGCATGTAGTTGAACTCGCAGAGACCCATCGGCGTCGTGAAGGCTGTCTTTTCCTTGTCCGCCTCTGCCACGGGAACCTGCCAATACCCACTGGTGAGATCTAAAGTAGAGAAGTAATTAGCAGACTTTAACGCAGCCAAGGACTCCTCTATCCTAGGCAGGGGGTATGCGTCCTTATGTGTAATGCGGTTTAATTGCCTATAATCCACACACATCCTCATGGTGCCATCTTTCTTACTAATGAGGACTAAAGGCCCCTTCACATTAAGCGACGCTGCAGCGATACCGACAACGATTCGGATCGCTGCAGCGTCGCTGTTTGGTCGCTGGAGAGCTGTCACACAGACCGCTCTCCAGCGACCAACGATGTCGGTAACCAGGGTAAACATCGGGTAACTAAGCGCAGGGCCGCGCTTAGTAACCCGATGTTTACCCTGGATACCATGCTAAAAGTAAAAAAAAAAAAACACTAGATACTTACCTACCGCTGTCTGTCCTCCAGCGCTGCGCTCTGCTTCTCTACACTCCTCCTGTACTGTCTGTGAGCCGGAAAGCAGAGCGGTGACGTCACCGCTCTGCTTTCCGGCTGACCGACGCTCACAGCCAGTACAGGAGGAGTCACACACGCCGATCCAGCGATGTCTCCAGGGAGTCCAGCGACGAAATAAAGTTCTGGACTTTGTTCAGCGACCAACGATCTCCCAGCAGGGGCCTGATCGTTGGTCGCTGTCACACAGAACGATTTCATTAACGATATCGTTGCTACGTCACAAATAGCAACGATATCGTTAACAATATCGTTATGTGTGAAGGTACCTTAACAGAGCTGCCCAGGGGCTACAGCTGTCTCTCACTACCCCAGCCTCCTTCATCTCTCGTAACATGTCCTTTGTAGTTAAAATTCTGTGCTGCCGCTAAGATGAATTTCAGGATATTAAAGTTGATTCACAGTGGTTTTATTCAACGCGTTTCAGGGGTCTCATGCCCCTTTCATCAGGAAATACCACATAGAACATACAGGCATCACAGGTATAAATAGTTTTGCTAGGTTACAAAAAAAAAGGGCAGATGACTCAGTGTCAAAGTTCAATGATGAAACACAATCAACAATTCAAACGATTAGGGAGGTATATACAATGAAAAAAATAATGCAATGACTTCTTTTATATTTCTAGACAATATTTCCAAATTTGAAGCATTTAAGAAAAAAAAAAAAACAACAACAAAAAAAAAAACCATCTCTACTTAAATGGACAAGAACCTGTAAGAAAAGGAAATACTCCAGTTCAGAAGCAAATGCCTTACAGATGAACTACCGTGTGGAATCAACAAGCTGCTTATTCTTATCGAAAATCCCCTGGAATCTTTACATTGAATGTGGAATAAAATCATTTTTATTATTTTACATTAAAAAATATAACTATATATATAAAGATTAATTTGTGGTAGTTTGTGGTGATCTAAAATTCCGAAAATTATAATTAGTGAGTTTAAAATTGTGTCACGTACATAAAAGTAACAATTTAAGCAGCGAACCAGCGCTCGAAGTGAGCGCATAAACAAAGTGAAAGTAACACTTCACTGTCCAGGGATCAATGATATATATCATATGTAACAAGAGACAATATGGCATTGCCAAGAGAGGGGAATGAATGAATACACAGCACTCAGTGATCACAAAGAATCCTGGGAGATAGAGCTGATTTTGGCAGCTTCACAGGGTATAATGACCCCTCCCAACAGGAGCACTTATCTCAATTCTCCTTCACTCTGCTGCTGGGTGTCCCTTCTCATGCTGCTGTTCTTTGTGATCACTGAGTGCTGTGTATTCATTCATTCCCCTCCCTTGGCAATGCCATATTATCTCTTGTTACATATGATATCTATCATTGATCCCTGGAAGGTGAAGTGTTACTTTCACTTTGTTTCTGCGCTCACTTCGAGCGCTGGTTCACTGCTTAAATTGTTACTTTTATGTACGTGACACAATTTTAAACTCACTAATTATAATTTTCGGAATTTTAGATCACCACAAACTACCTCAAATTAATCTTTATATATATATAGTTATATGTTTTAATGTAAAATAATAAAACATGATTTTATTCCACATTCAATGTAAAGATTACAATGGATTTTCGATAAGAATAAGCAGCTTATTGAGTTCACACGGTAGTTCATCTGTAAGGCATTTGCTTCTGAACTAGAGTTTTTCCTTTTCTTACAGGTTCTTGTCCATTTAAGTAGAGATCGTTTTTTTTTTGTTTTTTCTTAAATGCTTCAAATTTGGAAATATTGTCTAGAAATATAAAAGAAGTCATTGCATTATTTTTTTCATTGTATATACCTCCCTAATCGTTTGAATTGTTGATTGTGTTTCATGATTGAACTTTGACACTGAGTCATCTGACCTGTTGGTGCCCTTTTTTTGTAACCTAGCAAAACTATTTATACCTGTGATGCCTGTATGTTCTGTGTGGTATTTCCTGATGAAGGGGGCATGAGACCCCTGAAACGTGTTGAATAAAACCACTGTGAATCAACTTTACTCTCCTGAAATTCATCTTGGCGCAGAATTTTAACTACAAATCTCCTTTTGAAGACGTTATTTTCTCTGGTCGGTGAAGACCTGTGGATCTGCAGCAGCCGCTATCTATATGCTCTAATCTCATCCTAACCAGGTGAGCAAATTTTGGTATATATTCTCCTCTTTGTCACGTGGATAAGACCCTATTGCGCTCTTTGCCTCCCCATTGTTTTACAATAGTAACATGTCCTTGGCACACTGATAATGAGCTGGGGGTACAGGACGGTATCTTTCTTTTATGGGTGGGTGATCTCCGGTGGGGATGTGATGTTGAATCCCTTTTACCCGCCCGAAATCAAGGGGGTGTTTGCTGAATACCCGCTCATACTCGTGAACCACCCTGTAGGCCCCCTGTATCTGGTGAGATGGAGTAGCATCAGTGCCCACATGTAATTCCTGACACCAATTTTTTGATTGCTCTGCAGAGCCGTTGTCCTCCGCCGACTTGGACAGAGCCAAGGGCCCGGGTGCGTGTATCACACTATTATTAACAGTAAACAGCTTGGCAAGTGTGACATATTTGGTTAGGTGGACTTCCTCCTCCCCGCAGTTAAGAACACGCACCGGCACCCTCCCCTTGCGAACGTCAACCACCCCTCTGGCTGTCAGGAGGGTAAGCCTATTCTCTGAATACACAGGTTCTACCAGGGCCTGATAGTCCTTACCCCTGAGGCCTATGGCTGCCTGACACCATAGTAACATTTCACTCCTGGGGGGTATTGCAATGGGATTCGAATCACTCACTGTGACCCGGCCAATTTCACCACCAGTCAGCTCCACTTGCTGTCTCCGCATTAGGGCTCTGATTTCTTTCTGCAAAGCACGTTGTTCACTGTGACCAGCTGTCTCTGCTACTTGCTGCAACAAGACAATAACTTCCGCAAGACAATTTTCTATGACATTAGTACTGATGATCATCATGGGGTAACATTCACGTCGGTCAATATCAACAATGACAATTCCTTGGGCCCCCAATTCTACCCGCCCCACCTTAATAGTGACCTCTTTATATCCCACTTGCGGCAGTGGCTGACCATTGCTAGCTATTATGGTGAAATCATCATCAGGGGCATGGGTAATGTCAGTGTCCTCCCAATAACGCCTATAAAGGATGTAGGGCATAGTTGTCACCTGGGAACCGGTGCCCAGCAAAGCATTCATGGGGATACCGTCGATCACGATGGGGAGAACAGGACGCCCCCCGACGTATTTGGCTCTCCAATTTTGCGGGCCTGGGCGTTCTACTCCTGGGGGTTGGCCCTTGGCCCCAGGGGTTGCTCGTTTAACTGACAGTACCTTGCAAGATGGCCCACCTGGTGGCAGCGGCGGCAGATAGGTCGTCCATCCTGATGAAAACGATCGTCGTCTCTGCCTCTGGTCAATGGAACCCTCCTTGGTCGTTGCCAGGGGACATCCTCCGGTCTGGAAGCCAGCTGGATCTTCTCCTCGGGGGCCTCCTGTTGGGACTGGACGGTCCAGGCTAGGGCAGCAATGCTCCTGGTCAGTTCCTGTATCTGGAGGTGCAGTCCTGCAGGGGAGTCATCTTCCAGGATCTGGGCGTTGGCCTCGGCGGAGACAGGTGCGTCCAGCGCCACCTCCTGGTGGTATATGAGGGCTTGCCTCCTGGGAAGTGTGGCACGGCTGGGCTGCTGCTCCGGTAGCGCCTGGATAGCTTTATCTTTGAATTGCACGAAAGTCAGATCTGGATTCTGCATGGCCAGGAAGTGTAGCTGGGTCCTTTGGTTACTGCACAGGAGCCCTTCGACGAACCGCTCTTTCAGGAGTTTATCTTCATCTTGCATGCTGTTTGGGTCACTTTGCTTGATGGCCCACAGCGCCTCCTGCAGATTAAGGGCATTGTCCCATAAGCTATCCTGCGGCCGCTGCTTGCACCCATAGAACGTCAATTTAATTTCCGTAGCGGTGCAGGTGTCAAAGGTGGCTATAAGCTTGGCAAATACTTGTTGCGCAGTTTTCTTGTCCGCAGCAGGCCAGGACTTTACTTCCCTCAATGCCGCTCGAAAGAGTTGGCCGATTATCATATGAACCTTCTGAGGCTCCGTCGAGGGATAAAACTCGAGCAGGCTACAAATCCCTTCTTTAAAGTCAGTTATCGTATGAGCTTCTCCAAAGTATCATGGGAGCCAGGCGGCTCCTAGTAGGTACGGCATAGAGAAGGGCATTACGGCTGCTGTAGCGGCGGCAGTATCTGGCTGGTTGGTGGGAGCAGTAAGCCCCGCGGCCTCTAGCGGTGATACCGGGTTTGTGGCTGTGCTTACCGCGGAATCCGGAAGTGCTCCCGAGTCTGCAGCTGTGGCCGCCGCCTCCGCTCCTCCGGAATCCGACATGGCCTTTCCCTCCCCTTGCTAATCTGTCGGGGTCGGGGTTCTCCTTCCGGGGTCGGTGCCTCACTGCGCCTTCCGCTCCATGCGCTTTTCCAGCCGGCTCCACCCACGAAGCTATGGCTCCTCCCTTCACGCCCCACACGGCGTGGCAATGGCGGATTTTTGGCGGCAAATAGCAATACACAGTCTTTGCAATAAGTCACAGTTCAATCACAGTTCCAAGGCACACATGACCTGATTCTTCAGGCGTAAGTAGGATCCTGTTCGTGATGCCAAGTTGAAACGCTCCCACAGGGCCACGGGGTACTCGGTCCGGGGTTGTCACGGTGGCTACACCCGGCCAGTGACTCTACTAAGGGGCATCCAATAAAAGGGTGATGGCGCGTAGTGCGAAGAATAACGAGGACACAGGGTTGTAGTTTCTTTACCTTTTACTGAAGGTTTCAGGATCCTCAATCCGGGGCACTGTCAACAGGGCTGTCCGAGACCGGCCGGACCGAAGGCACAGAGTTCCCTTTGCAGGTAGAAATCAGTGTCTACCCACTAGCGCCTGTGTGTTGTAGTGCTTCCCTGCTGAGCATTCAGGATAGTCCTCACAACTTCTGTCCTCGTTCTTTCTAGATCTTTCTCTTCTCCGTCCCCCAGGTATGATATGGATAGGATGCACCTTTATGACAGGTAGGCCTGGAGTTATTCTGGAACCCTAGTGTCGCCCCTCTCCAACGATTGCCTCCTATGTCCTTCTTAGGTGTTGTATGGTAGACAGCCAACCTGTAATTAACTGTCCTGCCGCTGTTTGAAGTAATGCGTGGAGACTGTTACTTCCTCGGTGCTCCGGCCACCGGCTACGCGCCTCAGTAGGATGTTGCCGATCTCGGGGCACAACTCCTACTGGCTCTCCTATGTACTTGATTTCGTTTTCTCACTGTCCACAATATCCTTCGCTTTGTGTCCTTTCTTTAGATACCGCCGCAAGGTAGTGCAGGCGCGGTTCCGTAACAATCTGTCCTTTCGCTAGGTACCTGCCAGATTTCCCAGTTCTGACAGGTCCTCCCTGGAGCTCTCCCAGGCTTCGTTCTCCCTAACTTCCTGTCCAACCCTTAGTTTTACCAATGTGAGTAGTGGCCCAATAAATAAAGCCTTTTACTCCCCCTAGTGGCCGGAGTGTGAAGTGTAATGTGTGCTGGTGATACCTGGTCAGTAGAACTCCTTTAGTGCAGTCAGACGTACCATCACTCCCCTTAGTGGCAGAGCGACGTTACTGCAACGACCAGATCTCTGGGGCGCTGCACTTACATCTGCAGCTCTCAGTGCTGTGAGCCGTGACTGTAACCATGCCGACATTGCTGCATGACTGAAAGCTGGCGGATCCCGGGAGGAATAAAATTCAATGTCTCCTGGGTATCTGTACTTTCAGTGCTGCAGCCGGGCACCTTTTTAACATTACTAACCTGCAAATTAACCCTATATCTGGAGGGTAATAGCATGACCCACCTGATAGGCTCCTTTTAAAGATTTGAAAATATGGTAACACACAAAACCGATTTGTTTTTAATGGACTTTATAGCACAAGTTGGAAAAAATATAAAAGTTGACAAGTTACAATTACTGCATGGCGTACACTGTAAAAATTTAAGACTTGTTGTTTTTTTCTCTTCATTAACTCCTGTTCCCAAAAATATTATGATAAGTTTTTTATATCTGTCCCTTTGAACATGTCATAGCAAACTTTTATTCATTTTTCAATGTATTCAAGTATCAAAATAGATGTGTCCTTAAAGGATTCATGTGAGCTAGTGATTCTGTTCCGGCTGCGATAATAAAGATGATTACATCGCTATGCTATTGTTATGAAGGGTTATATATGGGGTCAGGGAAATATAATTCACTATATGCTTTGATTGAAAAAGATTCACGGGGTGAAGTCACAGAATAAACAGTGTCAGGAGGTACATGGACTCGGCAATGAAGGACGAAGCTGAATCTTCTATAAAGGATAGGTGGCACTGAGAAGTTGGCATGACTAATGCAAGCAATGCCCATGGTAAGGTGCCTTCACACGGGATGGATGGAGGATGGATAAATGGAATTATTTTAAGACAGCACATACTGAAATTGTCTGTACCTTCAACCTTTTCTATACAGAATTAAGGAGTTGTATTGTCTCCATAATGACCGCAAACACCATTGCAGATCAGAACATTGTACCAGTGTTCATTATAACCAGTGTTCGATTGAGTTTCTTTGGGCCTACCAAAGGAAATGATTTTGAGGGACCACCCTCCAGAACATATGCACATGCATTTTATAATATGTCATTTGTGGTCAACTCATACAGTTGAAATTCAAGAAGAAGAAAAAGGGGCATATATCCTACAGTAAGTAATTAGTACATGTAAATAACATAGGTCACTTAGTTATCATTATTTTGATTAAAACAGCGTAAAAGCCATCCTACAGCAACAAGGTGTACCCAGTCGGGACGTTCCCGTCTCTGGTATTAAAACCTTGCCATGTGTCAAAACGCAGTAGCACTCACCAATGCCAAGCGACCCGTTGAAGCGCTTGGCATTAGCGCGAAACGACCGTCGTCGTCTTGCCTGTCACACTCCTACTCTCACTCCCTCCCTGGAACCGTGAAGATGGTTTACTGCATGTTCCAATAAAGGACGTTTGAATTGCCACTGATTGGTGAGTGCTACTGCGTTTTTTCTACTTTTTTATTTATATGGACACTTTGTTTCACGCAAGCACCGCCTTTCACCTGATCGGACTACCTATTGTTGGGAAACTCTCCACTTTGAGTTTATAATCTCTGAGAAGTTGAGCTGTGCCGCTTACTTTTTTTCTTTTTTTGGTCTTGCCATGTGTCAACTGACCTCAATGTAAATAGGGGCAGAGCAGGACAGGGGCCTGACTAGTTAAGACACCCATTCACGGTTAGCTATGTAGATGAAGTGCCTAGCTCGGTAAAAAGGGCCTTGCTCATAACCCATAAAGTTGGCCAACAGCTTAACGTCAGATCGGCTGAGCATCTAATTTGTATGGGGTCTGCTAACTCTCAGAATCTTTTTTTTTTGTTGCCCAGAGAGATAAGCAATTGAACAATGGAATACCCAATATTTACTTCTGACTATTACAAAAAAACCTTAGAATTTACTCCAAACATATTTAAAAAAAAAAAAGATATACCGTACTAATCCAATTAAGTCTTCCATCAGAAAAATATACGACTTTACGATTTTATCCCAAGATATATGTAAAATGTATGATATTCATGCCAGAGAAGATCAGCTGCATTTTACATAATAAACCCATACTCAAAATTATTGTACACCAAAAACCATGACATGAGAAAAAAATTTTTTGCTGAGCATGTTGCTTTTAAGACATGGCGAGCACAGTGTGTCAAATAAATGAAGAATAAATAATAATAAAAAAAAAAAAAACAATGAAAGAAAAAAGAAAATAAATAAAGCAAAAATAAAAATAAAATAAAGACACTGCCAGTCTGAATCGCTGTTTCCGGCCTTCCCACCCCCACAAGAATGATGTCCAATATTTAAAAATAGCTTTTACAGAAAGGCGAATGCAATTTAAAATGTTTTTGAAATCGTAAAAAAAAAACCCTAAAAAAAAGTAAAAAAAAGACGTATTTCCTGTTTTTGTTTATTCTTTCCCCAATATTAGAAAAAAATATATACAAATGACATAAAAATGAATGAGGGGCCCGACAATACAGTGTTTGACACGCTGTCATATGTATGACTGCGCGGCAAACACCGCTTCTGATCGGCGGTGAAATCATCAAAAGACAGTGTGAGCACTCAGCTGTGATCGGAGGTATAAAGTTTACTCCGGTCACTGGCGTCAGCTGATGGGACTACAGCTCTCATCATCCAACACCTGCTGCCGCTAATAACAGTGAGAGCAGGAGCGGCTGATGGGAGTATTCATCAGTCGCTCCTGCGCTGTAAAGAAATAACTAAACAAAAAAGTGCGTGGGTTCCCCCGTATTTTTGATAGCCAGCCAGGCAAAACTCACAGCTGGGGGCTGCAACCCTCAGCTGTCAGCGTTAGCAAGTCTGGTTATCAAGAAGAGAGTGGTCCCCATCTCATTTTTTTTATTATTTAAATAATTTGAAAAAATGGCGTGGGTCCCCCCCATTTTTGACAACCATCCTTGCTAAAGCAGACAGCTGGGGGGCTGGTATTCTCAGGCTGGTAAATGGCCATGGATATTGGCCCGCCGGCCTAAAAATAGCAGCCTGCAGCCACCCAGAAAAAGCGCGTTTATTAGCTGCGCCAATTCTGGCGCCTTGCCCGTCTCTTTCTACTTGCCCTGTAGAGATGACAAGTGGGGTTCATATTTGTGGGGCTGATGTCACCTTTGTATTGTCAGGTGACAACAAGCCCACGGATTAGTAATGGAGAGACGTCTATATGACACCTATGCATTACTAATCCCACAGTTGTATTGTAAATAAACACACAGCCAAAAGAAAATCTTTTATGTCAAATAAAACAAAACGCAGTTTTACATTTATTTTAAAATAACAAACACAATTATACTCACCTAACACCTAATTCCATCGAAGCCCTCGCCTTTTGTAATAAAACGAAAATAAAAAACAACAATATCCCTCACCTGTCCACCGTAATCCATGACTGGGGATAAACAGCTTTCAGCCTGGACAGTGCCAAGATGCAACCGTCCAGGCTGAGAACCACTGGTGAATTGGCTGCTGGGAGTGAAGCCTCAGTGACTAGCGGGCTGAACTGCTGTGAACTCAGTGAGATCCCCGGGAGAGGCGAGGTTACCGGGAAAATTTCACTGCGTTGAATTTCAACTGCGGTGAACTCGCCTCTGCACCGTGAGACTTTCTCATGGTGTTAGCAGGGATCTCACTGAGGTCACCGCAGTTCAGCCCAGCTGGGAACGCAGCCTCAGTGATATCACCGCTAGTCACTGAGGCTGAGCTCATTCACCAGTGGTTGTTAGCATGGACAGCCACATCTTGGCACTGTCTAGGTTGAAAACTGTTTATCCTCTAGACATGGATTACGGTGTTGGACAGAACTATGGACAGGTGAGTGATATGGTTGTTTTTTATTTTAATTCTCTTGCAGGAGACAATGGCGTTGGTGGAATTAGGCCAGGTCATAAGTGGAGTGCCCGCTGGGGCCGTGGGGTACTCGGGCCGGATCCAACGGTGCTTAAGGGGGTGGTCACGGCAGCAGTTACCCGGTCCGTGGCCCTGGGCGTCCAATAAAATTAATGAAATGAAGGGGAATTAGAGTCTATAGGGACTTAGTTCTTGACGCCACCTGCTGTGTTTGGCAATGGATGGCCGACGCTGCTTAAAGGGACCCCTGGGGCCGATGGTGATGCAGCTGGGATGGTTCAGCTCCCCACAGGTGGATCGGGGCCCCAGGGCTACCGGTAAAGTTGGTAAGGGATCGTAGATGATGGGTTGCTGGACTGAGGGTGCGAGAAATGACTGAAGGACACAAGGATTGCAGTTTCCTTTTCCTTTACTTGTCAGTTGCAGGTGCAGTCTGGGGCATGGATATCAGATGATAATGGGGTCCGGGCAGCCTGGTAGCAACTTGGGATCCACCTAGCCAGGTGGGTTTGGAGTCCTTCCTTCTGTGCTATACTCTAGGTCCTTGCTGCTTTAAGCTCTGCACAGTCCCTCTTCTGCATGTTGCTTCTAACCTGTATGGCAGGCAGCGTGAGCCTATCATGGGCACTACCTTTTCAATGGCAGCCCCGACTCTTGGTCTATTGGTTCTGTTGAATGCCGTCTAGATTTGGCTGCTGGGGTGTACAGCACCCACATAGCTAAGGACTCTGCCATCCTCTTTGTCAGCGCACTCTTGTGGGGTGAGCCTGGCTACAGCTCCATTCCCTAGGTTCTCCTCGACTTCTCTCCTCTCCGACTACTAACTAGACTAACTCCGCCTCCAGGCCAGAACTTATAGGGAAGCTCCCCTGAAACCAGGTGTTAGAGCTCCCCCTTCTGGTCTGGAGTCAGGAAGGTTTTGGATGCTGGTAGTACCTGGAAAGGGGACCCCTCCTTGCTTCTAGGCATGACATCACCGCCTGTGAGGGAGGCAATGCAACTGTGGCAAACAGACTCCTGGGGTGCCACATAAGTATGGTTTAAATAAGAGTTATTAAAGGAGTCTGTGTATATCTTTCAATTAAAGGACTTTATTCTTCGTGTGTGTATTTTTATACAATATGACTATGGAAGTAGTAATGGAGGTGTCTTATTGACGCCTCTTAATTACTAACCTCAGGGCTTGATGTCACCTGACAATACAAAGGTGACATTAAGCCCCCAACTATCACCCCACTTGCCACCCCCCACAGGGCAAATGGGAAGAGCCAGGCTAAGTGCCAGAATTGGCACATGTTAGATATGCGACTTTTCTGGGGCGGCTGAGAGCTGATGTTTTTAGCCTGAGGGGAGGGGAGTGTCTATGGCCCCTTCCTAGGCCAGTAATATCAGCCCCCAGCTGTCTGCATAGCTTTTGCTGGTTATTAATTATAGGGAGATTCTATGTCATTTTTTGTGTCCTGCATTTTAATAGCCTGTAAAGGCTAAGTATACAGCTGTGAGCTGATATTAATAGTCTGGGAAGCTCCATGGGTATTACCCCTTTCCTAGGCTATAAACATTGGCCCCCAGGCATCGGCTTTCTGACTGCTGGTTACGAAAATTACGCTGGAGCCCATGCCATTTTATTTCAGAAAAATAATCTTTTAACAAATACATGTACAGTAAGGCTACTTTCACACATCAGGTTTTTTGCATCAGGCAAAATCTAGCGAATGCTGGAAAAACCGGATCCGGCATAGATTGTGAAAAACTGATGCGACGGATCCATTTTTTCAATGGATCCCGCTAGCATATCTAGATTATTGGATAAAAAAAAATTTGGAGCATGCTCAGTTTAAAAAAACCGAATCCGGCACCGGAATCCATCATTTTCTGGATCCGGCACCTAGCAAACAGCCGGAAGTGCCGGATCCGGCACTTCCGGATTTTTCACCGGAGACAAAAAACGTTGCTATGGACGTTTTTTCCAGAAACTGGAAACGGCAGATTTGTAGGATCCGGCGAAAAACGGACGAAACGCAATGTCATCCGGCACTAATACAAGTAGGGGCGTGACTAATAGGCTGTGAACCAGACACTATGCAGTACCATTGTGTGAACAACGCCCTATGTGGGCCTTTATTGTGCAATTGTATACTGGGCAGTCACCCCCTCCAGGAGTGGGTATGTGGAGAGTGTCTGTTGATCTGGTATTTTGCCCCTGTGTTGCTAAAATCTTGCTTTATGGGCTGGCTGCACCCTGCAGTGCATTTGTTCCACGATCTGGGCAGGTAAGTGTTGCTGCCTTTTTTTCTGCTGTTGAACCTTAAATGAGAGGGTACCAACAATTTTGACCATGTGTGTATGATATAATGGTTAGAGATAAACCTAAGTAGCTATATGATACACTGCTCAAACAAATAAAGGGAAAACTTAAACAACACAATGTAACTCCATGTCAATCACACTTCTGTGAAATCAACCTGTCCAGTTATGAAGCAACACTGATTGTGAATCATTTTCTTCTGCTGTTGTGCAAATGGAACAGACAACAGGTAAAAATGATAGGCAATTAGCAAGACAACCCCTATAAAGGAGTGGTTCTGCAGGGGGTGACCACAGACCATTTCTCTGTTCTCATCCTTGTTTTGGTCAGTTTTGCATTTTGTCATTACTCTCATCCCTAGAGGCACAGTAGCATGAAGCAGTGTCTACAACACACAGAAATTGCTCAGGTAGTGCAGCTCATCCAGGATGACACATCAATGTGAACTGTGGCAAAAAGGGTAGCTGTGTTTGTCAGCACAGTGTCCAGAGTATGGATCAGATACCACGAGACAGGCCAGCTCACCAGGAGATGTGGAAGGGGCCGTAGGAGGCAACAACCCAGCAGCAGAACCAATACCTCCTTTGTGCAAGGTGGAACAGGAGGAGCAGTGCCAGAGCCCTGCAAAATGACCTCCAGCAGGCCACTAACATCCATGTGTCTGCTCAAACTATCAGAAACAGACTCCACGAAGGTGGTACGAGGGCCTGACATCCACAAGTATGTGTTGTGCTTTCAGCCCAACACTATGCAGGGTGATTGGCATTTGCCAGAGAAAATCAAGATCGTCAGATTCGATATTGACGCCCTGTGCTCTTCATGGATGAGAGCAGGTTCACGCTGAGCACATGTGACAAACGAGACAGAGTCTGGAGGTGCCATGGAGAATGTTCTGCTGCCTGCAACATCCTCCACCATGACCAGTTTGGCAGTGGGTCAGTAGTGGTGTGAGGAGGCATTTCTTTGGAGGGCCGCACAGCCTTCCATGTGCTCGCCAGAGGTAGCCTGACTGCCATTAGGTACTGGGATGAGATCCTCAGACCCATTGTGAAACTATATGCAGGTGCACTTTGCCCTGGGTTTCTTTTGATGCATGACAATATTAGGCCTCATGCGGCTGAAGTGTGCCAGCAGTTCCCGCCTGATGAAGGCATTGATGCTATGGACTGGGCTTCCTCGTTCCCTAGACCTGAATCCAATAGAGCACATCTTGGACATCATGTCTCGTTCCATCCACCAACGCCAGTTGCACCACAGACTGTCCAGGAGTTGATGAATGTTTTAATCGAGGTCTGGGAGGAGATTCCTCAGGAGACCATCCGCCGCCTCATCTGGAGCATGCCCAGGTGTTGTACGGAGGTCATACAGGCACGTGGAGGCCTCATACACTACTGAGTATCATTTCCTTGTCTTGGGCATTTCCACTGATATTGCATCAGCCAATAATTTGATTTTCAACTTTGATTTTGAGTATCATTCCAAATGGAGACCTCCATGGGATTTTAATTTTGATTTACATTTATAATTTTTATGTTTTTTTTTGTTCTCAACGCATTCCTCTATGTAATGAATAAAGATTTGCAACTGGAATATTTCATTCAGTGATCTCTAGGATGTGGTATTTTAGTGTTCCCTTTATTTTTTTGAGCAGTATATATAAAAGTGGTGACTAATGCTATAGTATTCAATATACAATGTCAAATTCATAATATGGAATCCAAACCAGTCCAGAGGAATGTCAGTGGAGAAACACCACCCGCATCACTGGTCAAGTCTGCTTTATCAGGGGAGGTAAAGTGTACAGACGCTGCAAAAGGTGGTCTGCCACTCATGAGGCTTACATTCAACAACAATCATAATATTTATTGAATAGCAGTTCCCTGTAGGCATCGCATAGTGCTGTTATTAGATCATTTTATCTGTATGAGTCCGCTATTTGGTTACTATGTGGTGGAATTATTTGAGCTGGTCAATCCTTACTTGCCTACAAATTCTTGATTTTTGCAGCTTACACAAATCATAGCAGGTAACATGCCTGTGTAGAGAGCTTGTTCCTTCCATCTGTTAGGATTAGCTTATAACTAGAGGATCCGCTGTTTTGAAATCTCTTGCCTAAGGTACAGCAGCAGATGCTGTGATCAAACGCTTTTATCGAACAACCATTTAAAGTGATTAAACAAGCACTTCCATTTTATCCTCTTAATATATTGGAATCATCATATTATGAAGCACTGTGTACTGACAATTACTAATTTCCCCTTCTACCCAGCTAATTCTTCTCTTTTCCATTCAGTCTATGATATTACATGATAAAAAAAATGGACTAGCTGAATCCTTCTAAGCTCAATGTAACATTGCGGGTTATAGTTAATTTAGTGACAAAATGAACTATTGGTGAAGAAAGGTTGAACTTGATGGACCTAGGTCTTTTTTCAACCTATGTAACTATGTAGAAGCAGGAGGTCAATTCTCCATGAATGAGCCATCATTAGACCAGCAAAGTCCCTGGCAGTCATGACTCAGCTGCTCCTCTCCTCTCCTCACCTCTAGCAGAAACTTTTGCAGTTAGGTAGAAGTGTAGTTCTAATGATGACCCATGCAGGGAAGCAAGAGTTCCTGTTTTTACATATTGCTTAGAAGGATTCAGCTAGTCAATTTTTATCACGTGATGTCACAGACCTAATTGAAAAGGGAAGAATTAACTGGGTAGAAAAGCAAAATGAGCAATTGTAAGTACACAGTGCTATATAATATAATGATTTCAATATATTAACAGGATAAAATCTTTGATGGGAGGAGTGCTTCCTTAAATAATAAGTAACCTAAAAAGTCCGGTAACCGTTTCATAAAAACACAAACAAAATCCAGGGTGATGTTGTCACTCCCATTGGGCACCCTGCCTACACTATTACATCACTTGCCTAATTTTTTCCATTCCAATCTTAGGACCAGTTTCTCTTCAAAAGAACTTCAACGGCCCAGGAGGTAGCCGCCTCTACAGGGGTATGAAGATCCAATTTGTTAACAGTTGATGAGAGTCTTGTTACAAGGTAGGCGACTAAAATAATCAGAGGACTACCTGATTTAAAAAAAAAACATGGAAAAGGAGTTTACCTTAAGGCAGAATAGGGGAGATTAACTAATCCTAGTTTTTAGAAAGTGTAAACTACTAGTTGCAGTGGTGAATGTGAAACATAGAGCCAAACATAAAATTAAAGAGGTATTCCCATTTCCAGGATCCTATCCCAACATGTAGTAGAAATAATAATAATAATAATAATAATAATAATAATAATAATAATATTAGCAAATACCTCCAATTAGAAATGATTCACTATATCACTTACCCCATGTGCAGAGCATTGTAGTAGCTTAGATATCCATGGTTACAACCACTAACAACTAACTGTCACTATATGAATGGTGGTAACCATGGATACCTAAGCTACTGCAATGCCCTGCACATAGGGAAAGTGAAATAATGAATCAGAATAACTATACTACATTTCTAATCGGAGGTATTTGCTAATATTATGAATATTACACCTAGTACATGTTGGAATAGGATTTTGGAGATGCGAATACCCATTTAAGCAAAATCTTGGGCTTAATGAATGGTCTTCCAAATTCTAAGAGAAGACAAAAGTATTTTTTGTATTACGGTACCTATTCAGTAGAAAATATTTATTGTTCCTTTCATTCCCCGAACAGCCGCCATAGAAGGAGCAGGTACTTTTTGTATCCTGCGTTTTCTATCTGATGTACAAATTAACAAGGTACAAAGTGAGTCGCACCGCTATTTTATCAGATAATGAATATGGAAACTACCATTTCACTAATGCAGCCTGAGCGCCACATAAAGTGTTGCCTATTGTTATGGAAAATTATGCTGTTGGATTATTAAGGCCTGAAAACAATGAGATCTGGAGGAACATTTTATACCGAGCAAGTAAATGGATACTGAAAAAGAGACTCTTTATTTCTGAGATATTTTAGTGAAATAGAAGATAACTTCTGGCTTAGGAGTTATATTCAATGAATTAATATCAGCACGACCAGAATATAAAAGCAGCTTAAAAGGAATATCCTAATATCAAAAAATCTAAAGTAAATGTACGTTTATCAGGGAATGTAAGTATATGCAAGATGATTTGGATTTTGTGAGTTTGGGAAAGCTGCGTTGTAATAAATTTGTAGGGCTTTGTGTAATAATAGAAGCATGGGCAGCACGGTGGCTCAGTGGTTAGCACTGGTGCTTTGCTGTGCTGGGGACCTGGGCTCAAATACCACCGAGGACACCATCTACAAGGAGTTAGTATGTTGTTCTTCCTGCACTCCTAAGACAATACTGATAGGGAATCGTGATTGTGAGCCCCAATGGGGACAGCGATGAAAAGATCTGTAAAGTGCAATGGAAATAATGTCGTCATATAAGCAAAGCCTGATAAGTGATGCCCTTGTCATATAGGGTACCGACATACAAGGTAATGCCAACCATACAGTACTATGCCTAATTTAAAGCATGTTCCCTACAGAGCACCACTATACTGTGAAGCACCTATGTAAGAACTTCATCCAATAAATACTGGCTAAAACTTATGTAACCCAAAATTATACCATTAACAACTTCACGACATATAGCGTAATATATCAAGTCCCCCTGCCTTTGATGTGGGCTCGCACGGCAAGCCAGCTTCTTTACCAGCAAATGATTGCTGATTTAATCAGCCATCATGTGCTTCTAACAGCCGGAGATCCACCCGCTAGCCTGTTAACCTGATAAATGCTGCTATCAGAGACTAACATCGGGATTTAACATGTAACAGCAGGGGAGAGCTGCACGCCAGTGATGTAATCATGGGGGTCTGATGGGTTGTCATAACAGCCGGCGGTCTGCTGAAGACCCCTTGTTACGGTCCTCCTGTGAAATCCAGCCCGTGTCCAAAGGAGATTGTGATTTTCTCCTAAGGGGACTAACAAATACAGTAACAATAGGAAAAAAAAAGTTAAAAAAAAATATGAAAAAAAAATAAAAAAGCGCAAAAGTTAAAATCACCCCTCTCTTTTTCACCATTAAAAATAAAACAATTAAAAATGAAAAAAAACATACAAATATTTGGTATCGTAAATGTCCGATTTATGAACATTTTAAGTAAATTAATCCAATAGGTAAACGATGTAATGAGAAAAAAATAAAATCGCCCAAATTGTGTTTTTTTGGTCTCCGCAACATTGCAGTAAAATGCATAAAGAGGCAATCAAAACATTGTATCTACCCCAAAATGGTATCAGAAGAAAGATCAGCTCAGGGTGCAAAAAATAAGCCATGACACAGCCCCATATCCTGAAAAATTAAAACATGGTGGAGTGGGGTCACAGGAGGCGTTCGGTGGTCCGACGTTGATCCGCCAACATTTTGCCCCCGTACATCCATTGCTGCAATGTGGTGGAAAATGGCCACCAGAGGCGGCGCATGCGCAGATTGAGATCTCAGATTTCACAAACTGTCGGCGGAGCCCCCCACACCACCGAACCTGCCGCACCAGCCTTGGATGGAAGTCAGATCATCGCCCTGCAACGTCAGACCACCGAACACCTCCTCCTCCCAGCCCAGGGTCTGCAGAATCGCCACACTCCTGGTAAGTACCTCTGGACTATAAGATGCACTCCTATTTTCCTTAAAAAATGTGCATCTTATAGTCCGTAAAATACGATTCTTGTTTTCTAATTTCTGCTTTACATTAGACAGATACATTGGGAGACAGAGGACTTTTATGATTTACATACAATCTGTTGGCATTGAAAGGGGAAATATTGTCAGCTCGAAGACAAGGATAGTGTCATCCTGATAAGCTATATTACTCATTTTTATGCATCCACATGTTCTACTATTTTATGCCAGAATATAACTATTGGCTTGCTTTAAAGTTGTACTAAAAGCTGGAACATTCCATGAATTTCTGTTAAAATCTAGGAACATAAAATGCACAGAAGTTAAGAAAGTTTCCTAATCTCACCCACACACCACTGTGACACCCCTATAATTACCGTATAATAAGCTGGAACACAACGCCGTTATTTAGCACCACAGTACATGAGAAATAATTAGCAGAAACTCCACCGATTCCAAACGAACATTTTGTCTCAGTTCTCCGGAGCTCTTTGCAAAACCACTTAAAAAATCCCAAATCAAAGGGGTTAAATATCAAACTTCAGGGAAGTCTTCCTAGTTGAAAATATAGCACATTCATAGGCATTAATATTCCCGTGTGCTGCATTACAATCACAGGGAAGATTGCCATTCATGCGAATCCAAGACACAATAATACCAGAAGCTCGGGGCATGTACGGAACATTCCGTATGCAGGGGCAATGTATTCTTTTAAGTTCTAAAGTTTTTGGAGCATGGGGAAAACAGAAAAGGAACCAGAGATAAGATGATTGATCTTCAAAATGGCTCCCAGAAATATCTGTGAAGATCCGTAAAGTCGAAGTGAAAATACCACCTAAAACACAAGTAAAAATTGTTGGAGTACTGGCATTAAGTATTTAATTATAAAGTGCTGTGAATGTGTTGACGCTATATAAATAAAATTTTATTATTATAACATATTAGTATTTTTTATTAAAATATATAAAAAAAGACTATTAACTTCCTGTCATCTCTACAGCACTATCATATTGTGGTAGTATGTATGTTTTTTTTGTTTTTTTCATTCAACACATTAGCCGGCTGATGGGACAACTACTGTCCCATCATTGGCTAAGGTCTCAATCACTGTCACTGTAGTAGGCATCGTCCGATGGGACTTGTAGTCCCATCAGACGATGCCTGCACACACGCACAGAGCCCCGGCACGCCGCACAGAGCCCCAGTACGCCGCACAGAGCCCCGGCACGCCGCACAGAGCCCCAGTACGCCACACAGAGCCCTGGCATGCCACACAAAGCACCGGCACGCCCGTACAGACCCCCGGCAGCCCGCACAGAGCCCTGGCAGCCCGCACAAAGCCCCAGCAGGCCCGTATAGACCCCCGGCAGCCTGCACAGACCCCCGGCAGGTCCGCACAGAGCCCTGGCAGGCCCGCACAGACCCCCGGCAGGCCCGCTCACACCCCGCCCGCACACACAGACACGCACAGTGTCCACCCACACACCGCCCACACTCTTCCCCCCTCCGGAACAGGATGTAGAAGGACAGAAAGGACTTATTTACATTCCGATATTTGTGTCCCATTGACTTGCATTGGTATCGGGTATCGGTATCGGCGATATCCGATATTTTTTGGATATCGGCCGATCCAATCCGATACCGATACTTCTGGATATCGGAAGGTATCGCTCAACACTACCTATGGGACTTGCGGACATGTGCGGCACCTGGGGTTTTGCAGCGATCCGGCAAATGCAGTATTTACAGCAATGGAAAAAAAAACGCTGCTAGCAGTGTTTTTTTGTCTCACCGCAAGTGCAAAGCCGCAAGTGCCGCACATGTCTGCAAGTAGCCACCACTACCTGTCCCTGCACCTTGCTAGTTCATCCAAACCATCCCTCCCTGACCTAAAACTACACTATAAAGCTTTAGAAAAGCAATTTATTAACTGACATATTTCTATGATAATGAGGGCTCCAGGCTACGGCGTAGACTGGGACGGGCAGTCCCGTGTCTCCATTCTCTCTCTGTGCACACCCTCAGTCCCTGTCTCACTGCCTGCACTGTGCACAGACATCCCTCCACCGGACCCAGTAATCACCGTGCGCAGTAGCATACTGGCAGAGGTGTATCTAGGGTTTCTGGCACCCGGGGCAAGAATTTATTTTGGCCTACCCTCCGCCAAGGACAAATGTGATTTTCACACTTAGTCTTGTACCCACGAGCTCCTCTCCCTAATGCTCTCAATGTTCAGTGAAAAACTGAGAAGAGAAGCTCATTGTCACAGGACCATAAGTATGAAAATCACATATGAGTGAAGTGTCCATGTGATGACTACTTTTAGGATTCTCCCTTGCCGGTGGATAGTCATGTCAGCACAAGTATGCGATTTGTATACTTCTGACCACATTCCGACTAGACGTGCCCGGCCTCGCTCAGTTCATTTTCATTGAGTGAGGCCACACATGGCTAGTCAGCATGTGACCACATGAATGTAAATCCTGACAGCGTGCAGTGCGCATTGTGAGAACTCAGAAGTCTGCAGTCACATAGAATGACTGCAGACTCATTACAAACCTGGACATCCCCTTTAATGCTCCTAACATACAGTGGGGCAAAAAAGTATTTAGTCAGTCAGCAATAGTGCAAGTTCCACCACTTAAAAAGATGAGAGGCGTCTGTAATTTACATCATAGGTAGACCTCAACTATGGGAGACAAACTGAGAAAAAAGTCGTCCTGGCCCCTTTGCAGAGAAACAGCCCCAAAGCATGATGTTTCCACCACCATGCTTTACAGTAGGTATGGTGTTTGATGGATGCAACTCAGTATTCTTTTTCCTCCAAACACGACAAGTTGTGTTTCTACCAAACAGTTCCAGTTTGGTTTCATCAGACCATAGGACATTCTTCCAAAACTCCTCTGGATCATCCAAATGCTCTCTAGCAAACTTCAGACGGGCCCGGACATGTACTGGCTTAAGCAGTGGGACACGTCTGGCACTGCAGGATCTGAGTCCATGGTGGCGTAGTGTGTTACTTATGGTAGGCCTTGTTACATTGGTCCCAGCTCTCTGCAGTTCATTCACTAGGTCCCCCCGCGTGGTTCTGGGATTTTTGCTCACCGTTCTTGTGATCATTCTGACCCCACGGGGTGGGATTTTGCGTGGAGCCCCAGATCGAGGGAGATTATCAGTGGTCTTGTATGTCTTCCATTTTCTAATTATTGCTCCCACTGTTGATTTCTTCACTCCAAGTTGGTTGGCTATTGCAGATTCAGTCTTCCCAGCCTGGTGCAGGGCTACAATTTTGTTTCTGGTGTCCTTTGACAGCTCTTTGGTCTTCACCATAGTGGAGTTTGGAGTCAGACTGTTTGAGGGTGTGCACAGGTGTCTTTTTATACTGATAACAAGTTTAAACAGGTGCCATTACTACAGGTAATGAGTGGAGGAAAGAGGAGACTCTTAAAGAAGAAGTTACAGGTCTGTGAGAGCCAGAAATCTTGATTGTTTGTTTCTGACCAAATACTTATTTTCCACCATAATATGCAAATAAAATGTTAAAAAAACAGACAATGTGATTTTCTGGATTTTTTTTTCTCAGTTTGTCTCCCATAGTTGAGGTCTACCTAAGATGTAAATTACAGACGCCTCTCATCTTTTTAAGTGGTGGAACTTGCAATATTGCTGACTGACTAAATACTTTTTTGCCCCACTGTAAATAAAAACATGAGAATTAGTCAATATTACAAATAACATTTACATCCAGGTACCTGTTAGATGACGTCGTCTCTAGAGCCGATCTCCTTCTTTTCTTCATCTTGTCCAGACCCCATGATGAGTTTTCTCATTCTCAGCCGTCTCTGCAGACTTCCATCTTCTCCGCTCTTTTGCAGAAAATCTCCACATGATGACCTTAAAGCTACAAGTGTCATTATAATGCTCCTGAATAAAAAAATGCCCCTCACTATATTGTCTGCACAAAATATGACTCCCACATTGTCCCTCTTATCGTAAATGCTCTTTACACTGACCTCTTCTTTCCATACCGGCCCTCTCTTCACACTGTCTTCTCATACTGTGTCCCCCCTATAGGGCTTAGTCTTTATATTGTACTCTCTCATCACACTCCCCCTTCTTGGTATACTGTCCCCTCCTGGCTGTGCCGTTATACTGTCCCCCCATGCTATGAACTCACTACTCAGTTTCTATTGTGTACCCACTCACTTTTGTCCCCCCTACTGTCTCCTCACACTATTCCCCTCCCTCCTCATACTGTCTCCTCTCACAACCCTCCTGTTCACCATACTGTCTCCTCATATATTTACCCCCTCACTTTCTATACTGCCTGCTCACCTGACTCCCCATACTGTGTCTGCATATATCCCATCACCCTCACTCCCCGTACTCTGTCCACATACATTTTTCACATCGCTACTCATACTGTGTCCACATACATTCCCCCATCGCTCCCCATACTGTATGCACCCATCCCCCATACTGTTTCCTCATACATGCCCCTCATTCCCCCAGTAATGTTTCCTCATACCTGCCCCCCATTCCCCCAGTACTGTTTCCTCATACATGCCCCCCATTCCCCCAGTACTGTTTCCTCTTACATGCCCCCCATTCCCCAGTACTGTTTCCTCACACATGCCCCCATTCCCCCAGTACTGTTTCCTCTTACATGCCCCCCATTCCCCTGTACTGTTTCCCCATCTCCCCTTTGCTCTTCATTTTGCGTCCTCAAATCTCCTGACACACACATTAAGTTCCCCCATCCCCACTACAAATCTCACCCCACACATTAAAAACCCCCATCCCCACTCAAATTCTCCACACATAATAAATCCCCCCATCCCCACTCAAATTGGTCCCCCTGTGCACTTAATCTTCGGTGTCTTCTGCTCCACTGGAGCACTTACCACCAGTGTTTGCCTCTGCAGCGTGAGTGAACGACGTCAGCAGCATGATCACATGATCTGTTCATGCTGCTCACGTCGCTCTGACCGGCAGTCAGAGCCTCAATTGTACTCACTTCTGTAAGATGCGAGTACAATTGATCCCTGGGCAGGGGCGGACACTGACAGCTTGGGGCCCCTGTGCAAGAACTGTGTCTGGGCCCCCTCCTTTTATGCCAAAAAGCTACATATATATATATATATATATATATACAGCCACACACATACATGTGTATATATTACATACCGTATATACTTGAGTATAAGCTGACCCGAGTATAAGCCGAGGCACCTAATTTTGCCACGGAAACTGGGTAAGCTTATTGACTCGATTATAAGCCGGGTATGTATTGTCCCCTCATTCCTATCCCGGTATGTGTAGTTCCCCCCGTCCTGTCCTGCTCTGTGTGGCTTCCCCTGTTGTATGCATGGCTGCCCCCTCCCATCCTGTATGCATGGCTCTGCTCCCCCTTCTGCCATCCTCGTATGCATGGCTCTGCTCCCCCTCCTCCCATCCTCGTATACACGGCTCTGCTCCCCCTCTTCCCATCCTTGTATGCATGGCTCTGCTCCCCCTTCTCCCATTCTTGTATGCATGGCTCTGCTTCCCCTCCTCACTTCCTCATATGCATGGCTCTGCTCCCCCCTCCTCACATCCTCGTATGCATGGCTCTGTTCCCCCTCCTCCCATCTTCGTATGCATGGCTCTGCTCCCCCCTCATATGCATGGCTCTGTTCCCCCTCCTCCCATCCTCGAATGCATGGCTCTGCTCCCACCTCCTATGCATGGCTCTGCTCCCCCTCCTCCCATCCTCGTATGCATGGTTCTGCTCCCCACCCTTCCATCCTTGTATGCATGGCTCTGCTCCCTCTCCTCCCATCCTTGTATGCATGGCTCTCCCCTCCTCCCATCCTTGTATGCATGGCTCTGCTCCCTCCTCCTCCCATCCTTGTATGCATGGCTCCCCCCTCGCATCCTTGTATGCATGGCTCTGCTCCCCCTCCTCCCATCCTCGTATACATGGCTCTGCTCCCCCTTCTCCCATCCTCGTATGCATGGCTCTGCTCCCCCTCCTCTCATCCTCGTATGCATGGCTCTGCTCCTCCTCCTCCCATCTTTGTATGCATGGCTCTGCTCCCCCTCCTCCCATCTTTGTATGCATGGCTCTGCTCCCCCTACTCCCATCTTTGTATGCATGGCTCTGCTCCCCTCCCTCCCATCCTTGTATACTTGGCTCTGCTCCCCCTCCTCCCATCTTTGTATCCATGGCTCTGCTCCCCTCCCTCCCATCCTTGTATACTTGGCTCTGCTCCCCCTCCTCCCATCCTTCTATGCGTGGCTCTGCTCCCCCCTCCTCCCATCTTTTTATGTGTGGTTCTGCTCCCCCTCCTCCCATCCTTGTATGCGTGGCTCTGCTCCCCCCTCCTCCCATCCTACATGCATTGCTCTGCTCCCCCTCCCCCCATCCTTGTATGTGTGGCTCTTCTCCCCACTCCTCCCATCCTTGTATGCTTGGCTCTGCTCCCCGCCCTCCCATCCTTGTATGCGTGGCTCTGCTCTCCCCTCCTCCCATCCTTGTATGCCTGGCTCTGCTCCCTTCTACCATCATTGTATGCATGGGTCTGCTCCCCCTCCTCCCATCCTTGAATGCATGGCTCTGCTCCCCCCCTCCTCCCATACTTGTATGCGTGGCTCCACTTCACCCCTCCCATCTTGTATGCGTGGCTCCCCATCCTCCCTCGTTCTCCTTCATCCTCCCCTTCCTCCTTCTCCCCCGCCATCCTCCTTCATCCTCTCCCAGCCGTCATACTCATCCTCCTCACAGCGGGCTAAACGGACTCCCTGCCATGCACCTCTGTCCTGACTCCCAGCGCCGAAGCTTCTTCCTGTGTGAGCCGTCACATGGTACCGCTTATTAAGGTCATGAATATGCGTCCATATTCATCACCTTAATGAGCGGTACCACGTGACCGCTGTGAGCACAGGATTTGCTGCCGGCGCTGAGACCAGGCACCCCTGGAGGAGGGTGACCCCAGCCTTTAAAAAAAAGACCTTCCTCAGGTCAGATAATAAACAAGAAAAGAAAAGCCACTATAATGTATGCACACCACCAAAAGTTATAATAAGTCACACAAGCTTTATTGGTAACATATAAAAACAATTAAAACCATACACACAAAACTCCCTCCATATACGTGTGCCCAACACTGCCCAATACACAATACTTCCATATAGTAGTGGAAAACATGCATCAAATATGGCAGATGAAATAGTATACACAAATAATTACTGGCAAAGCCGCCCTGTCCTGACCAGCAAAAGATATATCTGTCAATAGCAAAACCCTGTCAGGCTGCAGCTTACCCACAGCAAATAGTCCTCCTGGTATGTAATGAGTAGGGCACATGCAAATATGGCCAAATAATTACCCCAAATAGGAAAAAGGAGCACGGCTGTCACCCGTCCTGAGCATAAGAGGGGAACATGCTGCGGCAGCTAGAAGGTGATCCAGACAGAAGGCTCACAAAATATAGAGACAATATAGCAAGGACTGGGCAGCCAGCAAGTGAAGGGCAACAGAGGGAGAGCTTCTAGCTGCCGCAGCATGTTCCCCTCTTATGCTCAGGACGGGTGACAGCCGTGCTCCTTTTTCCTATTCGGGGTAATTATTTGGCCATATTTGCATGTGCCCTACTCATTACATACCAGGAGGACTATTTGCTGTGGGTAAGCTGCAGCCTGACAGGGTTTTGCTATTGACAGATATATCTTTTGCTGGTCAGGACAGGGCGGCTTTGCCAGTAATTATTTGTGTATACTATTTCATCTGCCATATATGATGCATGTTTTCCACTACTATATGGAAGTATTGTGTATTGGGCAGTGTTGGGCACACGTATATGGAGGGAGTTTTGTGTGTATGGTTTTAATTGTTTTTATATGTTACCAATAAAGCTTGTGTGACTTATTATAACTTTTGGTGGTGTGCATACATTATAGTGGCTTTTCTTTTCTTGTTTATTATCTGCTCTGCGTATTAGCCATTGTTTTGCACCCCCAATATATATTTATTTGATATTATTGTGGTGCGCCAACTAATTTTTCTATGATGCATGGACCTTCCTCAGGTAGCGCCCCCCGCATCCTAGCACCCTAGGCACGTGCCCTCTTGTGCCTAGTGGCAAATACTGCCCTGTGCACAGCACATCCAAAGACTTCACATTCTTGACAACGGGTTTCACAAAACAACATTCCTTTTCTTTCCCTGCACTTCTCTCGTGATCACAAAGCGGGGGCTTGGTTTGAACCATCCCTAATGGAACCTCAACATTTTCTCTATGCAGCTCTCCCTCGGTCTGTTTTGCCCCAGACCCAAGATCATTAATCAACAGAGTATAAAGCCACTGTAAGAGAGTACTGCCCTTCTGTTCTGCCTTCTGCCTTTCCACCACTCTTTACTGTACGTACTCACTGCTTCCATGGGGACCCTTAACTGATTCGCCCCGGTTCTAAGGGTTTCTACCCAGACCATGCGTTGCCACATTCTGAGTCTTCAACTGTTCTAACCCGCTGATTGTCCGTACTGTAGCTGTGGATGGCTGAGGTACTATTCTCTTCACGTTGCGTGGCTGCTGTCTCGTTTGGGCCTATAGCCCGTGTGGATGGTTCAGGCGTCCCTAGCCCTCTGACCCTCCTATAGTTAACTATTTACTGTCCTAGGCACTAGGTGAGAGCTATGTACAATAGTAGTAGTAGTGGCCAACAGGTGCACTACACCTTCCCTAATACAAGTACAAATACAGTGTAATGTGCTGCTACAGTGCAGTATGGAGCAACCTCCACCAGGGGGTGCTGGATAAGGAAAGGAGGCTGCACACACAGCACAGCAACACTGAACAACAACACAGGTGTCACAGGTAATGAAAGGGACATGAAACAAGCCAAGGTCATACATGGAGATAGCAGCGCGGTACAGAAGGGGCGAGCAGAGATTCGTCGGGGACAAGCAAGACGTCAGAACCTACCGGGAACGTGGTAACCAAAACGTGAGACGAAAAATGGAGTCGGGGTACAGGCCAAAAGTCAGAACAAGTAATATACGGGTGCAGGCAGTCAGAGGAAAGGGGAACACTAGAACAGGGATCCAGGTCAGGAGCTCAAACAGTGCAGGATGAACTATAGCGGACACTGGCCCACAGGCTGCAGAGGACTTAAATAGCTCAGCCAGCTCCAGGGTGAGGCAGAAAGGATTAACTCCCACATGACCAGTCCAGAGACAAGAGAGATGAACATAATCTCAGAACTGAATCATGACATACAGTATACTTTACAAAACACATAATGCATATTAGGGCACGGTAATACACTAAGAGTGTAACAGTACCATGATAAGTAGGGAGTAGTACATGTACCCATGTAGCAAAACCATTATATAATAACATATATACACATAATCCTTCATCCCCTTACAGCGTGACCACAGCTCCAACACTACCACAGCTCCAACACTACGCCAACACTGTACAATGGTGAATTTATGTTCTACTTCAGAAGGGGTTAACATGTTACCTGCTTGTAACATAAAAGGTCTTTTCTTATATTTCCTATTACTAGACTACTGGCTCCTATGTTTTAAACTTCTAAGCCTTCTAAGCGCAGCAAAACCCATTTGCCAATGGCAATTTTGAGAAGTGAAGAATGGGGGGAGGCAGAGACTGAAATGCGTGGGTCTAAAATACATAGTCCATTAAGTCCACTATGTTAAAGTCATGATTCCAAAAAAAACACAAGAACAGTATAGTTTGGATGAAGAAATATTATTCCTTAAAATTCCATAAAATACTAATTATATGTCATTATAATAATCAAAATTTTATTGTATAAGTGTAGAAGAGATGTGTTCTCGGCAGAATTATGTGTTCACAGTCTTAGTTTACCTCCCTTTTAACATTGTATTCATAGAGAACACAATTTTCCATTTGAATAAACTCTGGCGCTTTGGTATGTGGACCAGATAATTCTATAATAACTTTCGGCTTCATCAGCAGAGAGTTCTGGCAGAGGTGGACTCTAAAGAAATAATTACATGACATTGTTTCCTTCCAGAAATGTGCTCTGCCGCTGTGCTCACTAACACCCCTGTTATTATTCCACAATATAGCGCGCTCGCTTCGTTTCAAGGATTTCACTTCTTTTCCAAAACTCACTAAACAAAACCGTTCTATGGAATATTCAAAAAAAAAAAAAAAGCTTGTATGTGTATTTTAGCTGCACCCTATGTAATTAAAATAAAGTGATTAGTTAATTACAGAGTCATTGTGCTGAAACAATAATTAGACAGAAAATAATATATATTTTGTAGAGCTGTTCTTTCTGAATACTAATAGGTATTTTTTTTTTTAAAACTTTGATAATGGAAATCAGTTCTCATAAATCAGTTATAAGACCAAAAGTTCTAATCAACATTTAGGTTACATGCACAAGGAAAAATGCGACGTAAAATACGCATATGTTTTACGCATTTTTGCTTGCTTTTTTTTCTTTCATTTGCATGCCTGAAAAACGCTAGAAGAATTGACATACTGCAAATTCGAAAAAATGCTTTGATGGTTCAAATCCGCAAGGATCTCATTCACTTTGCTGGTACTGTCAGCTGCTACATTTTTTTTCCGCGGCAAAATGCAGTATGTGAACAACCTCTGGCCAAGAAGATATCTCAATTATTCTGTCCCGTCTTCCTTTTTAGGATATGTCCACATGGAATCTTTTGGTTAATGCTTTCAGAGCAGAAGCTGAGCTGAACCTCCAAGGTTTTAAGTTTTTGAGGAGAATTTCGAGAGTGTCCACTCTGTTCCCTCCAAAAACTCTCGGTGCACATACTCTTTTACAGCAAAAATCTTCCAGGCATGTGACTCATGCTTGGCAACTAGCGAAAACTTATGGCTGGCTCCTGGAAAAAGGGAAGACATACCGGACCACTGAAGAAGTGGCAAATCTCTGAAGACACCAACGCCTCCCCATCAGAGCTGGCTCCAAATTTATGTGGGGACTTGGGTAACAGAGTCCCAGTGTTTGCTTTCTTGATTTTATCACCTTCCCCAGCCATGTCATTGCTTTGCTGTCGTTTTTATTAGTAACATTTCAGTGTCCGCATCATCTCTTTTTATTGCATTTTTTGGAATGCTAAGCATAAAAAAACAAAAATTTGCCTTTTTTTTCAATTTGCTGTTTGCCATATAGGACTAATATAGTATTTTATTAGTTTGGACAATTATGTATGCGGCGATACCTTTAGTAGGTTCACGTCTGCCATGTTGTAGTTGACTGATGGGCAACATGAGACACCTTTACTGTGGATGTCACAAATTCCAGAGGGTGGCCCCCAAGTGCCGTGGATCTTGGCACTTGCCCAGATTTGTGGTTGCTGGCCCTCTACATGAAACCAGAAAACAGTGCTTTGGGAAGGTTTCTTGCGCATGATGCTGGGATGCAGGGATGCACCATCATGAGCTAGAATCTACACGTCCTATTTCACATCCAGAGGTGGGAAATGAGATATATGAGGTTACCGTGCAGAGAAGTGGTCAATCAACGAAGACAGGGATAGGAGAAAAACATCTGGTGCGTTTACTGAACATACATTTCAGTAGGCCAACATTTCAGATTTTAAAATCACTTTTCAAGCTGGTGTTATAAAGTATTTTAATAAATTACTGAGATAATGACTTTTGGGTTTTCATTGACTGTAAGCCATAATCATTGACATTGACAGAATTAAACACTTCAAATAGATCACTCTGTTTGTAATGACTCTATATAATATATGAGTTACTTTTTGTATTGAAGAACTGAAAAAAATTAACTTTTTGATGATATTCTAATTTGTGAAAAGCACTTGTTTATACACGGCTCAAAAAATAAAGGGAAAACACCACATCCAATATATCCCTGAGTAAAATATTCCAGTTTATTCATTACATAGTGAAATGTGTTGAGTACAATAAAATATAAAACTGATAAATCAAAATTAATATCCCGTGGAGATCTGGATTTGGAACGATACTCAAAATCAAAGTGGAAAATTAAATTACAGGCTGATCCAACTTCAGTAGAAAGGCATCAAGACAAGGAAAAGATGCTTGGTAGTGTGTGTGGCCTCCACGTGCCTGTACGACCTCCATACAACACCTGAGCATGCTCCTGATGAGGCAGCGGATGTTCTCCTGGCAGTCAGAGTACCTCTGGCTAGCACATGGAGGACTGTGTGGCCCTCCAAAGAAATGCCTCCCCACGCCTTTACTGACTCAGTGCCAAACTGGTCATGCTGAAGGATGTTCCAGGCAGCAGAATGTTCTGCACAGTGTCTCCAGACTCTGTCACGTCTGTGACATGTGCTCAGTGGGAACCTGCTCTCATCCGTGAAGATCACAGGGCGCCAATATCGAAACTGGCAATCTTGATTTTCTCTGGAAAATACCAATCGTCCTTCACGGTGTTAGGCTGTAAGCTCAACACTCACTTGTGGGCGTCAGGCCCTCATACTACAGGGTTGCCCGCCAGGGCCGTGGGGTACTCGGTACCGGGTCCAGTCTTAAAGGGGATGTCTCAGTGGCTGCGACTCAGTCCGTGGCCCTGGGCGCCCAATTAAAACGGCAAGGTCTTTAAGGGGATTTGTAAATAAAGTTTATTGTTCGTGACGCCATCTGTGGTTTTCGGTCAGTAGGGACCAATGCCGCTTAAAGGGGTCCTCTGGGGTGATGGTATGGCGGCTGGATGGTGACACTTCCCACAGGTGAAGTGGGGTCCCCAGGGCTCCCAAGGTGAGGGCGGCAATGATGGTGTATGCCGATAAATAACACAAGACACCGTAGGATAGTCTTAACCTGGTATACTGATGGTAGCAGTCCATCTCAGGCCAGGGTACCAGGTACAGGTGTCGCAGTGGCCCGGCTGGCCTGGAGGCAATAAATGAATCCCCTTATCCAGTTGAGGTCCGTGAGCCTTTCCTACTAATGCAGGTGTGTGGAGTCCATGCTGCCTGAAGCCTGATAGCAAGATACCCCTTCTTTCCCCTGTCCTGGGACAGGTACCTGTATGGCGGGCAGCTTGAGCCGTTTTACAGGGTCTCATGACCCGGGCCATTCAGGTGCTGCTGCATCTTCAGGTGTGGTGTGGGCAAATCACATACAGTTCTTAGCCCTCCGGTTCTGTCGTGCGTCCTGGAGAATGACACGACCTCGGGCTCCCGGTGCCCGGTTTCTGTGTTCTGGCTCTAAGGGTGGCCGGTCACAGTTCCCCTCTGAGCCCTTTATCTCTCCTCTGCTTCTTCCCTCTTTAGCTCCACCACATTCAACCCCTCAGGTTATCTCTCTTTCCAGAGGCTGCAGCTCCCACGTGGCTGCTCGGCCTCCCTGTCTGTTCCAGACGTCCTTCTCCTATCTCTCCCTCCTGGAGACTAACTCGCTCCTCTTCCAGACAAGGATGCCTATAGTGACTCATATTCATAAGACTGGCAGGCATTTAATACTACATCTGATGGCACCATGCAGCTAACCCTGGCTATAGCCACTAACTGCTGTATGTTTTTGAAGCTGGTCTTGTGACATGTGTTTTCAATCTAAAATGCTTTTATCAATAAAGTACAGTTAGGTGATATATAGAAATGAATATTTTTTTTGGACAAGTTTTAGTTCAGAACATACTGTTGAACATTTTTCTTGTATCTTGCCCACTGAGCTGCTCACCATTATGTCTGAGCAGGTACTTCTATTTTCTGAATACTATTAATAGACAATTGGTGAGAAGTTTTGACAATTCATTTGCTAGGTCACATATAAAGTTCAGCTTTGGAAAATGTGTGCTTTTAATGGATTCCAAAACTCATTTAGCTTCAAATTGTAAAATAAATTGGAAATTTTACCCTTAAGCGCAAATTAAAATTCATTTCTAGAATCGAATCTAGAGTCGAATCATCCTGACATCAACATGGAAACATTCATTTGCAGTTATTCTGTTTCCACATTTCCATCACATCATTTTATATTTATATTTAGATTTAGACGTGCCCATGATAGAGCTATAGACTTCATTTATCAGAAGGAGCTGAAAGCGTGCAACTCTGAACTTTGCTTAAGTTTTTGTTTTCAGCCATATCCATCATTGAATTCGAAATTGATAGTGTTGTCCAGTAAGCTATTGTTTCTGACTTCAAAGACAGATATGCCCTCCCCCATAAAAGGCTCAAACAAATCCCAAAATTGCATGTTTTGTACTTTTCTTGATAACTGAAAGGGAACCTGTCACCCCCAAAATCGATGGTGAGGTAAGCTCACCGTCATCAGGGGCTTATCTACAGCATTCTATAATGCTGTAGATAAGCCCCCGATGTAATCTGAAAGAGGAGAAAAAGAGGTTAGATTATAATCACCCAGGGGCGGTCCCACTGCGGTCCGGTCAAATGGGTGTCTCAGGTCCGCTCCGGCGGCTTCTATCTTCATTCCTTGACATCCTCTTCTGGTCTTCATGCCGCGGCTCCGGTGCAGGCATACTTTGTCTGCCCTGTTGAGGGTAGAGCAAAGTACTGCAGTGGGCAGGCGCCGGGCCTCTGAGACCTTTCCGGTGCCTGCGCACTGCAGTACTTTGCTCTGCCCTCAACAGGGCAGACAAAGTACGCCTGCGCCGGACCTGCGGCGTGAAGACCAGAAGAGGACGTCATGGAATGAAGATGGGAGCCGCTGTTCCGGACCTGAGACACCCATCGGAGCAGGACCGCCCCTGGGTGAGCATAATCTAACCTCTTTTTCTCCTCTTTCAGGTAACATCGGTGGCTTATCTACAGCATTACAGAATGCTGTAGATAAGTCCCTGATGACAGTGAGCTTACCTCACCATCGATTTTGAGGGTGACAGGTTCCCTTGAAGTCTAGGGTGTCTGTTCGGGGGAACGTCCAGATCCCACCTTTTTGGTGGCTCAGATAGAACCGCATTCAAAGTCATGTGGGCAAAAACCGATGTGGGCATACCCTTAAAGAAATTTGAGTCTCTGCAAACTTCTTGCTGTATTATGAGCAGAGAATGATTGGCAATATGTTGCCCAGGGAGAAAGCGTAAACACTCTTTGACTGGATGCCAATGAACAATACAATAGTCTGAAAAGAATATAGATATACGTCAAGTAACTTAAAGTGGCTGCCCTATAAACAACATATATAATTTAGGATAGGTAATATATGTTTGATCACTGGGGGTCTGACCTCTAGATCCGGAGTTATCATAAATATGGGCGTCCCAAAGTGCCTTGCTTGAATAATAGTGAGCATTCATGACCACTACTCTATTCACTGTCTATAGTAGTGGTGCCACTAATACTCAGTTATCGCTTTATTTACACAGCGGGTTTTGGACCCCTCAGGATCAGTGGGAGTTTTGACAGACAGTGATAATACAGTACATTTACTAGTAATCCTGTGTTGTTTATGGGAAAAGCCCATTATGTACGTTGCTGTTTAGTTAATTACAATCTACAATACCTTATTATGAGCCCGAATGAGGATGATTATATTTTTTTTTATGGATTACTGATGACGTCTTTATCTCACATATGTTCAGGTCTAAAATCTTCCAGTGACATTTCCAGAACATACAGATGAGTGAATGACACGAGCAGCTCTTTATATTTATAAATAGTGACACTTTTAGGACTGAGTCACTTTTCATTTTTCCATCTCGGTATTCTGAAATGTATAACATTTTTGCATATACAAAGCAGTTTCAGGTCTTGGAGTTTGCTGTTGTATTATTATCCCTATCATTTTGCAGTAAGTCTCTGCTGTAATCTGAATGTATGGATTTTATATGAGTGTTCAAACAAAGAACACAATCTTACCATTGGTGACACCAAAAACGTATGTTGCAAATTTAATTTTATATACTTTTTCCCAAGAGGGCTATTATCCATTTCTGCAGTTTTGCTTCTTTTTCTCCTTCTTCTCGTAACTTTTTTTTATATTTCTGTCGATATAGCTGAATGAGGGATTATTTTTTGCAGGAAGAATTATAATTTTGAATGTCATCATTAGAAATGAGCGAGCCCTTGGATGTTGGGGTTCGCCGGGTTTGACGAGCATACAGTAAAAGTTTGGTTTCAGCCCGAACTTGATCTTGAACCCAAACCCAATAGAAGTCAATGGTGACAAAAACTTCGGTCCTTTAACCCCTTAAGCCCCGAGGGTGGTTTGCACGTTAATGACCGGGCCAATTTTTACAATTCTGACCACTGTCCCTTTATGAGGTTATAACTCTGGAACGCTTCAACGGATCTTGGCGATTCTGACATTGTTTTCTCGTGACATATTGTACTTCATTTTAGTAGTAACATTTATTCGATATAACTTGCGTTTATTTGTGAAAAAAACGGAAATTTGGCGAAAATTTTGAAAATTTCGCAATTTTCCAACTTTAAATTTTTATGCCCTTAAATCACAGAGATATGTCACGCAAAATACTTAATAAGTAACATTTCCCACATGTCTCCTTTACATCAGCACAATTTTGGAACCAAAATTTTTTTTTGTTAGGGAGTTATAAGGGTTCAAAGTTGACCAGCAATTTCTCATTTTTACAACACCATTTTTTTTTAGGGACCACATCTCATTTGATGTCATTTTGAGGGGTCTATATGATAGAAAATACCCAAGTGTGACACCATTCTAAAAACTGCACCCCTCAAGGTGCTCAAAACCACATTCAAGAAGTTTATTAACCCTTCAGGGGTTTCACAGGAATTTTTGGAATGTTTAAATAAAAATGAATATTTAACTTTTTTTCACACAAAATTTATTTCAGCTCCAATTTGTTTTATTTTACCAAGGGTAACAGGATAAAATGGATGCCAAACATTGTTGTACAATCTGTACTGAGTACGCTGATACCCCATATGTGGGGGTAAACCACTGTTTGGGCGCATGGCAGAGCTCGGAAGTGAAGGAGCGCCATTTGACTTTTAAATGCAAAATTGACAGGAATTGAGATGGGACACCATGTTGCGTTTGGAGAGCCACTGATGTGCCTAAACATTGAAACCCCCCACAAGTGACACCATTTTGGAAAGTAGACACCCTAAGGAACTTATCTAGATGTGTGGTGACCACTTTGACCCACCAATTGCTTCACAGAAGTTTATAATGCAGAGCCGTAAAAATAAAAAATCATATTTTTTCACAAAAATGATCTTTTCGCCCCCAATTTTTTATTTTCCCAAGAGTAAGAGAAGAAATTGAACCTCAAAAATTGTTGGCCAATTTGTCCTGAGTACGCTGATACCCCGTATATGGGTGTAAACCATTGTTTGGGCGTATGGCAGAGCTCGGAAGGGAAGGAGCGCCATTTTACTTTTCAATGCAAAATTGACTGGAATTGAGATGGGATGCCATGTTGCGTTTGGAGAGCCCCTGATGTGCCTAAACATTGAAATCCCCACAAGTGACACCATTTTGGAAAGTAGACCCCTTAAGGAACTTATCTAGAGGTGTGGTGAGCACTTTGACCCAACAAGTGCTTCACAGAAGTTTATAATGCAGAGCCGTAAAAATAAAAAATCATATTTTTTCACAAAAATAATCTTTTCGCCACCAATTTTTTATTTTCCCAAGGGTAAGAGAAGAAATTAGACCACAAAAGTTGTTGTGCAATTTGTCCTGAGTACGACGATACCCCATATGTGGGGGTAAACCACTGTTTGGGCGCATGGCAGAGCTCGGAAGGAAAGGAGCGCCATTTGACTTTTCAATGCAAAATTGACTGGAATTGAGATGGGACGCCATGTTGCGTTTGGAGAGCCCCTGATGTGCCTAAACATTGGAACCCCTCACAAGTGACACCATTTTGAAAAGTAGACCCCTTAAGGAACTTATCTAGATGTGTGGTGAGCACTTTGACCCAACAAGTGCTTCACAGAAGTTTATAATGCAGAGCCGTAAAAATAAAAAATCTTATTTTTTCACAAAAATGATCTTTTCGCCCCCAATTTTTTATTTTCCCAAGGGTAAGAGAAGAAATTAGACCACAAAAGTTGTTGTGCAATTTGTCCTGAGTGCGACGATACCCCATATGTGGGGGTAAACCACTTTTTGGGTGCATAGCAGAGCTCGGAAGGGAAGGAGCGCCATTTGACTTTTCAATGCAAAATTGACTGGAATTAAGATGGGACGCCATGTTGGTTTGGAGAGCCCCTGATGTGCCTAAACATTAAAAACCCCCACAAGTGACACCATTTTGGAAACTAGACCCTCTAAGGAACTTATCTAGATGTGTTTTGAGAGCTTTGAACCCCCAAGTGTTTCACTACAGTTTATAACGCAGAGCCGTTAAAATAAATTTATTTTTTTTTCGCAAAAATTTTTTAGCCCCCAGTTTTGTATTTTCACAAGGGTAACATAATAAATTGGACCCCAAAAGTTGTTGTCCAATTTGTCCTGAGTATGCTGATACCCCATATGTGGGGGGGAACCACTGTTTGGGCGCATGGCAGAGCTCGGAAGGGAAGGAGCGCCATTTGGAATGCAGACTTAGATGGATTGGTCTGCAGGAGTCACGTTGCATTTGCAGAGCCCCTGATGTACCCAAACAGTACAAACCCCCCACAAGTGACCCCATATTAGAAACTAGACCTCCCATGGAACTTATCTAGATGTGTTGTGAGAACTTTGAACCCCTAAGTGTTTCACTACAGTTTATAACGCAGACCCGTGAAAATAAAAATTCTTTTTTTTTTCACAAAAATGATTTTTTAGCCCCCAGCTTTGTATTTTTACAAGGGTAACAGAATAAATTGGACCCCAAAAGTTGTTGTTCAATTTGTCCTGAGTACGCTGATACCCCATATGTGGGGGGGAACCACTGTTTGGGCTCATGGCAGAGCTCGGAAGGGAAGGAGCGCCATTTGGAATGCAGACTTAGATGGATTGGTCTGCAGGCGTCACGTTGCATTTGCAGAGCCCCTGATGTACCCAAACAGTAGAAACCACCCACAAGTGACCCCATATTGGAAACTAGACCTCCCATGGAACTTATCTAGATGTGTTGTGAAAACTTTGAACCCCCAAGTGTTTCACTACAGTTTACAACGCAGAGCCGTGAAAATAAAAATCCTTTTTTTTCCCACAAAAATGATTTTTAGCCCCCCAAATTTTTATTTTCCCAAGGATAACAAGAGAACTTGGACCCAAAAAGTTGTTGTCCAATTTGTCTCGAGTACGCTGATACCCCATATGTTGGGGTAAACCCCTGTTTGGGCGCACGGGAGAGCTCGGAAGTGAAGGAGCACTGTTTTACTTTTTCAATGCAGAATTGGCTGGAATTGAGATCGGACGCCATGTCGCGTTTGGAGAGCCCCTGATGTGTCTAAACAGTGGAAACCCCCCAATTATAAATGAAACCCTAATCCAAACGCACCACTAACCCTAATCCCAACTGTAACCCTAACCACACACCTAACCCAGACACACCCCTAATTCTAATCCCAACCCTAATCCCAACCGTAAATGTAATCCAAACCCTAACCCTAGCCCCAACCCTAGCCCTAACCCTAACCCTAACCCTAACCCTAACCGGAAAATGGAAATAAATACATTTTTTTTAATTTTATTATTTTTCCCTAAGGCTAGGTTCACATTGCGTTAGGGAAATCCGTTTAGCACTAGCGGATTGCGCTAACACAATGTCTTTTTAGGTGTCGTGTTTAGTGGTCGCGTTAACGTCCCCGCTCTGGAAGATCGGGGATCGGACCTCGGGCGCGCCGCGGACGCTGCAAGCAGCGTCTGAGGCGCGCCACAAAAGAATGGCACCTTGCTAGCGCGAGCCGAAAATGGCACGCTCTAGCGATGCGCTACACCTGAAAATCACATTGCTGTCAATGGTTGTGCTAACGGACCCGTTGCACGGCGTTAATTGTGACATTTTCGCCGTGCAACGCTGTCCGTTAGCGTTAACCCATTAACGCAATGTGAACCTAGCCTAACTAAGGGGGTGATGAAGGGGGGTTTGATTTACTTTTATAGCGAGTTTTTTAGCGGATTTTTATGATTGGCAGCCGTCACACACTAAAAGACGCTTTTTATAGCAAAAAAGTTTTTGCGTCTCCACATTTTGAGACCTATAATTTTTCCATATTTTGGTCCACAGAGTCATGTGAGGTCTTGTTTTTTGCGGGACGAGTTGACGTTTTTATCGGTTACACGTGACAGTTTTTGATCGCTTTTTATTCCGATTTTTTTGTGAGGCAGAATGACCAAAAACCAGCTATTCATGAATTTCTTTTGGGGGAGGCGTTTATACCGTTCCGCGTTTGGTAAAATTGATGAAGCAGTTTTATTCTTCGGGTCAGTACGATTACAGCGTCACCTCATTTATATCATTTTTTTTATGTTTTGGCGCTTTTATACGATAAAAGCTATTTTATAGAAAAAATAATTATTTTGGCATCGCTTTATTCAGAGGACTATAACTTTTTTATTTTTTTGGTTATGATGCTATATGGCGGCTCGTTTTTTGCGGGACAAGATGACGTTTTCAGAGGTAACATGGTTATTTATATCCGTCTTTTTGATCGCGTGTTATTCCACTCTTTGTTCAGCGTTATGATAATAAAGCGTTGTTTTTTGGCTCGGTTTTTTTTTTTTTTTCTTACGGTGTTCACTGAAGGGGTTAACTAGTGGGCCAGTTTTATAGGTCGGGTCGTTACGGACGCGGCGATACTAAATATGTGTACTTTTATTGTTTTTTTGTTTTTTTTTTATGTAAAGAAATGTATTTATGGGAATAATATTTTTTTTTTTCTGCTTTATTTAGGAATTTTTTTTTTATTTTTTTTTTTACAAGTGTGGAAATTTTTTTTTTTACTTTTTCACTTTGTCCCAGGGGGGGACATCACAGATCACCGATCTGACAGTGTGCACAGCACTCTATCAGATCGGTGATCTGACATACAGCCGGGCAGGATTAGAGCTGCAGCTGCAGCCTGATCCTGACCCGGAAGTGCTCCCTGCAGGACCCGGATGCAGCCCGGCGGCCATTTTGGATCCGGGGACTGCAGGGAGAAGGGAGAGCAGGGAGAAGACGCACATCACCGTGTACCGATCGTCTCAGGGAAGCCCGCAGGGAGCCCCCTCCCTGCGCGATGCTTCCCTGCACCGCCGGCACACCGCGATCATCTTTGATCGCGGTGTGCCGGGGGTTAATGTGCCGGCTGACACCCGGCCGCGATCGGCCGCGCTCCCCCCGTGAGCGCGGCCGATCGCATATGACGTACTATCCCGTCCATGGGAATTAAGTCCCAGGTCACCTGGACGGGATAGTACGTCACATGGGATTAAGGGGTTAAAATGGCTTTAAAATGGTCATAGTTAGGGCTAGGGGTCTGCAAAAGGAATGGTGGTAAGAGAAGGACAAGTGCCCTGCAAACAAATATGACTAGGAAAGTGACTTAAAGTCATAGTATAGCAATAACATAAAAATTTTTAAAGTGCCCTCACAGGGATTCACATTAGCTACTTCACCCACCGTGGGGCAGAGTACTTCCACATTATCAACTTCGAAATTTCACCCACAGACCATGGATCTGAGTACACTCTAAGAAGCAGCTTACATATCTCACCCCAAGACCATGGATCAGAGTACACCCTAAGAAGCAGCTTACATATCTCACCCCAAGACCATGGATCAGAGTACACCCTAAGAAGCAGCTTACATATTTCATCCACAGACCATGGGGCAGAATACCCATTAAAACCCAGTAACATATCTCACCCACATACCATGGGGCAGAGTACACAGAGCATGGGGCAGAAAACCCCTACATTAGCAGCTTACAAATTTCACCCACAGAGCCAAACTTCTATCTTCAGTAGTGTACAGTAGAGCAGTCACAGATAAACAGCTCGTAGTTTGATTTTCTATACAGAAAGTGGCTTGTTACCACCAGTACCACCCACTTTGCCTTGAGACGCCTCTCCAGTGCTTTTGACCTAGGGTCCTGGTCGCCCAAAGTTTTTCTTTTCAAAAAAAGTATTGTTCAAAGCAGGCAACCACGCATAAATGCTTTAGATAGACATAATGGAATTTGTATTCCATTTCTAATTTTTTGTTCAAACTGGGGCCATGATGAAGAAGGGACCCTGTGGAACACAAAGTGAAGGAACTGGACGCACTCTGAGCCATCCAATCTCAAACCACTCACAGGTGGGGCTGCAGAGTACACAAGTGTAACGAAGAATCAGGTTTCTTTTCCAGAGAGGCAACCTGACGAACGTTCACCGCATCCAAGTAACGCAGAAGTGAAGCAAATTAACACTTCTCAGCAACTGATATTTCAAGATAGAAAAGCAATCTATGACAATATAGAGGCTCTGTAGTTCAAATTAGTAAGTAAATATTTTAATGAGCTTTAGGCCCGACCACAAAAGTAGTTAAAAAAAATTTTTTTAGGCACACTACTCGTACTGACAGAGTAAACAGAGACTTTTCGGCACAGTAACCCCACATAAGCTAATATCAAATTTCACCCATAGAGCATGTTTCCAGAGTGTGCAGCAGAGAGAGCAGCGGATACAGCGGACAGAACAGCACGCAGCTGCACTCCGGGGTGGAGAGAGAGCTCTCAGTCGGTGGACTGAGACAGGAAGATTGTCCAGAAAGACTGCATCTTGTGAGTACGTGAAAGCGGACGTTGCTGTGACTGGAGAGGTGCACCCTGAGGCTCGTGCAAAGACATTGACCTGTGCAAAGACTGACCCGTGCAGAGACAGTGGCCCCTAGTACCTACAGTATTAGTGCAGAGCCCCCGATTCCTGTTGGGAGACCCAATAATAGACTGAGCATCGTTCTCCCGAGATAGGCTGCACTGTTGAGGTTGAAGACTCAGAGCACAGGGGACCCCGTTTGCCTAGCCTCCCCTCTGCTCACCACAGTAACCCCTCAAACCCCAGGTTGCGGGTTCCCAGAGACTACACAGCTCACGGATAACAGAGGAACGACAAGTGCTGCTGTTTCCCGGCGCCTACGTTGGAGAAGACGACCCTACAAGCAAGTCCTCATCAGACTGATAAGTGTTTTTCCCAAGAACTTCCGTTTACTTCGGTTATACTGCTTCCCATATATTTTGCACCATTATTTCTGCAGTTTATATTCTTCTGTTTTCTCCCTGCGAGGAGAATATCGCTCCTGGTAATAACCCCCCTCAACAGTTGGTCTGTCTGTTCCATGGTGACATAGTCTGCCCTACAATCTATTACATTTTGATAGATTGGACTTTTACTGGCGTTCACAGGAGAACCGTATTGACAGGCATGGGGGATCTTCAGCCGCCCTCAGCCATCATGGCAGCTCATTGGTGTCCCATCATATAGTCACGGAGGTGACGATCAGCTCAACCTGCAGCTGTTACAAGGACCATTTCTGGGGACCTTTGTCAGGTCCCCGGCTTCTCCTTAGCTGGTGAAGTGCTGTGATCAGGAATCTGCACTCCTTGTCTTGTGATATGAAAAGCAGGGATCCATAGTGGGAATGCAAAAATATATTGTAGGGAGTTTAAAGGTGTAGTTCATAGAAAAATAATACACTAAATAAGCTTTACATATAACTTATATTTGTATTAGCCGAAATGCCCTAATTCTCAGATAGCCACTCCATCCTACGTCCATCCTACGCCCATCCTACGCCCATCCTACGTCTCGTCAACTTTTTCCATTTTTGGGCATCTTGACCTTGTTGTGGTCCTATGCTTGTCACTAGAGTAGTTAACAGGGCAGCTGACTGCTCGTATTTCTGTGGCTGAGCCGGTCCCCTTATCGAATGTGTAGACATAGGAGCGGGCTGGCTACGCCACTGAGATCCCTTTAAGAACAGAAAGCAAACATGAACTAATAAATAAATAAGCTCCATGCACCAGTGTTTTTATGTCTTGCTCGGTGGTCTTTCTATTTACTAGATGATACCTTTAAATCATTTTTACATGCCTGGGTAAAGAGCAGACACACCAATGAACTGCTCATCAAATATGCAAACCATTAATTAGAGTGTAATTTAACATTTCCACTTGAATGCTTCCCTGAATAAGACATTGAACTGTAAGGTATTCCTAAGGACATAAGGAGAGCTATATGACTTGAAAATTGGACCCTACATACGTCTTCCTCATTGTGACCAGAATTACATAAATGTAATACAAGATTTATTTAAAAAAAAAATGTTTTCTGGATTAATTTTATTATTTTAACAATGGCAAAAAAAATGTTTTAGGGCTGATCAGGACATACTTGTAGAGTGTGTTCTGTTTTGTTGCCACCACCGAGTGAGAAGATAATGGCCTCCCTCAACACCAAATGGATGAGTATAAACAGTTACAACATGAGAAAATTAATGGGCTAGATATACAAGGATGTTCTAAATGAGGGAAGAAATGGAAGTATATCCATAGTAAAGTTTGTCTATCAATACCTACATCACGTTAGTGCCAATAACATTGCAATGTGTTTAATGGGTAAAACAAAGTGTTCATTATTTAGAAAGCCCCAGTCATTCATATAAAGTAAACGGGCGGGTGAAGAATTCAAGGATTTTCAGATCAATAGCCGTCATTTGGTATGGATTGAGTTCCAGTCTCGACATTTTTCTCTTTCCCCCAATCATAAAGTTATTTAAACAAATCTCAAAATTTGTACGTCCTAGTAGAATTATTCCGCAACCCAATGTGCAGCTACAAATATCCGTAAGGACAAAGCGATTGTAGATATGAGTTCCAGAGAGTATGGCACAGAAGGAACATATGCTCCATATTACACCGACGGAATGCTTTATTTCATGGAGAGGCTCTAATATATGAACCTTGACAGCTGTAGAAAGTAGCGCAGATCAGTGTGTGACAGTGACACTCCTCCTACCTGAACGCTATAATTAGAGCTGCGTTATTTTGATGGAAAACCACTTGCTAAATTGAAAGAAAAAAAATTAAATGCTTCCTATAATTCTGTCGTTGAGATTTTTGTTCTTTTTAATAAGCTGAATGATGGATGATATGGTGGACATTTGAATGTATTTTCTTTGAGGGATTTTTAACAGGATGCAAAGAAGTCAGAGCCTTTGGTCCCATGTTTCCCAAAATCTTGGGAGTTAAGCCTGTAATATAGATTAGACGGCTGGCGGCAGAACGATGCTTTGGACGATCTTTCGGTCGACAGTCGTCTCTGTCGGCTCTCACATACTCAGGAACGCTCAATCGGCCAAGCGCTCTATGAGAAAGCCACCGACTGACACATCGGCCGGTAGGATATGTCCAGGAAAACATTGCAATCGACTTCTCTCCCGATGACCAATTGGCTGGCACCGCCATACACATTAGAGAGTCGGCAGAACCCGTCGTTATGTCTAAGGCCAGCACTCATGAAATAATGCATAAATACAGGATGCAGTCAACTTTATATTAATTATTATAAAGTCTTCAAAACTTTTTGGACTATCCCCTATAAAACCTGTAATCCTAGCTTCACAATTGCAGCTTTTAGTGCAATTCTTTTAGCTAAAAAATTAATTTAGCTCTAAAAACTGCAAAAAAATGACAAATGTGATTTAGGCCTAATGTCCCGTATTAGACATGCATCAGAATGTGCCACAGATGTCTCATACGCTATGTGGATTTCCCTTTCTGAATCCCTTATATTCTGCCCCATGTTTTACAAGATAATGACGGCATTGACCTGCAGACTAAATTGAAGGGGTGATCACTCTTTTACAACACTTTCCTTAAAGGGGTATTCCCATCTCCAAGATCCTATCCCAATATGTAGTAGGTGTAATAATAATAGTAACAAATACCTCTAATTAGAAATGTAGTATAGTTTTCCTGATTCACTATGTCTCTTTCATCATGTTCAGGACCTTAGGTATCCATGGTTAAGACCACTAGCAACTATCTGTCACTGTATCAGGGATCGTAACCATGGATACCTAAGGTCCTGCAATGCTTGCAAATAAGGCAAGAGACATAGCGAATCAGAAAAACTATACTACATTTCTAATTGGAGGTATTTGCTACGATCTTGGAGATGGAAATACCCCCTTTAAGGACTCGTTCACACAACCGTATTTTCAGTCTGAGTGAATAAAAACGGACTGCAGTCGGACCAGTGTTATTCAATGGGGCAGTGCAAATGAACAATTTTTTTACTGACTGATTCTGTGTGTAAAAAGATGGCAGCTTTCCCTAGTTTCTTCCATTAATCAGATGAGAGTCACCCATTCAAGTCTATGGGTGCACAAAAATCAGTTGCCATACAGAACCACAATATAACATCCGATTTCTATGGATACATTGTAATCCTGTAACATAGAAAACTGTAAATGTCACTGTACATTATTAAGAGAAGCTGTAAAAAACGGACTGTGTATGGATGACAAGTGAGAAAAAAAATCTTCTGAGTTTTCTGGATGAAGCTCTGAACGATTTTGTATACGTTCGTGTGACCCTGCTCTTACTCTTGTATATCTGAGCACAGGTGTCACCATTTTCCACTGGTTCTGCTGCCTGACAATACGGGCTCATTCACACTTCAGTGACTTTCTCGTTCGAGAAAATCGGTCCAGGTTTCACTAGTGCTTTTGTTTGGTTTTTTTTCAGCATTTTATCTGAGTTTGGTCAGTATCAGATATTACCATCAGAGTTTGGTCCGAGCTTCATCAGTTTTTCTTGGATGAGAAACAAAAAAAAAGTTTATCCTATTCTGTCATGGTTAGGACAAGGTTAATGTCCTGTGCTCTCAGGGTTAATGTTCTTAGCCTCTATTTCAAGATGGGAGGGCTATTTATACCCAGTCCTAACCTGGTATCCTTGTCAGCTATAGGTTTTTCTGCAGTCTGTGTGCTTGATCTCTGAAGTGTGTGCTGGCTTGCTTAGTGTCTTGCTGTCACATTCTTTATTCGTTTTCCTGGATTACTGACTTCTGGCTTGGCTTCTGACTATTCCCTGACTCTCCCTGTTGGTATCTTGTAATCTCCTGGCTACGACCTCTGCTTGTTTCACTATTCTTTTATGCTTGTCCCTTCTCTGCTTCCCCGGCGTCTGGCTCCGCCTCCCATTCTGTCACATGATCGTAAGTCCTTTTGCTTTACCTGATCACTGTGTCTCATGCGAAAGGTCTCATGCGAAAGGTGTTCATGTTTGTTACCCAGTTTCTGGTCCAGCTCCGTTACTGCTGGGTGCAGTTTCCCCTGCAGCATTAATACCCGGGTACTGTGACAATTGTGACAATTCTATCTAGCAGTCCATGAAAAATGAAATGCACCTGAGGCTGTCCGATTTTTTTTTCACGGACACATAGACTTACATTGCTGATTTTGATCCGACCCTTGGATCTATATCAGACATGTCTCCACGATTTTGCATGGACTGAATGGAAAAATCACGGACATGTGAATGACCCCTTCAATATCATAGTCACAAGTGCTATCCGTAAAAACTCAGCCCGCATACACAAAACACAGACATCTGAATGAGCCCTGAGAATCAAGGGATCCTCATTCTCATGATACCTTGATGGCAATATCCAGTCTATAAATCAAAACTGTGTTGGATGGAATATCCCTTCAACATCTTTCTGCATGTCATTATCCTATGTGCACCACTTTCTATGGCCAAAATTCATCATGTAAAATTAAGAAAAAACCTTAATCATAATTCTAGTGTAAAATTAGGAGCTTCAACGTTTCTTTGATCTTGTCTGTATATTGCAAAGCATTGAATACGCATCCTAAAGCACCAAGGCTGATCATTGCTCTAAAGAGAATTCACGTCTTCGAAAATAAAGACACTGGCAGCGTGTTTACTTGATGCCAACCTTTCAGGGGCCTTCCTCTCTGCGCTGACAGGGGTAATTATCCAGTCACCTGCTGTTGATAGGTTTCCATTGGGACGTTGGCATATGTTAACGCATGAAGTAGTGACACTCTGGAGAGACAGCAAGAGCTGGATAAAAGACCCAACTCTCTGACATTATGTTATACTTCAGGACAGCTGATGGAGTATTGAAGGAAAACGGTGCTGCAAGGCTTGTCTCTACTGATGGGAAATGGCTCCAGCTCATAATGTGAATGACAAGCAGCTTCACTTTCTATACACCAGGAATAAGATTTCAAAAGGAATTGACACTTTCAGGTTAAAGAGCTGTATTGTTAACTGCACTGGGATTTTTTAATCCCACCAGTCACTCCAGTGTAGCCTCTTCCAGCAGCTAAGTGCAGATTTTCATGACAAAATCAATCATTTTTATTTAAAGTGATGATATCAATGCAGTGGAAGTAAATCACAAAAAACCCTATACATTTCCTTTTCTTTCTGCAAATGCCATTCAGCTTTGCTATGTAGATTGGGACAGAGTCCGCAGAGTGATCTCATTATCATTAAATAAGGGTATTAGCAGTACATACACAGATATGTCATGGTATGCAACTACTCCGTCACGCCTTAAAGGGAAATACTATATATGAGAAACTCCCTTGTACTTCCAGACAGCTTGATCTGATTTGATAGATTATGTGATAATATAAAATCTGCAAATTTGAAAAATATGCAAATCGCTTTATTTAAAAATTATCTAGTCTTTTCACCCCCAAAAAATAACTCCAAACTGCTGGCAATTAGGTGTTTCCTTTTTTTCTGAGTGTTGTAATGTGCAACTCACATATAGGAGCAAAGGCACCGAGATGCAGGGGCAGACATATCATTGGTGCAGCTGAACAGGGACCCTAGAGCTATTGGGCTGCAAAGGGCCCATATTTTGTTCTTGAACAAGGGCCCTCTTCTGTGTCCTCACTGTTGAGACATATTACCGGAAGTAGGGACAGGGCTGTATCTCTCTGCTCCTGCTCTCCTGTCTGTAAAACTGTATGCAGACATAAAAAAGAAGTAAGTGTTCATTTTGGGGCATGTAAACCATTGGACAATAGCAGAAGCAATGAATGCCGGAAAGTGGGAGAAAAGAGGCTCTAGTAACTATGCCTGGCAAACTGCGGAAGAGCGGCTGCCCAGTGAGTAACTAGGTACATAATATGGGAATCAGGACAGTTCCTGGACATATTAGGCCGGGATCACACATGCGAAAAATACGTCTGAGTCTCGCATGGTAATCCCCGGCCCTGCACCCGACACTCAGGAGTGGAGCGTGCGGCTCCATGTATTGCTATGCGGCTGCACACTCCGCTCCAGAGTGCAGGCGGCAGGGCCGGGGATTACCATGCGAGACTCAGACGTATTTCTCGCATGTGTGATCCCGGCCTCAGCCTGGTATGTCCAAGAAGAGCAGTTTAAAAGGATGGCCCTCATTATCTTTCTTTTAGCAGATGAGTCTTGGACTTGATTTTGTGGCACTTACTGAAATATAAGTACTTGAGGCCTAGGAATTTGTGACCAGACCTGTCCGTCATCCTTCTCCAATTGCAAAATACTGTAGATAAAAGAGTTATTATTCAACTGCAGGAAGCTGATGGACACGTCTGGTCGCATGTTCCTCCATCATGTCCCCAACACATTTGTAGAAATAAAATATAAAGTAGCCAACCCCTTTTTAACTTGTTGTGAGAATGCTGACAGCAAGACCATGCTTTTCTATAGGTTTTGTGTGAAAAGACACTTCAAAGAAGATCTGTCATAGGTAAAAAGTGGGAAGTTTTTGTTCTTCTTTTTATTCTTCATGTTCCCATGAGTATTGTGTTTTTTGTTTTTTCAAAATCCGTGATATGGTTCCAGAGATATGGCCAATTTTAATTTAGTGCTATTTTTTTACGGCCTTTGCAACATGGGTGTGGCTAACAGGATTCTCTGGGGGCGTGTCTTTATGCTGCTCTACGTAATTACCCTGGGAGCCACTCCCCTTTTGAAAAGGACATAAAAATTAGCACTAAAAAAAAGCCCATATCTTTTGAACCGTATAGCGAATTTGAAAAAAAACAAAAAGCAAAAAAAATAAAATTAAAAGTAGACACTTATGACCTCGAGACAGTTCGCCTTTAAATATATCAGCTCGGCTACATTTTTTATTAAACAGTACTGTAGCTAGAGCAGTAAATGGAAACAAAAAAATAATAGTGAAAAATGAGCATATAGAGCTGTGACAAGAAAATTGCAGGAAAATACTTTCATCCAAACCTGAGAATAAAGTGAAAAACTGGTTGCTAGGAGATAAGTATTCTAAAAAGTACAATATTAAACGGAGCATTCAACACTGTTTGGCCAAAATACCGGAGTGTGGCACGCTGAGGCGCAGCGAGAACATCCACACATAGTTCATATTTCCGAAAATAGACGGCAGGATTTACATATTTGTCATAGCTGTCCAGACGCCAAGTGCTGAAAAGCGTCAGGGCTAATAATACAGTATGGCAGGCAGTAACGTTCCCTGTCCAGCAGCCAATAATAATGGCATGAAACTTTTTTCTGTTAGGTGATCTCCTGGACATATTTATTTCCTTGTAGTCACTTAGCCAGAAATAATTAAGGTAATTAGACATCCGAGCCCATAGTCTGTAGGTCAATCAATGTCAGAGACCTAAATGATATAGAATCAATCATAATGAGGTGAAAAGCCTGAAGATGTTGGTTTAACAAAAGTCTAATATAAATGAATGGCAGGACATATGTCCTACCATGACTGTACAGACTGCAAATTAGAAATAAAAGGGGGAAGAGAGTGTGGAATAGGGCTGACACAGAGATCTGCATAGGAGCTGTATACACAAAGTGTCAAGATATTTTTTATTACGACTATTTGCAAAATTCCTTTTTTTATATACATTAAAGTAGTAATCAAAACTCATTACATTAGTTAAAATAGTTTTCAATACGTCTTACAAACACAATTAGCAACACTTTCTCAGGACTCGTTGTCTTTGGATTCTGTAGTCAAAACTTCTTAAAGCAAATGTGTCTTCAAAAAAATGGCCTGTTGTGTAAATTAAGCTTTTATGTTACACTAGATGGTGGTCCGATTCTAATGCATCGGGTATTCTAGAATATGCATGTCCACGTAGTATATTGCCCAGCCACGTAGTATATTGCCCAGTCACGTAGTATATTGCCCAGCCACGTAGTATATTGCCCAGCCACATAGTATATTGCCCAGCCACGTACTATATTGCCCAGCCACGTAGTATATTGCCCAGCCACATAGTATATTTCCCAGTCACGTAGTATATTGCCCAGTCACGTAGTATATTGCCCAGCCACGTACTATATTGCCCAGCCACATAGTATATTGCCCAGCCACGTAGTATATTGCCCAGCCACATAGTATATTGCCAAGCCACGTAGTATATTGCCCAGCCACATAGTATATTGCCCAGCCACATAATATATAGCACAGAGCCACGTAGTATATTGCACAGCGACGTAGTATATTGCCCAACCACGTAGTATACAGCACAGAGCCACATAGTATATTGCTCAGCCTTGTAGTATACAGCACATAGAGCCACGCAGTATATTGCCCAGTGACGTACTATATTACCGAGCCACATTTGTCACAGGTTAAAAAAATAAAAAATAAACATACTCACCTAAGGATCCGAGGGCCCCTTGTAGTTTAACATACTCACCATTCTCGTCGCTGCTCCTCAGCGTCCCGTCTCTCCGCTTCCTGGGATCCAACGGCGCTGTGCAGATGGGCGCGCAGCTGCCACCATCTTGCGTTCCCAGGATGCTTTGCGAAATTACCATAGCGAGACCGCTAGGTCTTATGGGTAATTTCGCAAAGCATCGCTGGGAAAGGAAGATGGCGGCAGGCGCGAGCGGGTCAGCGGACAACGGAGGGTGAGTATAGCAGGTTTTTTTTTTGTACTATTTTTAACATTACTTTCTTTTACTATTGATGCCGCATAGGCAGCATCAATAGTACAAGGTTGGGGACACACAGGATTAATAGCGGCAGTAACGGAATGCGTTATCGTCGGCATTAACCCTGTGTTAGCGGTGACCGGAGGGGAGTATGGAGCGGGCGCCGGGGACACTGACTGCAGGGAGTGGAGCGCCGGGGACACTGACTGCAGGGAGCGGAGCACCGGGGACACTGACTGCGGGAAGCGGAGCGCCGGGGACACTGACTGTGGGGAGCGGAGCGCCGGGGACACTGACTGCGGGGAGCGGAGCGCCGGGGACACTGACTGCGGGGAGTGGAGCGCCGGGGACACTGACTGCGGGGAGTGGAGCGCCGGCCACTGACTGCGGGGAGTATTGAGCGGCCATTTTCTTCCGGACTGTGACCGTCGCTGATTGGTCGTGGCTGTTTTGCGGCGACCAATCAGCGACTTGGATCTCCATTATAGACAGAGGCCACGACTAATGAATATCAGTGACAGAAGGACAGACAGACGGAAGTACCCCTTAGAAAATTATGTATATAGATGTATTTTTTAAGAAAATGTTGGCAATTTTCTTTTCACATCATGGTTTTCAATAATCAGCTTCGGACCAGCCATCGACTTTATACATATGGCCAGTCCACATTTTACTCTGCACTGACATTTTAAAATGTCAGTGCAGAGTAAGAAGCTTGGGGGTGCAGTATACTACTATTTGGTGTGCATTATATTACTATGGGGAGCATTATACTGCTATGGGGGTGCATTATACTGCCATGGGGTGCATTATACTAAGAGGGAGGTGAAAGATACTACCATGGGGGTGGCTTATACCACTATGGGGGCCAAGAATGAGATCAGAGACAATCTTAAAGACGCACTCCTCCTCCCATCAAAGTTTTCATCTTCCTAATATATTACAGTCATCATATTATGCAGCACTGTGTACTTACAATTGCTTATTTTGCCTTGCTGCCCAGATAATTCTTCAGTTTTCCAATAGGTCTATGACATCACTTGATTAAAAACTGATGAGCTGAATCCCTCTAAGCTCTGTGTAGAAATAGGAGGTCAATTTTCCCTGCACGAGTCACTGCAAAAGTCCTGGCAGCTTTGTCAGGAGTTGACAAGGGGAATTACAAATGTAGGGACAAGAGAATTCCTGTTTCTACACAGAGCAGAGAAAAGAATTATCTGTGTATAAAGACAAAATGAGCAATTGTAAGAACGCAGTGCTATATAACATGATGACTGCAATATATTAAGATTATAAAAACTTTGATGGGAGTGCTTCTTTTAAGGGAACGTCTCACCCAATTTTTTTTCAACAATTGAAAACATTGAATGTATTAATTTTTAAATTAATAAATATACAATTTTACCTTTTGTATTTAAAACATTTTGATATTTTCTGTATTTAAAACGCTAGGGCGAGCAGCTGCTGATATTTGTCATGAAAATCTCTTCTCCTGCTAGTTCACCTTATGACTGCAGCAGTGACGTCCACTGGGTAAAATATGAGAAAACCTTTATTCCACCTCAAAACAACCAACATTAAAAACACATAAAATACATATATGTAACATGACCAAGGAACCAACACCCCCGAAAACCAACTCAAGCAAAAATAATGCAGAGAGAGAGAAATCAACACAGAATGCGTTTATAGGGAGCTCAATAGCCCTCATTATCATGGAAAATCTAGATGGTAAAACAAGCAAGTATATATGGCCACATACACAAACATCCCACAAGATAGAAGGTGTGTCGGAAAGGTATGAATGACCGACACACTACACCCTACTGAGTATGCTGAAAGATAGCAGCATACACATACATGCCACCACGAGGACCCATGCCATTTGTAAAAAACACATGAAATAACACACAATGATGATGTGTCTTAGCGCCCATGTGCCCAATGAATTGAGCACCATAAGGGCAAGGGTCGACAGGACCCTATGTGATTATGTATCTCTTCTCCACGATGACACTGGTATGTGATCCCAGAGAATATGGGGAAAAAAGGTCTGACAAAAGAACCATGAATGGAGCAAGAGGGAAACAGGGAAGGTCCAATGTTTGACAAAAGTGTCAAGAAAAGGGAATATACAACCTGATAAGTAATCACTCGAGGTGGCCTGAGGATAACGAAGAGGCTATCATAACCTGAGGGAGGTAGGTAGGTAAAGCCCCATGATAGACTCAAGAGAGGCTATAAAATAAAGCCATACAAGCTTGAACAATAGGGGGTGAGGGGAAGGCCCGTATCGCTGCCGCTGCAGCTTCCCCTGACTATGGGGGTGTTGGTTCATTGGTCATGTTACATATATGTATTTTATGTGTTTTTAATGTTGGTTGTTTTGAGGTGGAATAAAGGTTTTCTCATATTTTACCCAGTGGATGTGCAGACCATCATTAGTCCAGTCTTTTTCTTTTTTTGCTCATTCATTCCTCCACAGACTAGGTGTTGCACTCCATTTTCTAATATATGTATTGATATATTTGTGATAGTAGTGCACCCCATACCTCTTGGTGTTGCAGCAGTAATGTAGCTACCGGGGGGAGGGGCAGAAAAAGCGGTCACCCCGGGCCCCGCGCTCTGAGGGGGCCCACCTGGAGCTACGGTGCTGTAACTGTATTGGCATGCACAGCACACCCACACAGTTACATGCTGTGGCAGAGCAGGGAGAATCGATCTCTCTGCACTGCCGCTATGGGGCCCCGGAGCAGGCTGGGGGACCTGGTGCCAGAAATGGGCCCTCCGCCCATCATCGCAAGATTAACCGTATCCTGACGGTCCCTCTCCCATCATTCCCTTCTCAGCATCTGACATCCCTGACGCAGACACTGACAGCAGACGCGATTACATCATTACTCTTCTCCCGCTGTCCGGAGATGTGCAGGTGCTCGAGCAGCGGGGCAGCAAGGAGGAAAGGTGAGTATTGTACTTTATTTTTTATGAGGTTGCTTTATATTATATAGAGTCTGCCCATGGGGGTGAATTACACAATAGAATCTGCCCATGTGGAGTGCATTATACTATATGAAGGCCCATGAGTCTGCCTATGGGGAGTGCATTATAAAATATAGAGTCTGCCTATGGGGTTGCATTATACAATATAGAGTCTGCCTATGGGGTTGCATTATAAAATATAGAGTCTACCTATGTGGAGTGCATTATACTATAAAGTCTGCCTATGGGGGTGCATTATACAATATAGAGTCTGCTTATAGAGGCCTGTAGGGAGTGTGTTATACTATATAGAGTCTGCCTTAAGGAGTGCATTATACAATAGAGTCTGCCTAAGGGGGGTGCATTACACTATAGAGTCTACCTATGGGGGGCAATATGTTATAGAGTCTGCCTATGGGGGTGCATTATACTATAAATTCTGCCTTTTTAGAGTGCATTATACAATATAGAGTTTGCCTGGGAGGTGCATTGTACTGTATAGAATTATGGGGAGTGCATTATACAATATAGTGTCTGCCTATGGGGTTGCATTATGCAATATAGAGTTTGCCTATAGGGAGTACATTATACTATAGAGTCTGCCTATGGGGGTGCATTACACAATATAGTCTACCTATGTGAAGTGCATTATACTATAGAGTCTGCCTATGGGGTGCATTTTACGATATAGAATCTACCTATAGAAGCCTGTAGGGAGTGCATTATACTATATAGAGTCTGCCAATGGGGAGTGCATTACACTATAGAGGCCTACGGGGGGTGCATTATACAATAGAAGCTGCCTATGGGGAATGCATAACACTATAGAGTCTGCCTATGGAGAGTGTATTATACAATACAGAGTCTGCCTATGGGGAGTGCATTACACTATAGAGGCCTCTGGCGGGTGCATTACACTATAAATTCTGCCTATGTAGAGTGCATTATACAATATAGAGTCTGCCTATAGGAGGTTCATTGTACTATATAGAGTCTGCCTATGGGGTGCATTATACAATATAGAGTCTGCTTATGGGGGTGCATTATACAAAATAGAGTCTGCTTATAGGGGCTGCATTATACTATAGAGTGCCTATGGGGAGTGCATTATACAATATAGAGTCTGCTCATAGATGCCTGTAGGGAGTGCATTATGCTATATAGAGTCTGCCTATGAGGAGTACATTATACAATATAGAGTCTGCCTAAGGGGGGATGCAATATACTATAGAGTTTGCCTATGGGGGTGCAATATACTATAGAGTCTGCCTATTGGAGGTCCAATATACTATATAGAGTCTACTTATGGGGGTGCATTATACAATATAAAGTATGCTTAAGGGGGGTGCATTATGCTATAGAATCTGCCTATGGGGGTGCAATATACTATAGAATCTGCCTATGTGGGGTGCATTATAATATATAGAGTCTGCCTATGTTGAGTGCATTACACTATAGAGGCCTATGGGGGTGCATTATACTATAAATTCTGCCTTTTTAGAGAGCATTATACAATTTAGAGTTTTCCTGGGGGGTGCATTGTACTATATAGAATCTGCCTATGGGGGTGCATTATACAATATACAGTTTGCCTATGGGGCTGCATTATACAATATAGGGTTTGCCTATAGGGAGTACATTACACTATATAGTCTGCCTATCGGGGTGCATTAAACAATATAGGTCTATAGAGGCCTGTAGGGAGTGTATTATACTATATAGAGACTGCCTATGAGGAGTGCATTATACAATATAGAGCCTGCCTATGGCAAGTGCATTATACAATATAGAGTCTGCCTATGGCGAGTGCATTATACTATGTAGAGTCTGACTATGGGGGTGCATTATACTATATAGAGTCTGCCTATGGGGATGCATTACACTATAGAGAACTATGGGGGTGCATTATACCATAAAGAGTCTGCCTATGGGGGTGCATTATACAATAGAGTCTGCCTATGGGGAGTGCATTATACAATAGAAGCTGCCTATGGGGAATGCATTACACTATAGAGTCTGCCTATGGAGAGTGCATTATACAATACAGAGTTTGCCTATAGGGAGTACATTATACTATGTAGTCTGCCTATGAGGGTGCACTACACAATATAGAGTCTACCTATGTGGAGTGCATTATACTATAGAGTCTGACTATCGGGGTGCATTAAACAATATAGAGTCTGCCTATAGAGACCTGTAGGGAGTGCATTATACTATATAGAGTCTGCCTATGAGGAGTGCATTATACTATAGAGTCTGCCTATCGGGGTGCATTAAACAATATAGAGTCTGCCTATAGAGGCCTGTAGGGAGTGCATTATACTATATAGAGTCTGCCTATGAGGAGTGCATTATACAATATAGAGTCTGCCTATGATGAGTGCATTATACTATATAGATTCTGCCTATGGGGGTGCATTATACTATATAGAGTCTACCTATGGAGATGCATTGCAGTATGGAGGCCTATATGGGTGCATTATACCATATAATATGTATACCAGTAGTGGTCCTTGGGCAACTAAAACTATAGTGCCTACCTCAGTAAACATGAGAGTGTCACAAACAAAGAGAGTCATGCTGGCTCGGATGTCACCCGGATTAACCAGGTCCACGTCAGATGTCGAGGAACCAGGAAAATCTGCTGATAAATGGGCTACTGGAACAAACCATACATGGACAAAGAACCAGGATCTGATGAAATGCTACTATAACAGCAGACCAAATGAGAGAGGATATATGAAGTGTATGAGGAAACTCTGGATGGACACAATACCTGCATGTCCACTGACTGAGAAACAACTAGTCACCCAACGTTTCAATATCATAAAGAGAAAACTATTATCACAACTTGAGATGGATCAACTGCACTGCAGATCCATCCCACATGAAGACCTGGAAAAGCAACATGTGCAACCCCCTGAAGATTCTGATCCAATCTTGCAACTAGAGAGCACTGCAGCTGATCTGAAACAGAAGATCTTAGATAAACTAAATACCATCAATACCAGAAATCGACTGCCAAGGCTCAGCAAAGAAACACCACCAGACAGTATGCTAGACGATGCCAATATAGCACTTGCATCAATACCTACCACCACTGTAACTCAAACTAATAAACTGATCTATGCTACTGCTTCAGCAATCATGGAAGTGCTTGGCTATACAATCAGCCTTGACAACAGAAGTATGTGCCCCCCTTGGAAAAGAAGACATGGAGACCAAGATCAAGGTGATACGAAGGGAAGTCAGCCAACTAACAGAAATACAAAAGGGTATAAAGATCAAGAATAAGACCAAGTTAGACAAGTACAAAGGCCTGGCCCCAACTGAAGCCCTAAAGACTGCTAAACAAAGGCACACAGCACTCGCTGCAAGACTAGGTGAGATACACTAGAGAAGGTGTACTCCCAACTACAGAGTAACAGCACAAAGGCAGCAACTCAACCAATAGCAGAAACTGAACAATACTGGACGAACATATGGGAGAAGAAAAAGACACACAACACCAGTGCAATGTGGCTGTAAGATCTCAGAATGAAACACAGCAACCACCTAGAACAAGAAGCAGTCACCATTACAGAAGCAGACATCCAACAGCGCATCAAGAACATGAAGAGCTGGACAGCACCTAGCCCAGACATGATCCACACCTATTTTCTAAAGAAATTAGCAGCGGTACATGAACGTATGGCAAAGCAGATGAACCAGCTGCTAGAAGCAGGTCACCACCCAGATTGGCTAACACAAGGAAGAACAGTGCTGATCATGAAGGATCCTCACAAAGGAACAGCTCCATCAACTACCGCCCAATAACCTGTCTTACAACAACATGGAAACTCCTGTCAGGTATCATAGCCACCGAGCTACAGAATCATATGAACCAGTACATGAATCCAGCTCAGAAAGACATTGAGACTAACACCAGAGGCTCTAAGCACTAGCTCCTAGTAGATAGAGCAGTCGCTCAAGATTCAAGATCCAGACAGACCAATCTCAGCACAGCCTGGACTGACTACAGGAAAGCCTATAACTCAATGCCACACACATTGATCTGTGAATGCTTGGCTCTCTACAATGTCAACAGGAAATTAAGAACCATCCTCAGAGACCAAGATCAAGGTGACACGAAGGGAAGCCAGCCAACTAACAGAAATACAGAAGGGTGTAAAGATCAAGAATAAGACCAAGTTAGACAAGGACAAAGGCCTGACCCCAACTGAAGCCCTAGGTACTGCTAAACAAAGGCACACAGCACTTGCTGCAAGACTAGGGAGATACACTAGAGATGCTGAGGCCAAGAAGATAAATGCCCTGTTCTCCAAAGAACCATCCAAGGTGTACTCCCAACTACAGAGTAACAGCACAAAGGCAGCAACTCAACCAATAGCAGAAACTGAACAATACTGGATGAACATATGGGAGAAGGAAAAGACACACAACACCAGTGCAATGTGGCTGTAAGATCTCAGAATGAAACACAGCAACCACCTAGAACAAGAAGCAGTCACCATTACAGAAGCAGACATCCAACAGCGCATCAAGAACATGAAGAGCTGGACAGCACCTGGCCCAGACATGATCCACACCTATTTTCTAAAGAAATTAACAGCGGTACATGAACGCATGGCAAAGCAGATGAACCAACTGCTAGAAGCAGGCCACCACCCAGATTGGCTAACACAAGGAAGAACAGTGCTGATCATGAAGGATCCTCACAAAGGAACAGCTCCATCAACTACCGCCCAATAACCTGTCTTACAACAACATGGAAACTCCTGTCAGGCATCATAGCCACCGAGGTACAGAATCATATGAACCAGTACATGAATCCAGCTCAGAAAGACATTGAGACTAACACCAGAGGCTCTAAGCACTAGCTTCCAGTAGATAGAGCAGTCGCTCAAGACTCAAGATCCAGACAGACCAATCTCAGCACAGCCTGGTCTGACTACAGGAAAGCCTATGACTCAATGCCACACACATGGATCTGTGAATGCTTGGCTCTCTACAATGTCAACAAGAAATTATGAACCATCCTCAGAAACTTAATGGGGTGATGGAGAACAATATTGGAAGTCAACTCAAGACAACTAGCACAAGTGACCATCAAATGCAGCATATACCAAGGTGATGTACTTTCCCCATTGCTGTTCTACATAGGGTTGAACCCCCTCAGTCACATAATTACAGAGTCTGGCTATGGATGCAAGTTCAAGAGTGGAAGCACCATCAGCCACCTCCTGTACATGGTTGACATCAAGCTGTATGTGAAAAACGAATTAGACATCAATTCACTGATCCACCTGACAAGGATCTATAGTGAAGACATTGGGATGTCAGTAAAGAGAGGCAAGGTAGTCAAGACTGATGGAGTGGAATTTCCAGCAGGGCACATAGCAGATGTACAGACAAGATACAAGTACCTCGGCATCCCACAGGGATACGGTAACCATGATGAGGAGGCAAGGAAAGCAGCAACATCCAAATACCATCAAAGGGTAAGACAGGTCCTGAAGAGTCAGCTCACTGGGAAGAATAAAATCCGTGCCGTCAATGCGTATGCCCTGCCAGTTATCTGATACCCTGCTAGCATAGTGTGCTGGCCAAAAAAAGATATAGAAGCTGCAGATGTGAAGACATGAGAGCTCCTCACAATGCATGGAGGTCTCCACCATAGGTCTAGCACCCAAAGATTGTATACCAACAGAAAGGAGGGTGGTTGAGGCTTGATAAGCATCCAAGCCACCATCACGGATGAAACAAAGAGTATCCAGGAATACATCAGAAAAATGGCACCAAAAGATGAGATACTGAGAGAAAGCCTAAGGCAACAACAGCAGATCTGGAAGGAAGAACAGGAGCATGAAGCGCCATGGCAAGACAAGCTGCTTCATGGCATGTACCATCGACAGATAATGGAGGTGGCTGACATGGAGAAATCCTACCACTGGCTGGAGAAAGCAGGACTCTGAGACAGCACAGAGGCGCTAATCATAGTGGCACAAGAGCAAGCACTAAGTACCAGATCCATAGAAGCAGGAATCTACCACACAAGACAAGACCCAAGGTGCAGACTATGCAAAGAAACCTCAGAAACCGTCCAACACATAGTGGAAGGTTGCAAAATGCAAGCAGGATCAGCGTATACCGAACGCCATAACCATATAGCGGGAATTGAAAACCGAAACATCTGCACAGCATATGGGCCAAGCCCCCCTAAGTCCAGGTGGGAGACCCCAGAAAAAGTGGTGGAGAATGAAAGGGCTAAAATCCTGTGGGACTTCAAGATCCAGACGGATAAGCAGGAGTTGACTAACCAACCAGACATTGTCATTGTAGACAAGGATCAGAAGACAGCAGTGATAATAGATGTGGCAGTGCCAAGTGACGGCAACATCAGAAAGAAGGAATATGAGAAGCTGGAGAAATACCAGGGCCTCAAAGGAGAACTGGAGAAGATGTAGAAGGTGAAGGCAACAGTGATTCCAGTGGTGATAGGAGCACTTGGAGCAGTAACCCCTAAGTTGGAAGAATGGCAACAACAGATCCCAGGAGTAACATCTGAGCTCTCTGTCCACAAAAGTGCAATGCTGGGAACAACTAAGATACTGCGCAGAACCCTCAAACTCCCAGGCCTCTGGTAGAGGACCCGAGAATGAGAAAGGACAACAAAGACCACCCCCATTGGGGGTGAGAAGGAGAGAATGAAGTTTTTTTTCCTTGTATATATATGATCTCCAATTTTCACAGACTGACAAAATGGAGAAATTTTTTTTTCCCCTCTCCACCTCCGAGAGAAACTGATGCCACTCTGATCGCACACAGATCAAAGCCTGATCGGAGTCTGCAACTCTATTATATATATGTGTATGTAATTTGTGGACTATAAGACGCATCTGACCATAAGATTCACCCCAATTCTGTTGTGAAAAATTGGAAAAACATTTTAAATAACATGTGGATGTGTCTTCTAGTCTGGTTTAACGGTAGATTTCCGTGGGTTAGCATCACAGAAGGCAGGGTTACTGCTTCCGGAAGCCGGTAGAGATGTTGCGGACCCTGTGCTGTCAAAAGATGTTTGCGCTGGTGAGCGGATACCCCTTTCCCATTGATTTCTCTGTGATGGACTTTGGAAAAATCGCCATTGCAAGTGGCGCACGTTCAGATTGAGATCTTGGGAGACGAGATCTTGGAAGACAAGATCGCGTCTCCTGAGATCTCAATCTGCTCATGCGCCACCTCTGGCAGCCATTTTTCCGAAGCCCACCACAGGGAAATCAATGGAAAAGGAAACTCCGCTGATCAGCGTTGATATCTTATGAGAGCCCAGGGCCTGCAGCATTGCCCAACTTCTGCTGCCTGTTAGGCTCCTGAAGCAACGACCCTGCCTCCTTTGACCCCACTCCACCACAGCCACCACCCCGGTAAGCTACCTTCAGATTATAAAGCTCACCCCCATTTTCCTTCAAAATTTGGATGGAAAAAAAGTGCGATTAACAATCCGTAAAATATGGTATGCCTGCAGAAACGGGGTTGCTTTGTGTATGGTCAAGTGTCAAGTTTTTGCCCTTAAAGCTGGCAAAACATAGATCTTTCGAAGCCTTGTGATGCATTAAATTTCCCAATGTGCAGCTTATTCTCACTGGAAGGTTCAACTTCAGATGTTCAATGAACGATCTGTAATAAATCATTCAGTGTGCAATATTCTCGCAAGCACGTGTCCTATTTACACAGGATGATGTGCCACCAATAACAATGATCTTTTTGTGAGGAGCAAAAGGTCATTTCACCTTATGAACGAGCATTTTGCTCATTCATTGGATGATCTGCAATCTATTTAGATGGCACAATTATCATCAACAAGATAAGAAACTCTTGTTCGCAATAACTGTGCAGTGTAAATGTACCTTTGGCAGCAGAATATCTATTGCTAGTTAGATCAGCAAAGTATTCATGGAATTAGCTTGTAAACTTCTAGGAGCAGGGTGTAAATTAGTCTGTATGCTTTCATCCGCATGTATATTAGATTGTAAATTAGGAGCAGGGTGTATATTAGTCTGTATGCTTTCATCAACACGTATATTGTATATTAGATTGTAAACTAGGAGCAGGGTGTAGATTAGTCTATATGCTTTCATCCGCATGTATATTGTATATTAGATTATAAACTAGGAACAGGGTGTATATTAGTCTGTATGCTTTCTTCAGCCTGTATATTATATATTAGATTCTAAACTAGGAGCAGGGTGTAGCTTAGTCTGTATGCTTTTACCCACTGTTAGGGCTAGCGGAACGCACTGAGTAAATATAGATGTTTTTATTGTTATTGGTGCGTTCGCAGCCCGGGGTCCACCGTGCAGGAGAACCTGCTGCTAGCAAACGGCGGCACTATATGGCGGTATGGACTAACTCAGTTAATTCACCGAGTAGCCATGAAAACAAAGCACTGTGCCCTGTTAGACTTCACAGAGGCACAGGCTAACTGCCCAAACAGAGAGCAGTCAGTGGTCACGCATGCACACAAAACTCCTCGCCGGAGGTGCCAGCATTCTAGGGGCTTATTTCAGCCAGGTCCCTGAATACATACAAGCACAATCTCGTCGCCGGAGGTGCCAGCATTCTAGGGGCTTATTTCAGCCAGGTCCCTGAATACATACAAACACAATCTCCTCGCTGGAGGTGCCAGCATTCTAGGGGCTTATTTCAGCCGGGTCCCTGAACACACTCTTACATGACCACACTGGCACAAAGCACATAACATAGAACAATACTAGCGCATGGCCGTGCAGCCATGCGAGCCTTAAATAGTTGCAGCACGTACAGGACCTTCCTAGAAGGACCAATGACCTTAGCTGCAGTATCTGATCATGTGACCCTCGATCTCCACTGAAAGATCTTACTCTGGGCATGCTCAGAACGAGAAAAGCAGGACTTAGTCCCAGAAGTGTCTGCTTGCCACTGCCCAGCACTGACTCCAATGGCAGAAGCAGGAAAAGCAGCAGTAACTCTTTGTACAGAGTCAGACTGAGCGAGACGCTGGGACCGACGTCTCAGCTGAGCAGGCTCGACTGTGACAGGAGAAAACTGGGAGACCGCAGCGGAGATGGCCTGAGATTCCCCCTGTGCAGAGGCGGGAACTCAAGCCCTAACATTACCCCCCTCCTAGGGCCTCCCCTCCTTGGGCCTCGCTACGTTCGAAGGCAGCAATGAGCTGCGGAGCCCGAATGTGCTCAGCAGGCTCCCAGGACCGATCCTCAGGACCATAACCCTTTCAGTCCACCAAATAAAATTTTTTGCCATGAACCACCTTGCACCCCAAAATAGCGTTCACCTTGTAATCGTCCGTAGACGAACCCGATGTCCCGGCAGATGACCAAGGTGGTCTGAGGCGACCAAGGTGTTCATCCCTATCCATTGGGTTGGAACATATACAATTGTATCTGATGGCTTGGCTGTAGACAATAGAGTTTTTTATGTGTTTTGGATGAAAACTGTCCCATTTAAGGTATGTTAGACGGTCAAACCCTTTTTTAACCAGGGCTACCATCCAAGAACAATTGAAAACCAGATCACAAGAGCCACCAGAATATCAAGGAATCACCTGCTACATTACAAAGCTAAAGAAGAAAATAACCGGGTACCTCTAGTAGTTACCTACAATCCAAATCTGGAGGTGCTAAGGGGAGCTGCACGGAAATTAAAACCTTTACTGCGAAAAGATTCCCGGTTACAATCCATTTTTCCAGACCCCCCACTACTGTGTTTTAGGCAGCCCCCAAATCTAAGAAGCATCATTGTCAAGAGCTCCCTCTCCTCTACAACAGCTGCAGGTACCTTTCCTTGCAACCAGAAAAAATGTAAAACCTGTCCATTTATAATGACAACGGACAAGATAAAGATCCCCAACTCACATCAGGACTACAAGATACTAGGTACTTTCAGCTGCGTCACTTCTAATGTGGTGTACCTAATTATTTGTACTAAATGTCCAACTGGGGGTCTGTATGTGGGGGAGACGGGGCAAAAACTGAGAACAAGGATGAATTCTCACCACCACATAATAAGAGAAAAGAGAATGGATCTACCTGAGGAAATACATTTTTGTCTCCCAAATCATAACATTATGGACATGAAATTACTTGTGTTAAAAGGTAGCTTCAAATCTCATAGAGACAGAATAGTCTGGGAATATAAACTGATGACGACCTTTGACACTCTCACTGCAGGAATGAATGTGTCGCACGGATTTATGTCTTTTTACATCAACTAAGGAACTTGCCCCTCAGACTATGAGGGGTCATCACAACAGAACCGGACCCCAATAAAACAATCCTTATCTAAGAACTGGCCCAATATTTATGGACATAACTGTTTATCACTCATGGTAATTCTGCTTCATGTCACCTGTCTTATCCATGGTTTTTCCCTTTTTTTCTATACTATGTTGTGCATAAATATGTGATTCTTCAGAATTTGTTTTAGTCTTTGCCTGATGAAGAGACCTGTGTAGTCTCGAAAGCTTGAAATTTGTTACCATCTTTTCAGTTAGCCATTAAAAGGTATCAACCACTGAGGACTCTCAATTCTAAATATTTTTCTATCTACTGGCTAACACGGTACCCAGATATATCGCTTGTTACAATGAACTGCTTGTTCCCTGAGTTATGTGTGGCGTCTCCTGAGGACTGAGACTTGGGGAAATCAGAGGCCTGTGGTCTACAGGTGAATGTGATGCACCCCACACTTGCCAGTAAGTTTGGACAGGGACACAATTTTCCTGTAAAGTGCCAGGGCGCCATGGAGCAGCAGCTTGATCATGGCTACCACCCGCGGTCACTTTACATCAGCATGGCAGTATAATCCTTTGTGAAAGTTTAATTCAATTTATAGCCACCTAGACAAACTGACAGATCCTCAATGTCCCTTCTCCCTATTAAAATCTTGCTGAGTACAAATTGCAGCTGTCATTCATACTGGGTCAGAGGGTTTTTTTTCGCATGAACACTCAGTCCATGTGATAAAAAAAACTTCTCTTCTGACCAGCTCTATTGAATGTCATTGGCTAGTGTGATACATAATTTTAACATGGAAAGCTCACACAAGCATATTATGCTCAAATAAACGAGCCCTTACAAGCTACTGTCCTGTAAAGCAAAAAATATTTTTTATGTATATATATATATATATATAAAACCCATTCACCCCCCCCCCCCAGCCTGTTTGCACCTTCATGACCAGGCCATATTTATTTTACAATTATGACCAGCATCAATTGATGTGGTAATAACCTTGAAACACTTCAACATGTCACGGTAATTCTGAGACTGTTTTTTCATGACGCATTGTACTTTATGTTAGTGGTAAATTTAAGTTGATATTTTTCATGTTTATTTGTAAAAATATTGGAATCTCGGCAAAAATGTAGCAATTTTCAAACTTTTAATTTTTAGGCCCTTAAACTAGATAGTTATATCACACAAATAAAACCACATTTACCTCAAGTCTACTTTAAATCAGCATCATTTTTAAAACAATTTGTTTTTGTTAGAAAGGTTAAAATTGATCAGCAATTTTGAATTTTTCAACCAAAATTTACAAAACCAATGTTTGTTAGGGACCACATGCCATTTGAACTGACTCTGGCGTGCCTATGTACAGAAAATACCCAAAAGTGACACCCTTCTAAAAATTGCACCCCAAAGAGTGCTTGAAACCACATTCAAGATGTCTATTATCCCTTGAGATGTTTCACAGGGTTGCATTTTCACAAAGGTAACAGTAGAAAATTTACCATACAATTTGTTGTGCAATTTCTCTTCAGTACGCCAATATGCCAAATGTGGTCGAAAACCATTGTTTGGCACCATTTTACTTTTGTAACACAAAATTGGCTGGAATAGATAGCTGACACTATATCACGTTTACAGTGCCCCTGATATGCCTAAACAGTAGAAACCCCCCACAAGTGACTGCATCTTTGAAACTACTCCCCTTAAGGAATTTAGCTGCGTGGTGAGCACCTTGAACCTGCTGGTTCTTCACAGAGTTTTATAGCATTGAGCCGTGAAATAAAAAATTACATTTCCTGCAAAAATGTTGGTTTTGCGCCAAATTTTTCATTTTCATAAGGGTAACAGAAGAAAATAGGCTAATGGACCAAAATGGACAATTTGTTGAGCAATTTCTCCTGATTGTGCCTCAGAAGGGAAGGAGCGCCATATTATAGGACAGACTTTGTTGGTATGGTTTGCGGGTGCCATGTCACAATGGAAGAGCCCCTGAGGTGCCAGAACAGCAGTACCCCCCCATAAATGACCCCATTTTACATTCTATACCTCTCAATTAATTAACCTAAGGGTGCAGTGATCATATTGACACCATGATTGAGTCACAGAATTTTATACCATTGGGCAGTGAAGAAAAAAATTATTACTTTTTTACCACAAACCTGTTGTTTTAGCCCAAGATTTTACATTTTTACATGGTGAAATGGGTAAAAATGGCACCAAAATTTGTCACACTTGACAAACAGAAATTCATAGAATACTTTGCAGACTCATATACAGAACCCCTAAGTGCTAAAAGAGCAGACTCCCCCATCGAGTGACCCATTATGGATATTGCACCCCTCTGGGAATTAATCTACAGGCAGTGACAGCCGGGTCTCAGCTATTACTTACACCAAGCTGCCGGCGGCGATCGCGTGGGTCTAAAACAGTCTTGCTACCATGAGTCTGTTCAGGGCCGGTACAAAGTATTTTGGTGCCCTTGGTAAATGAAGCCAATGTGCCCTCCACCTTCCGAAAGCATTGAATTGGTTCAGAAATGAACGTCACATTACCCCTAATGCTCATCCCCAATTCCCCTTTGCTTTAGAGATGTAGCGTAACAGCGAGTGGAATTTCAAAGTCAGATACAGAAGTATTACAGACCATTTACACAATACAGAGGAGAAAATAGTGATATTCATCCCTGAAGTCCTATATATTAAATGTAGAACCCAAGGATAGTTATGGAAACTAATAAAGCGTAACTATAATTGGGGCTGTTTGATTTCAATTAATGTATCCAGCATTTGGCAAATACCCTTATGGAAAATAAACAGACCCCCATTATAAATAAAGGGATACATCTGATTGTTTATCAGCTCTAAAAGCCACACCATCCGTCCTTATGAACCATGGTCTTTCCCATGGCTGTCCCTTCTCTAATTTTCCATTACACTTTCTATATATCCACATTGTCCCCCCTCCATGCTAACCCCTCTCCGTAGTGTGCCTATATTTCACACTGTCCCCTCTCCATATCTATTCTGTGTCTCTTTTCACACTATACCCTTTTACTGCCCACCACATTGCCCTGTTCAAACTTCAAATGATGGTCATCACAGTGGCCCATATGGTATTATATCCACAGCAATCCCCCAATATATAGTATGGTTGTAAGGAGGTGTCGGGAAACCTGACGTGCCTCCTCTTCCCTAGACACTGTTCACACATTTACCTGAGGCACCTCATTGTTATTAATGTGTAGTGCAATGTTTATGTACTGCGATGTCTTGTATCTGCCATGTACTGTGTATATGTTTAGTATTAGGGATAGAAGTTAGCATAAAGTAATCGTGGGGTTAGAATATTAGTGGGCACATTAGGGATAGAGATTAGGATAGATAATGGTATTAGTTTAGGCACAGAAAGCAAGGAGTTAAGTGGATGGGAGAGGAACAGAGCAGAGCAGCACAGAGCAGGGAGATATAGGACAGGCACTTCCTGTTTAGAATCAGACACTCAGGCAGTCTGCCTAAGGGGCAGAACACATACAGTGAGACAGTTACATGCTGTGGGGGATAAGTTTGCAAATGGCAGTAAGGGGCCCCCCGGCTGAATAATAGTGCAGTCGGGCATCAGCTCAACAGGACCATCCCCAAGAAGGATCTGGGGTCTACGTCCAGGGTGGGAGCAGCTAAGATGGCTCCCTTGGAACCTTTCCCTATTGGAACCGGACATGGGACTGACAGGGAGTTGGTGACGTTGAAGGTACAGACGGGACAAAAACTGTCCAAATATGCTGCCCGGATGGCAGAGGAAAGGAAAGCGCAGACAGGACAGTGTCTGGCTAGAGGTGAACGCCGAGAGTAAAGAGAGAGAAATGACAGAGATACTAGAGTCTGCCCATATGGCAGAGGAAGGAAAAGTACAGGAAACGTTGATGTGAAGAATGCAGATAAGATGTCTCTGTGTTTGAACTGTGCGGTCTTTGAGATGAATACGCTGCTGTCTAGCAAAGTTACGCTGTTGGACAAAGACCTCGTCTCTGAAGTGATTTGCGGAGCTCATGAATGCTGAGCCGACATGGCAGCAGCTAAAGGTAATCAGACAGAGCTTGTGAGTGTGTTGTGGTGCATGCTGCACATGCAGTACAAGGGACTTTATTTATCTTTTCATGTGCAAGGTATCTGGGTGCTCACTGACTGTTGCTAAGTGAACTCACCCACAACTACCACTCCATGTCACCTTGTTACATGGTCACCACCATAGACACCATATATAGTGTAATGTCCACCACAGACCCCCATAAATAGTGTATGCTAAGATGATCCCCACAACACCCCGTACAGTATAATGGCCCATAAACAACACCTCAAACAGTATGATATTCCCCACAGCCCCCTATCCAGTATGGTCCCCTCAGCCCCCTATCCAGTATGGTCCCCTCAGCCCCCAGTATAATTACCTCAACAGCCCCATATACAGTATTGTCACCACAGCTACTCATATATTTTGCTGTCCCATATGCACATCCCCTCATTTCATATCCCAAACAGACATCCCCTCTTTTTATGCCATCTGCACAGCCCGTTTATTCCCCCATCTGTGCAGCCCCTCATTTTACCCCTCTTCACAGTCCCTCAGCTTATTCCCCCATCTGCACAGCGCCTAATTTTATTCCTCCATCTGCACAGCCCATCGGTTTATTTCCCCAATCTGTACAGCCCGTTTATTCACCCCACCTTCACAGCCCCTTATTTTATTCCCCAATGTGCACAGCACCTCATTTTACCCCCTAAACAGCCCCTCTGCTTATTCCATTTGCACAGCCCATCAGTTTATTCTCACCCATCTGCACAGCCCATCTCTATATTCCCCCATCTGCACAGCCCCTCAATTTATTCCCCATCTGCGCAGCCCCTCATTTTATTCCCCCATCTTTACAGCCCGTCATTTTAGCCCCCTCTGCCCAGCGCCTCAGCTTGTTCCCCATCTACACAGACCCTCATTTTATTCCCCCGTCTGCACAGCCTCTCATTTTATCCCCCCTCTGCACAGCCCCTAAGACTATTCCTCCAATCTGCACTGCCCATCAGTTTATTAACCCCATCTACACAGCCCATCTGTTTATTCCCCCATCTGCCAAGCTCCTAACCTCATTTCCCCCATTAGCACAGCCCCTCACCTTATTTTAATTCCCCCATTAGAACAGCCTCTCACCTAATTTTATTAACCCCTCAGCCCAGCCCCAATCTTATTTTATTCCATTAGCACAGCCCCTCCCCTCATTTTACCGTCTATCAGAACAGCACAGAACAGCACCTCAGCTCATTTTATTCCCCCATCAGCACAGCCCTCTCCTCATTTTATTGCCCCCATCAACACAGCCCTTCCACTCATTCCCCTCATCTGTACAGCCCCTCCACTCATTTTACAGTCTATCAGAACAGCACCTCAGCTCATTTTATTCCCCCATCAGCACAGCCCTCTCCTCATTTTATTGCCCCCATCAACACAGCCCCTCCACTCATTCCCCCTCATCTGCACAGCCCCTCCCTTCATTTTATGCCTCCCTGCACAGTAATATAAGAATTAAAAAAGATCAAACTCCCGGTCTACTGTCTCCTCTGTGCAGCAGTGAACACTGGATGGCGCAATGACGATACTGCACCGCACCATCCAACGTCCCCTGTGTGCGCCTTCTCCAACAAAGCACACTCCAAAAGTGGCCTGTGTTTTGTTGGAGATCCTGGCAGAGCAGCGGAGATGACAGTTCCTCTGCTCCTGTCCCAGGCGGCACACACAGCAATTGCATTTACATCTGATAGACCCAAATGCAAATAAGCACAGGGAGGGAGTGACGGCCGGTGCGCAGGACAGAGGGGTGAGCAGCATCAGTGGCTGACATCGCTCACCTCCGTGCCTATGCCCCCCTCGGGTATGCAGGAGGAAGAGCTCTAGGCAGGTGCCTACCCTGCTTTCCCCTCATCCCTGCCTGTGTGAGTTATATCATGCTCTGCCTTCCCTCCATGTGGAGTCTGTCACTCCCTACCTGCCCTCCATGCGGAATGCAGGGGTCTGTCACTATCTACCTGCCCTGCATCTGTAGGGCAGGTGTCTGTCATTCTCTACCTGCCTTCCATGTGTAGTTCGGAATCTGTCACTATCTACCTTTCCTCCATGTGTAGTGTGAGGATCTGTCACTATCTACCTTTCCTCCATGTGTAGTGTGAGGATCTGTCACTATCTACCTTTCCTCCATGTGTAGTGTGAGGATCTGTCACTATCTACCTTTCCTCCATGTGTAGTGTGAGGATCTGTCACTATCTACCTTTCCTCCATGTGTAGTGTGGGGTCTGTCACTATCTACCTTTCCTCCATGTGTAGTGCGGGATCTGTCACTATCTATCTGCGCTCCATGAGTAGTGCGGGGTCTGTCACTATCTACCTTTCCTCCATGTGTAGTGTGGGGTCTGTCACTATCTACCTTTCCTCCATGTGTAGTGCGGGATCTGTCACTATCTATCTGCGCTCCATGAGTAGTGCGGGGTCTGTCACTCTCTACCTGCCCTCCATGTGTAGTGTGGGGTCTGTCACTCCCTGCCTACCCTCCATGTGTAGTGTGGGGTCTGTCACTCCCTGCCTACCCTCCATGTGTAGTGTGGGGTCTGTCACTCCCTGCCTACCCTCCATGTGTAGTGCGCGGTCTGTTACTCTCTACCTGCCCTTTATGTACAAGGCGAGAAGAAAAAACAATCAAGAAGTCCCATATGGAGTAAAATAGTAACAAATCCTTATTAAGCAATGGTAATAGAACAGGCACGGGAAACCGTGGAAGAACAACATGCACAAAACATATACAACGTGTGTGCATGGGACACTCAGCACAAGGAGTTATGTTATACCACAGTAATAGAATATTATTGATAAAACATATGTAGCGCTCTATGTGTAGTGCAGGGTCTGTCACTCTCTACCTGCCATCTATGTGTAGTGTGGGGTCTGTCACTCCCTACCTGCCCTCCATGTGTAGTGCGGCTTGTGTAGCTTAGAAAAAAGACACCTCAGGGGAGATCTCATTTACATGTATAAATATATGTGTGGTCAGCATAAAGGATTGGCACAGGAATTATTCCTTCCAAAGTCCATACTAAGAACCAAGGAGCACTCATTAAGGATGTAAGAAAGGAGATTCTGGCAGCTAAATAGGAAAGGATTCTTTACAGTTAGAGCAGTCAGACTGTGGATTCTCGACCACAAGAGGTAGTAATGGCAGACACTACAACAGCTTTGAAAAAAGGGCTGAACGATTTCCTCAATACACGTAACATTGCGGGTTATAGTTAAATTAAAGACAAAATGTACAATTGGTGGAGAAAGGTTGAACTTGATGGACCTAGGTCTTTTTTTCAACCTATGTAAGTATGGTATGTAATGATGACCAAATTTCCATTTACCATGGGAGCAACATCAAACTTTCATCAAAAGAGAGCACCTTTCAGCTTGTGCTCGTGTTTTGTTTCCTCAGCTGTTAATTTTACTTTCATGTTTTGATTATATTCAGTAGATATGTCTCATAAAAAGCTAAATAGGGGAATCTAAAGTGAAATCACTTCCTCTCCTTTCATGACTTTGATGAGCACTTCAAACAATAGAACAGTCCAACGTGACTCCAGCCTCCATGCGCACAAGCAGCGCCTCTATTAATAGAATGGATAATGTTCTGTATGGAATGAGCAGTTTATTATTTCATGAAGTGCAGTAACATACTGAGCGATACCTGAGTGATATCATATTAACCGGAGTCTAACAACTTCCCTTTTTTTATTTCTGGACAGTTCCGAAATTATGGCTCTAGGATTTATACGTTGAATGTATCAAACACTAATGGAGATAACATCCAAGGTGTGATAAATTTCATGGTCAGACTGGTCTACCAAAATAACAAAGGATCCTCTGGTGATCAGAAGGACTGATCCAATAATGAACCTTAAAGATCCAGCAGAAGACAGCCCCATTTAGAGAACATTCTGGAACCATTCACTTGCCACTAGGGGAAGTAATATTGTGGCCCCCAGCAATATTGATTGAGTCCAACACTGAGAAATTTCATTTCAATGTATAAAGACGTCTTTCACAATAGAGGTCATTTTTTAGGTTGTTTTTGAGATCTTATTTGTAGGGGGTGCATTGATACACCAGAGGGCCCTCTGTTGGTCCCAGATTCTGAAAAATTTTGGCAAGACCAGACAGCCATCTAATGTGTATGGGGGCCGCTTAATAGATTTTGCATGTTCAAATTTTACCTCTTGCTCCTACTGGAGGTAAGCCACCATTAGATATGTCTCGTTATGCCTCAATCCCGGTTCCCTGAAAAATGCCCACAGGAAAATTGTCCACAGGAAAATTGCCCACGGGAAATTGCCCACACAGAAAATTGCCCACACGGAAAATTGCCCACATGGAAAATTCCCCACACAGAAAATTGCCCACACGGAAAATTGCCCACACAGAAATTTGCCCACATGGAAAATTGCCGACATGGAAAATTGCCAATTGCAGCATCACAAAGTTTCAGATCTATGATATTTGGGGTGAAAGGTGAGGATGTTCACATGGGTGACCAGAAAAATTCCCACAGGAAAATTGCCCACAGGAAAAATGCCCCAACTTTCTGTGTGGGCAATTTTCCGTGTGGGCAAATTTCCGTGTGGTCAATTTTCCGTGTGAGCAAATTTCCGTGTGGGCAATTTTCCTGTGGGCATTTTTCCTGTGGGCATTTTTCTGGTCACCCTCAATCCCATATTCCCAATTAAGAAATACACGCACAATCAGAAGAACAAACATGCATGTTTATAGGCAGTGGCAGAGTAGTCAGTGATATTTAGTGCAACTTGCTAAACTAGTTATGCGTCCCATCCCTAATAATTGTGAAAAAATAAGGAAGATGATGATGTATATATCAAAGCCCCAGCATCTCCAATGTGATGTATATGTTGCAGCCCCAGCATCTCCTATGTGATGTATATGTTGCAGCCCCAGCATCTCCTATGCGATGTATATGTTGCAGCCCCAGCATCTCCTATGTGATGCATATGCTGCAGCCCCAGCATCTCCTATGTGATATATATGTTGCAGCCCCAGCATTTCCTATGTGATGCACATGCTGCAGCCCCAGCATCTCCTATGTGATATATATGTTGCAGCCCCAACATCTCCTATGTGATGTACAGTGGGGCAAAAAAGTATTTAGTCAGTCAGCAATAGTGCAAGTTCCACCACTTAAAAAGATGAGAGGTGTCTGTAATTTACATCAAAGGTAGACCTCAACTATGGGAGACAAACTGAGAAAAAAAAATCCAGAAAATCACATTGTCTGTTTTTTTATAATTTTTTTTTGCATATTATGGTGGAAAATAAGTATTTGGTCAGAAACAAACAATCAAGATTTCTGGCTCTCACAGACCTGTAACTTCTTCTTTAAGAGTCTCCTCTTTCCTCCACTCATTACCTGTAGTAATGGCACCTGTTTAAACTTATTATCAGTATAAAAAAACACCTGTGCACACCCTCAAACAGTCTGACTCCAAACTCCACTATGGTGAAGACCAAAGAGCTGTCAAAGGACACCAGAAACAAAATTGTAGCCCTGCACCAGGCTGGGAAGACTGAATCTGCAATAGCCAACCAGCTTGGAGTGAAGAAATCAACAGTGGGAGCAATAATTAGAAAATGGAAGACATACAAGACCACTGATAATCTCCCTCGATCTGGGGCTCCACGCAAAATCCCACCCCGTGGGGTCAGAATGATCACAAGAACGGTGAGCAAAAATCCCAGAACCACGCGGGGGGACCTAGTGAATGAACTGCAGAGAGCTGGGACCAATGTAACAAGGCCTACCATAAGTAACACACTACGCCACCATGGACTCAGATCCTGCAGTGCCAGACGTGTCCCACTGCTTAAGCCAATACATGTCCGGGCCCGTCTGAAGTTTGCTAGAGAGCATTTGGATGATCCAGAGGAGTTTTGGGAGAATGTCCTATGGTCTGATGAAACCAAACTGGAACTGTTTGGTAGAAACACAACTTGTCGTGTTTGGAGGAAAAAGAAAGAGTTGCATCCATCAAACACCATACCTACTGTAAAGCATGGTGGTGGAAACATCATGCTTTGGGGCTGTTTCTCTACAAAGGGGCCAGGACGACTGATCCGGGTACATGAAAGAATGAATGGGGCCATGTATCGTGAGCTTTTGAGTGCAAACCTCCCTCCATCAGCAAGGGCATTGAAAATGAAACGTGGCTGGGTCTTTCAACATGACAATGATCCAAAGCACACCGCCAGGGCAACGAAGGAGTGGCTTCGTAAGAAGCATTTCAAGGTCCTGGAGTGGCCTAGCCAGTCTCCAGATCTCAACCCTATAGAAAACCTTTGGAGGGAGTTGAAAGTCCGTGTTGCCAAGCGAAAAGCCAAAAACATCACTGCTCTAGAGGAGATCTGCATGGAGGAATGGGCCAACATACCAACAACAGTGTGTGGCAACCTTGTGAAGACTTACAGAAAACGTTTGACCTCTGTCATTGCCAACAAAGGATATATTACAAAGTATTGAGATGAAATTTTGTTTCTGACCAAATACTTATTTTCCACCATAATATGCAAATAAAATGTTAAAAAAACAGACAATGTGATTTTCTGGATTTTTTTTTTCTCAGTTTGTCTCCCATAGTTGAGGTCTACCTATGATGTAAATTACAGACGCCTCTCATCTTTTTAAGTGGTGGAACTTGCACTATGGCTGACTGACTAAATACTTTTTTGCCCCACTGTATATGTTGCAGCCCAAGCATCTCCTATAGTATGTATATACCTTAGTCCCATCATCTCCTGTGCTGTATATGACATAGCCCCAACATATCCTGTGTCATGTGTTGTGAATTCTGCTTTTGGGCTCCCTCCGGTGGCTGTAGGTGGTAATGCAGTTGTCCCTGGCCTGCAGTTCTGGACAGGTGTATCTGCTGATTGCAAATCTGACTGGGGTATTTAGGTTTTCAGGACTCATTAGTCCTTGCCAGTTGTCAATGTTTCTTGTGAAGTGTTGGATCACTTTCTGGCTCTCCTGCTTAGCTGCCAATTCTGCAAAAGATAAGTGTCTGTTCCTTTTTCTGTGGCACACATGCGGTGTGCTAGTATTCTGTGCTATTCATTTGTTTTTCTCTTGTCCAGCTTAGACTGTGTCAGTGTTTTCTCAGTCTTGTTGGATTCTCTGGAGTTGCAGATATACACTCCACATCTTTAGTTAGATGGTGGAGTTTTTGTATTTTCTGCTGTGGATTTTTTGGAAGGATTTTTAATACTGACCGCTTAGTATTCTGTCCTATTCTTTCCTATTTAGCTAGTGTGGCCTCGTTTGCTAAATCCTGTTTCCTGCCTGTGTGTGTCTTTTCCTCTACTACTCAGTCATTATTTGTGGGGGGCTGCCTATTCTTTGGGGTTCTGCTCTGAGGCAAGATAGTATTCCTATTTCCATCTATAGGGGTATTTAGTCCTCCGTCTGTGTCGAGGTGTCTAGGTTTTGTTAGGCACACCCCACGGCTACTTCTAGTTGCGGTGTTAAGATCAGGGTTTACGGTCAGTATAGTTACCAACTACTCCAGGGAAAGTTTTCATGCTGCTCCAAGGTCACCTGATCATAACAGTCATGTATATGCATCAGTCTCCTATGTGATGTATATACTGTAGTCTTCCCATTGCTTGAGTTCTACAAATGTAACATGAGCAGTGATGAATTTCCCACTGTGAGGAGACCTGCAGTGTAATATACTGTACATCTGGGTTCAGAATTTACTCCCCTAAATTCTTTTCAAAATTCATTGCAAAGAGTCGACTGTGACTAGTATTGTCAATATCACCTAACATCACAGCTGCATCCAAAGAGAAACAGTTCCAGCCATCACATTAGGGGTAAATTAATTAAATGACGAAATACAGCAGAATAAATTTCAAATTGATAATTTAGTACGGCCCCCAAATGATGGTATAAATAGACAAATGGCCCGTGGCAGAAATAAGATTCCCCACCCCTGATCGAAAGGTATGGACCTGTCATTGCTTGATATTCAGGATGAGTACAATAATTTGAAGCAAATTGAATTTGTTTGAAATTTCCCAAAATCTGCAAATTCTACCCCACATACATTTCTGGGAATTTGAAGCTCCATTTTGCTGGATTCATACAACCCAGGAAGAGGTTGTAAACAATAATATATCATACCTTCCTTGCTCCTCACCTATCCATGCCACCGCAGCTCTCCGCGCTCTCCCTAAGGCACCCACCCCAGTTTCGGTCTTCTCTTTTACCTGCATTTCTATCATGACTAGGATTTTTTTACCCCTTTCTGGCCCCTGCAAGTTATTAAGCTTTGGTGGTCAGGGACCTCTGAGCATAATAAACAGCTTTCTTTAACAACAATCAATTTACATCAAATAAATTGGCTATCCTGTGTATATTGGGGTCCAAACTTATGGGAATTGTTTGTCTTTGTTGCATAGATCCATCATGGGGTGGTAGTTTCCAATAAGCAGCAGTCTGTATAGAGATGGTTATTGACAACTTTCTGATTGGCATCTTGTTTTCTGAGACAAAGCTTCCGATCGCCAGCTTTCACTAGGGGGAGCTGGAGAGTTTACTGTATACACATTTAGGGCGGGCTATATAAATCTGTACCCAGTTTTCTTCCTCTAGTGGTAACTGCAGGGAAAAAATTGTACTTTTAGACTGTTAGAGCACTATGTATATTCAGACTCTAGAGCTCCACAAATGAAACATGGAGTTTCAACCCTTATAAAAAATATATTAACATAAAGACTTAATAAAATTCTCCCTTCACTAATTCATCAAGACCAAGTAGGCTTTATTCCCATGAGACAGGGCCCTGAGAATATACGAAGAAATCTTAACGTCATTCATTCAGCAAATAGTACCCATAAACCGCTTCTGGTCTTAGCTTTAGATATTGAATAAGCTTTTGATACAGTTACATGGCCTTACCTCTTTACAGTACTGGCTAAATTTGGCTTCTCCCAAAAATTAATTTCTTGTCTCCAGCTAGTATATGACAAGCCAACTGCCTACTTTAAACTCCCTTCAACCAAGCCTATCCCTATAGATATACAACGAGGCACAAGACATGGATGCCCGTTATCTCCTGCGCTGTTTGCATTGGCCATGGAACCTGTTGTGAATTCTGTGGCAGAGCTCCCTCCTGTGGTCACAAGTGGTACTTCGGCTGATTCTCTCTGTGAGCTTCCGTTGGTGGAGGAAAGTGGTACTGCGGCTTCTGAGTTTCCTTCCTCAGGTGCGTGGTGAAGTCGTTAGGTGCTGCTCTATTTAACTCCACCTAGTGCTTTGATCCTGGCCTCCAGTCAATGTTCTAGTATTGGACCTGTTTCCTCCTGGATCGTTCCTGTGGCCTGCTGCTCTGCATAGCTAAGTTCTGCTTTGCTATTTTGTTTGTTGTTTTTTTCTGTCCAGCTTGTCTATTTGTTTTTTCCTGCTTGCTGGAAGCTCTGGGACGCAGAGGGTGTACCTCCGTGCCGTTAGTTCGGTACAGAGGGTCTTTTTGCCCCCTTTGCGTGGTTTTTGTAGGGTTTTGTGTTGACCGCAAAGTTACCTTTCCTATCCTCGCTCTGTTCAGAAAGTCGGGCCTCACTTTGCTAAATCTATTTCATCTCTACGTTTGTCTTTTCATCTTAACTCACAGTCATTATATGTGGGGGCTGCCTTTTCCTTTGGGGTATTTCTCTGAGGCAAGGTAGGCTTATTTTCTATCTTCAGGCTAGCTAGTTTCTCAGGCTGTGCCGAGTTGCATAGGGAGCGTTAGGCGCAATCCACGGCTGCCTCTAGTGTGGTTGGAGAGGATTAGGGATTGCGGTCAGCAGAGTTCCCACGTCTCAGAGCTCGTTCAATGTTTTTGGGTTATTGTCAGGTCACTGTATGTGCTCTAACCTCTATGTCCATTGTGGTACTGAATTGCCTTATCATAACAGTACTGGAGGCCCAAAGTACTAATGATTCTCAATAGAGGGAAAAAAGAAGTTCTGAGACCTTTTTTTTTTTCCCTGCACTGTGTTTTGCCTTTTTTTCCCCTAGACATTTGGGTGGTTCAGGACACAGGTGTAGCGATGGACATTAAAGGTCTGTCTTCATGTGTGGATCAGCTCACAGCAAGAGTACAAAAAATTCAAGACTTTGTGGTTCAGAATTCTATGTTAGAACCGAGAATTCCTATTCCTGATTTGTTTTTTGGAGATAGAACTAAATTTCTGAGTTTCAAAAATAATTGTAAACTATTTCTGGCTTTGAAACCTCGCTCCTCTGGTGACCCAGTTCAACAAGTTAGGATCATTATTTCTTTTTTACGAGGCGACCCTCAGGACTGGACATTTTCTCTTGCGTCAGGAGATCCTGCATTAAGTAATATCGATGCGTTTTTCCTGGTTCTCGGATTGCTGTACGATGAACCTAATTCAGTGGATCAGGCAGAGAAAAATTTGCTGGCTCTGTGTCAGGGTCAGGATGAGATAGAGGTATATTGTCAGAAATTTAGAAAGTGGTTCGTACTCACTCAATGGAATGAAGGTGCGCTCGCAGCTATTTTCAGAAAAGGTCTCTCTGAAGCCCTTAAGGATGTCATGGTGGGATTTCCTATGCCTGCTGGTCTGAATGAGTCTATGTCTTTGGCCATTCAGATCGGTCGACGCTTGCGTGAGCGTAAATCTGTGCACCATTTGGCGGTATTACCTGAGCCTATGCAGTGCGATAGGACTTGGACCAGAGTTGAACGGCAAGAACACAGACGTCTGAATGGGCTGTGTTTCTACTATGGTGATTCCACTCATGCTATCTCTGATTGTCCTAAGCGCACTAAGCGGTTCGCTAGGTCTGCCACCATTGGTACGGTACAGTCAAAATTTCTTCTGTCCGTTACCTTGATCTGCTCTTTGTCATCGTATTCTGTCATGGCATTTGTGGATTCAGGCGCTGCCCTGAATTTGATGGACTTGGAGTATGCTAGGCGTTGTGGGTTTTTCTTGGAGCCCGTGCAGTGTCCTATTCCATTGAGAGGAATTGATGCTACGCCTTTGGCCAAGAATAAGCCTCAGTACTGGACCCAGCTGACCATGTGCATGGCTCCTGCACATCAGGAGGTTATTCGCTTTCTGGTGTTGCATAATCTGCATGATGTGGTCGTGTTGGGGTTGCCATGGCTACAAGTCCATAATCCAGTATTAGATTGGAAATCCATGTCTGTGTCCAGCTGGGGTTGTCAGGGGGTACATGGTGATGTCCCATTTCTGACTATTTCGTCATCCACCCCTTCTGAGGTTCCAGAGTTCTTGTCTGATTACCGGGATGTATTTGATGAGCCCAAGTCCGATACCCTACCTCCGCATAGGGATTGTGATTGTGCTATCGATTTGATTCCTGGTAGTAAATTTCCAAAAGGTCGACTGTTTAATTTATCTGTGCCTGAGCACACCGCTATGCGGAGTTATGTGAAGGAGTCCTTGGAGAAGGGGCATATTCGCCTGTCATCGTCGCCATTAGGAGCAGGGTTCTTTTTTGTAGCCAAGAAGGATGGTTCGCTGAGACCTTGTATAGATTACCGCTTTCTAAATAAGATCACGGTTAAATTTCAGTACCCCTTGCCGTTGTTATCTGATTTGTTTGCTCGGATTAAGGGGGCTAGTTGGTTCACCAAGATAGATCTTCGTGGTGCGTATAATCTTGTGCGTATTAAGCGAGGCGATGAATAGAAAACTGCATTTTATACGCCCGAGGGCCATTTTGAGTATCTAGTAATGCCATTCGGACTTGCCAATGCTCCATCAGTGTTTCAGTCCTTTATGCATGACATCTTCCGAGAGTACCAGGATAAATTCCTGATTGTGTACTTGGATGACATTTTGATCTTCTCGGATGATTGGGAGTCTCATGTGAAGCAGGTCAGAACGGTGTTTCAGGTCCTGCGTGCTAATTCTTTGTTTGTGAAGGGATCAAAGTGTCTCTTTGGTGTTCAGAAGGTTTCATTTTTGGGGTTCATCTTTTCCCCTCCTACTATCGAGATAGACCCTGTTAAGGTCCAAGCCATCCATGATTGGACTCAGCCGACATCTCTGAAAAGTCTGCAAAAGTTCCTGGGCTTTGCTAATTTTTATCGTCGCTTCATCTGCAATTTTTCTAGTATTACTAAACCATTGACCGATTTGACCAAGAAGGGTGCTGATGTGGTCAATTGGTCTTCTACTGCTGTGGAAGCTTTTCAAGAGTTGAAGCGTCGTTTTTCTTCTGCCCCTGTGTTGTGTCAACCAGATGTTTCGCTTCCATTCCAGGTCGAGGTTGATGCTTCTGAGATTGGAGCAGGGGCTGTTTTGTCGCAGAGAAGTTCTGATTGCTCGGTGATGAAACCATGCGCCTTCTTTTCCAGGAAGTTTTCGCCTGCTGAGCGAAATTATGATGTGGGCAATCGAGAGTTGCTGGCCATGAAGTGGGCATTCAAGGAATGGCGTCATTGGCTTGAAGGAGCTAAGCATCGCGAGGTGGTCTTGACTGATCATAAGAACTTGACTTATCTCGAGTCTGCCAAGCGGTTGAATCCTAGACAGGCTCGTTGGTCGCTGTTTTTTGCTCGTTTTGACTTTGTGATTTCGTACCTTCCGGGCTCTAAAAATGTGAAGGCGGATGCTCTGTCTAGGAGTTTTGTGCCCGACTCTCCGGGTTTATCTGAGCCGGCGAGTATCCTCAAAGAGGGAGTAATTGTGTCTGCCATCTCCCCTGATTTGCGGCGGGTGCTGCAAAAATTTCAGGCTAATAAACCTGATCGTTGCCCAGCGGAGAAACTGTTTGTCCCTGATAGGTGGACGAATAAAGTTATCTCTGAGGTTCATTGTTCGGTGTTGGCTGGTCATCCTGGAATCTTTGGTACCAGAGAGTTAGTAGCTAGATCCTTTTGGTGGCCATCTCTGTCGCGGGATGTGCGTTCTTTTGTGCAGTCCTGTGGGATTTGTGCTCGGGCTAAGCCCTGCTGTTCTCGTGCCAGTGGGTTGCTTTTGCCCTTGCCGGTCCCGAAGAGGCCTTGGACACATATCTCTATGGATTTTATTTCAGATCTTCCCGTCTCTCAAAAGATGTCAGTCATTTGGGTGGTCTGTGATCGCTTCTCTAAGATGGTCCATTTGGTACCCTTGTCTAAATTACCTTCCTCCTCTGATTTGGTGCCATTGTTCTTTCAGCATGTGGTTCGTTTACATGGCATTCCAGAAAATATCGTTTCTGACAGAGGTTCCCAGTTTGTTTCGAGGTTTTGGCGAGCCTTTTGTGGTAGGATGGGCATTGACTTGTCTTTTTCCTCGGCTTTCCATCCTCAGACTAATGGCCAGACCGAACGAACCAATCAGACCTTGGAAACATATCTGAGATGCTTTGTTTCTGCTGATCAGGATGACTGGGTGTCCTTTTTGCCATAGGCTGAGTTCGCCCTTAATAATCGGGCCAGCTCGGCTACCTTGGTTTCGCCGTTTTTCTGCAACTCTGGGTTCCATCCTCGTTTCTCTTCAGGGCAGGTTGAGTCTTCGGACTGTCCTGGTGTGGATACTGTGGTGGACAGGTTGCAGCAGATTTGGACTCATGTAGTGGACAATTTGACCTTGTCCTAGGAGAAGGCTCAACGTTTCGCTAATCACAGACGCTGTGTGGGTCCCCGACTTCGTGTTGGGGATTTGGTTTGGTTATCTTCTCGTCATATTCCTATGAAGGTTTCCTCTCCTAAGTTTAAACCTCGTTTCATTGGTCCGTATAGGATTTCTGAGGTTCTTAATCCTGTGTCTTTTCGTCTGACCCTTCCAGATTCTTTTTCCATACATAACGTATTCCATAGGTCATTGTTGCGGAGATACGTGGCATCTATGGTTCCATCTGTTGATCCTCCTGCCCCGGTTTTGGTGGAGGGGGAGTTGGAGTATATTGTGGAGAAGATTTTGGATTCTCGTGTTTCAAGACGGAAACTCCAGTATCTGGTTAAGTGGAAGGGTTATGCTCAGGAAGATAATTCCTGGGTCTTTGCCTCTGATGTCCATGCTCCCGATCTTGTTCGTGCCTTTCATATGGCTCATCCTGGTCGTCCTGGGGGCTCTGGTGAGGGTTCGGTGACCCCTCCTCAAGGGGGGGTGCTGTTGTGAATTCTGTGGCAGAGCTCCCTCCTGTGGTCACAAGTGGTACTTCGGCTGATTCTCTCTGTGAGCTTCCGTTGGTGGAGGAAAGTGGTACTGCGGCTTCTGAGTTTCCTTCCTCAGGTGATGTGGTGAAGTCGTTAGGTGCTGCTCTATTTAACTCCACCTAGTGCTTTGATCCTGGCCTCCAGTCAATGTTCTAGTATTGGACCTGTTTCCTCCTGGATCGTTCCTGTGGCCTGCTGCTCTGCATAGCTAAGTTCTGCTTTGCTATTTTGTTTGTTGTTTTTTTCTGTCCAGCTTGTCTATTTGTTTTTTCCTGCTTGCTGGAAGCTCTGGGACGCAGAGGGTGTACCTCCGTGCCGTTAGTTCGGTACGGAGGGTCTTTTTGCCCCCTTTGCGTGGTTTTTGTAGGGTTTTGTGTTGACCGCAAAGTTACCTTTCCTATCCTTGCTCTGTTCAGAAAGTCGGGCCTCACTTTGCTAAATCTATTTCATCTCTACGTTTGTCTTTTCATCTTAACTCACAGTCATTATATGTGGGGGCTGCCTTTTCCTTTGGGGTATTTCTCTGAGGCAAGGTAGGCTTATTTTCTATCTTCAGGCTAGCTAGTTTCTCAGGCTGTGCCGAGTTGCATAGGGAGCGTTAGGCGCAATCCACGGCTGCCTCTAGTGTGGTTGGAGAGGATTAGGGATTGCGGTCAGCAGAGTTCCCACGTCTCAGAGCTCGTTCAATGTTTTTGGGTTATTGTCAGGTCACTGTATGTGCTCTGACCTCTATGTCCATTGTGGTACTGAATTGCCTTATCATAACAGGAACCGCTGGCCGCGGCTATAAGAAATAATCCTAACATTCTAGGCCCCACAGGTCTAGGATAACAATATAAGGTTAGTCTTTTCGCGGACGACCTCCTCCTGACTCTAACTAACCCATACTCCACTCTACCTAACTTGTTCTCTCTCCTATCAGGCCTTAAAATTAATGTGGATAAATCGGAGGCTTTGTTTATCAATACTCCCAGAGGAGATCAGGATAATTTAGTTTCACAATTTGGTTTCACAAAGAAGGAACACTTCCTGACTTACCTGGGAATTAATCTTACAACCCACAAATCCTCTCTTTTTAAATGGAACTACTCCTTCTTAATTAGAAATTTTCAAGCAGATATAACCAGGTGGTCACGTATGACACTATCTTGGTAGGCCGGCTACATACAATAAAGATGATTTCCCTCCCAAGATTTTTATATTTGTTTAGGTCATGTAAGACTCATGCTGGTGTGGTAGTTGGAGGCAGATATATCTCTCCCAGGTGTTTGTCCTATGTGAATTAGGCCACTCAGTATCTTCAGGGTGCTAATGGGTTAATGGTTGCAGGAATAAAAGATGACCAGCTGGGGGTTTCCAGTGTCTGCCTGGGGCACACAGATTGCCTGCCTGTGTGAGACAAACGTGAGTGAAGAGCTCTGCTCAAGATCTGTGTGATGTTAGCTGGGTGGGAGAAGCCCCCCCAGTTGTTGAGATAGCAACGTATTTGTTTAGTTAGTGCCGGACAGGCTAGGATTTATTTTTATGTTTTGTTTTTTGTGTTGCTTTCACGTTAATAAATCTGACCTGAGGTCAGCCTGCTCAGAAACCTGCTGTACGCCTCAGATTCAATGCACAAACCACGTGTCCTTTGACCCCAGCAAAGGCGATCCCAGAGTGTTTTGTCACATTGTGGTGGAGAATGCGGGCATACCATGGCACAGGCGACAGCATGGAAGACGTGGTGAAAGCCTTAGTACAGTCCACTGCCGTACAGCAGCAGGCCACTGCCGCACAGCACGAAGCTAATCGCTTGATGGCCGCACAGCTGAAGGAGTTACTGGACATGACGGTTGCAGACCGCCAACTTCTCCAACAGGTGGCGCAGCGCCTGGTGAGCATGCCTGACGCTGACCCGGAAGCAGAGTCCAGAAGGATCCATGTGAGTCGATACTGGCAAAAGCTGACTGCAGAAGATGACGTCGAGGCATACCTGACAACGTTTGAGCGGACGGCATTGAGAGAGAAGTGGCCGAAGGCACGATGGGCCGATTTGATTGCCCCGTTTCTCTCCGGCGAGGCCCAAAAAGCTTACCATGATTTGGACCCGGAGGTCGCTCAGGACTTTGAGAAGCTGAAAGCTGAGATCCTGGCCCGGCTGGGTGTGACGACGGCTGTCCGTGCACAGAGGGTACATCAGTGGACATACCAGCAAGATAAACCGGCGCGGTCTCAGATGTTCGACCTGATCTACTTGACAAAGAAATGGCTGCAACCCGAGGTACTGACATTACCCGAAATAATCCAGCGGGTTGTCCTGGACAAGTACCTGAGAGTACTACCCCCAGCGCTGAAAAGGTGGGTAAGCCAAGGAAATCCCACGACAGCGGATCAACTTGTGGAGTTGGTCGAGCGTTATTCCGTGGCAGAAGGACTTCCCGACGACACCGCCAACCCCCGGTCTGTGCCTCCTCCTCGTGGAACCGGTAAGACTGTTCCAGGGACCACGGGTGAAGGAAAATCGCTTAAAACTGTGGGGGAGGAGTCCGGGACTGCTCGCACTCCGAGACCGAGAGTAGTGGACGGTGGTCTCAGTAGGGGACCTGTTAGGTGTTTCCGCTGCCATGAGAAGGGTCATGTTTCTGTGAACTGTCCTGTTACCGCTGAACCCATGCAGTGCGACGTTATAGACTCTAGAAAACGCATGTCTTTGGTTACACAGCTAGTGAGTGTGAATGCGGGTCAAAATGATACAGTGAAACACCTGTGTGAATTATCTGTTGATGGGAAAAATGTTGTGGCATTACTAGACTCTGGAAGTGTGGTGACTCTGGTGAAAGCTAGTCTGGTGGCACTTCCATCTGGTCCATCTGACAAGTTTTCTGTGACGTGTGTGCATGGTGACACCCGCTCGTACTTAACAGCGGTCATATGGATTTCTACTCCCTATGGGTCAGTGCAGCACAAAGTGGGACTCGTTCCCGCATTGTTACAGGATGTAATCCTGGGCAGGGATTTTCCCTATTTCTGGCAGTTGTGGGAGAATCAGTTGCTCCTTCACGGTAGCTGTACCCGTGAATCTTCTCCCATGCCTTCTGGAGGTCCCGAGTCCCTAGAGGAGATCCCACAGGAAGATGTTGCTGGGGAGGTTGGTGAATCTAACCTTCAGTACCCCTTCTCCATCATGGCGGGGGAAACAGAGGAAACTGAGCAACCTCAGCGAGAGGCGGAGGCAGACAGCCATCCGGCACCCTGCCTGCCAGATGTGGGAGTCCAGGTGGATGACTTCCACAGCGAGCAAATGAAAGATCCTACCCTAACTCCGGCTAGGAAAAATGTAAAAATGATAGATGGGGTACCCGTAGAACTTGACACTAGGCTAGCGTACCCGTATATGGTTCTTGAAAATGATTTGCTCTACCAGGTAGAGAAAAAAGGGGAAGACACAGTGCAACGGTTAGTGGTACCCAAACCTTATCGGCGGAAGGTACTGGATTTGGCCCACGGACATATAATGGGGGGACATCTGGGGGTACAGAAAACCACAGAAAGGATATTGCATTGTTTTGTGTGGCCTGGAATACATTGTGATGTGCGTAACTATTGTGAGTCCTGTCCAGAGTGCCAAATCGCGGCCCCTAAATCTCAGTTCCGTAGCCCTTTGGTACCCCTTCCTATCATCGGGGTCCCTTTTGAGAGAATTGAGATGGATTTGGTTGGGCCCCTTCCCCGATCCGCACGTGGGCACCAACATATCCTCGTCATCATGGACTATGCCACTCGTTACCTGGAAGCCGTCCCTTTGCGTAACACAGCTACCAAGACGATTGCCAAGGAATTGGTACAAGTGTTTAGTCGGGTGGGAATTCCAAAACAGATACTCACCGACCAGGGGACTCCCTTCATGTCGAGGGTAATGAAGGAGCTCTGCAGGCTCTTACAAATAGACCCGTTGCGTACGTCTGTCTATCACCCTCAAACAGATGGCCTGGTTGAGCGCTTCAACAAAACCTTAAAACAGATGCTCCGGAAGGCGATAGACAAAGATGGGAAGAACTGGGATTACTTGTTACCCTATTTGCTGTTTGCCATTAGGGAAGTTCCCCAGTCTTCCACAGGGTTTTCGCCTTTGGAACTGTTGTACGCCCGTCGTCCCCGGGGACTGCTGGACGTCGCAAAAGAAACCTGGGAAGGTCAAGTCACTCCCTTTAAAACGGTGATCGACCATGTAACACAAATGCAGGATCGTATTGCCGCTGTCATGCCCATTGTTAGGGACCATATGTTACAGGCCCAGGGAGCCCAGAGGCAAAGTTATGATAGAGGCGCTAAGGTCCGTACATTTGCACCCGGTGATAGGGTGTTGGTCCTAATCCCTACGGTGGATAGTAAATTCCTGGCGAAATGGCAGGGCCCATTTGAGGTCCGAGAAAGAGTTGGTGAAGTGAACTATAAAGTGTACCAGCCGGGTAAGAGAAAACCGGAACAGATTTATCATGTGAATCTGATAAAATCCTGGAAAGACCGCTCTGCCCTAACGGCGGATCTGCCCCGTCCGGTTTGTTCACCTACTGTACCAGAGGTGCAGGTTGCTGAGACTCTCTCAGAACGACAAAAATCTGAGGTTAAGCAATTTTTGTTACAGAACCGACAGTTTTTCTCCGAAAAACCTGGCCGGACTAAGTTGGTGAAACATGAGATTGTCACAGAGCCTGGCGTCACTGTTCATGTGAAGCCCTACCGGATTCCGGAAGCCCGCCGTGAAACCGTCTCCCGGGAAGTGATGGCAATGTTGGACTTAGGAGTCATTGAGGAGTCACACAGCGCCTGGTCCAGTCCAATTGTGTTGATACCTAAACCGGATGGCTCCATCCGGTTTTGTAATGACTTTAGGAAACTGAATGCAGTTTCTAAATTTGATGCGTACCCTGGATTTAACAAAGGGGTACTGGCAGATTCCTCTGGCCGAGGCGGCCAGAGAGAAGACGGCATTTGCTACAGCGGAAGGTCTGTTCCAGTATGTCTATATGCCGTTTGGACTTCACGGAGCTCCCGCAACGTTCCAGAGATTGATGGATCGAGTCTTGAGGCCTCACAGACAGTACGCTTCTGCCTACCTGGATGACATCGTAATTTACAGCATGGACTGGGAAACTCATCTCCAGAAGGTACAAGCGGTGATTGATGACCTGCGAGATGCAGGTTTAACGGCAAACCCCAAGAAATGCCACATCGGGCTTGAAGAAGCCCGATACTTGGGCTACGTGATTGGCCGAGGAGTAGTTAAACCCCAGATCGACAAAATACAGGCAATTCAGGGCTGGCCACAACCAGTGAACAAGAAACAAGTGCAGGCTTTCCTGGGGATTGCTGGCTATTATCGCCGGTTCATACCCAATTTTGCAGCCATGGCTACTCCCTTGACGGATCTTACCAAGGGGAAGGGTTCCGTCATGGTAAAATGGACCTCAGCTGCTGAAGAGGCCTTCCACAGCCTGAAACGGGCTTTGTGCTCTCAGCCCGTACTAGTGACTCCTGATTTCAGCAGCGAGTTTGTGGTACAAACTGATGCCTCTGATACTGGTGTCGGAGCTGTACTTTCCCAGGTGAGGGACGGAGTCGAACACCCGGTCCTCTATCTCAGTCGGAAACTGAATGTACATGAGCAGAGGTATGCGGTGGTTGAAAAAGAGTGCCTAGCCATTAAATGGGCTCTCGACTCCCTCAAGTATTACCTGGCTGGTAGGAAGTTTAGGCTGGTCACAGACCATGCCCCTCTCAAGTGGATGCACCTCCACAAGGACCGTAATAGTCGGGTAACCCGGTGGTTCCTTGCCCTGCAGGCTTACTCTTTTACGGTGGAGCACCGACCTGGGGTGCAGATGGGTAACGCCGATGCCCTATCCCGAGTGCACTGTTTCAAAAGTGTTCTTGCTCGACCGGAGTGGTCTGAGCAAGGGGGGGGGGATATGTAAGACTCATGCTGGTGTGGTAGTTGGAGGCAGATATATCTCGCCCAGGTGTTTGTCCTATGTGAATTAGGCCACTCAGTATCTTCAGGGTGCTAATGGGTTAATGGTTGCAGGAATAAAAGATGACCAGCTGGGGGTTTCCAGTGTCTGCCTGGGGCACACAGATTGCCTGCCTGTGTGAGACAAACGTGAGTGAAGAGCTCTGCTCAAGATCTGTGTGATGTTAGCTGGGTGGGAGAAGCCCCCCCAGTTGTTGAGATAGCAACGTATTTGTTTAGTTAGTGCCGGACAGGCTAGGATTTATTTTTATGTTTTGTTTTTTGTGTTGCTTTCACGTTAATAAATCTGACCTGAGGTCAGCCTGCTCAGAAACCTGCTGTACGCCTCAGATTCAGTGCACAAACCACGTGTCCTTTGACCCCAGCAAAGGCGATCCCAGAGTGTTTTGTCACAGTCACTTCCTGTTATCATACCATCAAAAAGCCTCCGTGATATCCAGTCGACTATTTCCAGGTTCATCTGGAATGGTAAGAGACCCCGCATCAAGCAAAATGTCATGTATCTCCATAGAAAAATGGGTGGCCTATCGCTACCTAATTTTGCACTATACTTTAAGTCCGCTCAAATAGCCCAGATGGCCAAACTTAACTCTAATTGCCATAGTCCCAGGTGGGTACAACTAGAATCTCACTTCTTACGTCCACATTCACTTCGCGGCCTTCTATGGTCTACTGAAAAACTCCCGCAAAACATTACAACTATAGCTCCATTCTCGGCCCTCTCCCTAATCCTATGGAGGAAGGAGAGATTTAAGTATGGATTACAGTCCAGGTTTTCCCCCCTCATTTCCCTGTTTTGTAACCCCATGTTTATGCCGGGACTGGAAAAGGCACACTATTCCTGGTGGATTTTAAAGGGGATCACCACACTAAGACATCTTTGTTCACCGTTTAATTTATTACTCACCAGACAAGAATTTGTACAACGATATGAGCCACCCCCTAGAGAAGTCCTACGCATAAATCAGGTTTTCCACTTTGCTAGGCAGAACTCACCCCACGGAACCCCGTAATGCCCAACTAACTTTGAACAGAGGTGTATAAATGATCCATTGGGGAACGGGATGATATCCCTGCTATATTCTATGTTCAATATACCGCACACTACAGGGAAATTAAAATATATGTTACAGTGGGAGGAGGACCTGGGTATTACCATGCCTGTGGAGACATGGCATGCTTGCTGCGATATGCTATCAAAAGGCAGTCATCAGACATCGTTAACCGAAACATCACTTAAAGTACTACATAGAACATATTATGTCCCTACAAAACTCCATGTTATGTTCCCTCACATTTCGGAAAATTGCTTTAGAGGCTGTAATATACCAGGTGATATGCTACACATTTGGTGGAAGTGCCCAGTCGTTGAGGCTCTATGGCGTGAGGCCAAGTCGATTATTGAACAGATTTTTGGTAAAACGATCCCAATGGATCCCACAGTATTCTTGCTAGGTAAGAAGCATCCCGGGTTCTCAAAGAGTCTACATAAATTGGTAAACACCATTTGTATGGCGACCAAGATTCACATAGCTGCCAAATGGAGAACACCATCGTTGTCCATCTCACTGGTTAAAGATAAGGTGAATGTAATCCTACTGTATGAACGAATTCAAGCAACCAGGAATGATGAATGGAATGCTTTTTTTAAGATCTGGAATCCCTGGCTTGACCTTGATTTTGGCGCTCATTTGGCTCAGGCCATCACATTATCTCCGTAAATAATCACAAGTGTATGTGTCGTATGTTGGTTCTGGTTACCTATACAAAGAATTGAACCGTGTTGTTTCTTTCTTTTGTCCGTGTCTATGTTATTTCTATTGTGTCCTTTTGTCTGATTCGATTTGAGTTAATTTGACTCCTCAGTTCAACAAGTATTGTACTTACTAATAATTTGTATATTCCTTTTGCATGGTGCAACTTCTATGCACGGTTATGTTATGTTTTATGTTCATAAATTTGAATAAACATATTGAAACTAAAATAAAGAGGTGAGAAATCATTGGCAATGGTCATAGAATCCTAGAATGTTAGAGTTAGAGGGGACCACCAGGGTCATCGTGTCCAACCCCCTGCTCAATGCTGGAGTCCCTAAACCATCTCAGACAGATGTTTGTCCAGCCTTTGTTTGAAGACTTCCATTGAAGGAGAACTCACCAATCATGGTAATGGTATTCAAGTGTCTCCTATACTGACACACAAAGAGAACATTTTTATTAGAAAATTATGTATTCCAATAGAAACATCTACTATAAAATTGCCTAAGGGTCACTTCCGTCTTTCTGTCTGTGTGTCTGTCTGTCACGGAAATCCCAAGTCGCTGATTGATCGCGGCAAAACAGCCACGACCAATCAGCGATGGGCACAGTCCGGCGGCACAATGCCCGTTCCTTACTCCCTGCAGTCAGTGCCCGCTCCATACTCCCCGCAGTCAGCGCTCACACAGGGTTAATGGCAGCATTAGCGGACCGCGTTATGCCGCGGTGTAACGCACTCCGTTAACGCTGCTATTAACCCTGTGTGACCAACTTTTTACTATTGATGCTGCCTATGCACTGTTAAAAATAATAAAAAAATTAAAAATAGTTATATACACACCGTCCATCGGCCGCTCGGATCCAGCCCAGGCCTTTGCCGCCCCTCGCAACGCTCCGGTGACCGCTCCATGCATTGCGATCTCGCGAGATGATGACGTAGTGGTCTCGCGAGACTGCTACGTCATCATCTCGCGAGACCGCAATGCACTCTTGGGACCGGAGCGCGCGAGGAGCGTCAGTAAACGCTTTGCCTGGATCCGGAAGGTGAGTATATAACTATTTTCTATTTTAATTCTTTTTTTTAACAGGGTATGATGCCCACATTGCTATATACTACGTGGGCTGTGCAATATACTACGCGGGCTGTGCAATGTACTACGGGGGCTGTGCAATATACTACGTGGGCTGAGCAATGTACTACGTGGGCTGAGCAATGTACTACGTGGGCTGTGCAATATACTACGTGGGCTGTGCAATGTACTACGTGGGCTGAGCAATGTACTACGTGGGCTGAGCAATGTACTACGTGGGCTGTGCAATATACTACGTGGGCTGTGCAATGTACTACGTGGGCTGAGCAATGTACTACGTGGGCTGTGCAATGTACTACGTGGGCTGAGCAATGTACTACGTGGGCTGAGCAATTTACTACGTGGGCTGAGCAATGTACTACGGGGGCTGTGCAATGTACTACGGGGGCTGTGCAATATACTACGTGGGCTGAGCAATGTACTACATGGGCTGAGCAATGTACTACGTGGGCTGTGCAATATACTACGCGGGCTGTGCAATATACTACGTGGGCGGTGCAATGTACTACGTGGGCTGTGCAATGTACTACGTGGGCTGTGCAATATACTACGTGGGCTGTGCAATGTACTACGTGGGCTGTGCAATGTACTACGTGGGCTGTGCAATGTACTACGGGGGCTGTGCAATGTACTACGGGGGCTGTGGAATACACTACGTGGGCTGTGCAATATACTACGTGGGCAGCTTGCGTTCCTAGTAATACATTGCGAAATCTCACGAGAAGTCATGGTCTCGCGAGCCCGTGACTTCTCGCGAGATTTCGCAATGTATTACTAGGAAGTAACACTAGCTGCCAGGAGCATCGGTGACGCTGCGCGGGAACGCTGGTAGGTGAGAATTTTGCAATTTTTTATATTATTTTTAACATGATATCTTGTTACTATTGATGCTGCATAGGCAGCATCAATAGTAACAAGAGAAAGAGAGCGAGCGAGAGAGAATTTCTTCCTCGCATGCTCAGTTTGAAAAGATGGGACCCGTCGCTGGATTCCTGCTTTTCACAGGCAGCGACACTGACCGATTTTACAACGTGCAGAAAAAAACGTTCCTCTAAACGTTTTCTCTGCCTGACAGACCGTTTTTTTACGCAGGATCCAGTGCACGACGGATGAAACAGATAGCCATTCATCACAATCCATCGCTAAGTCTATGAGAAAATGCAGGATCCTGCAAATTTTTTTTGCATCGACGTAGAAATCCCGCATCTCTGATTGGTCGAGGCCGCCAGGCCTCGACCAATCAGCAACGGGCACAGCGACGATGATGTCATAAAGGACGTAGACATCTCACGTTTCTGATTCAGCAATGGGCACAGTATCGACGTAGATGTCATAATGGTTGCCATGGCGACGATGATGTCATAAAGGTTGCCTCGACCAATCAGCGACGGGCACAGTGTGCCGCGAATTCTGGAATCATCATTGTCCATATACTACGGGGACATGCATATTCTAGCCACATATCGGGCCACAATCTAGTATATATATATATATATATATATATATATATATATATTAGATTGTGGCCCGATTCTAACGCATCGGGCCACAATCTAGTATATATATATATATATATATATATATATATATATATATATATACTAGATTGTGGCCCGATTCTAACGCATCGGGTATTCTAGAATATGCATGGCATGGCAACCATTATGACATCTACGTCGATACTGTGCCCGTCGCTGAATCAGAAACGTGAGATGTCTACGTCCTTTATGACATCATCGTCGCTGTGCCCGTTGCTGATTGGTCGAGGCCTGGCGGCCTCGACCAATCAGACGCGGGATTTCTACGTCCTTTATGACATCATCGTTGCTGTGCCCGTTGCTGATTGGTCGAGGCCTGGTGGCCTCGACCAATCAGAGAGCCGGGATTTCCAGGACAGACAGACAGACAGACAGAAAGACAGACAGAAAGACAGACAGACAGACGGAAAAACCCTTAGACAATTATATATATAGATACACTGCTCAAAAAAATAAAGGGAACACTTAAACAACAGAATAGAACTCCAAGTAAATCAAACTTCTGTGAAATCAAACTGTCAACTTAGGAAGCAACACTGTTCGACAATCAATTTCACCTGCTGTTGTGCAATTGAATAGACAGCACATGGAAATTGTTGAGACCGTAGAATGAAAGTCTGCAAGGACAGGGTCCTCTCCCCTCTGTACCCGTCTTTCATTGTAAATTTGTTTACTGTAAACGATATCTATAACTCTATGTAACCCCTTTCTCATGCACAGCACCATGGAAATAATGGTGCTATGTAAATAATTAATAATAATAAATTGGCAATTATCAAGACACCCTCAATAAAGGAGTGGTTCTGCAGGTGGGGACCACAGACCACATCTCAGTACCAATGCTTTCTGGCTGATGTTTTGGTCACTTTTGAATGTTGGTTGTGTTTTCACCCTCGTGGTAGCATGAGACGGACTCTACAACCCACACAAGTGGCTCAGGTAGTGCAGCTCATCCAGGATGGCACATCAATGCCAGCTGTGGCAAGAAGGTTTGCTGTGTCTGTCAGCGTAGTGTCCAGAGGCTGGAGGTGCTACCAGGAGACAGACCAGTACACCAGGAGATGTGGAGGGGGCTGTAGGAGGGCAACAACCCAGCAGCAGGACCGCAACCTCCACCTTTGTGCAAAGAGAAACAGGAGGAGCACTGCCAGAGCCCTGCAAAATGACCTCCAGCAGGCCACAAATGTGCATGTGTCTGCACAAATGGTTAGAAACCAACTCCATGAGGATGGTCTGAGTGCCCGACGTTCACAGATGGGGGTTTTGCTCACAGCCCAACACCGTGCAGGATGCTTGGCATTTGCCACAGAACACCAAGATTGGCAAATTCGCCACTGGTGCCCTATGCTCTTCACAGATGAAAGCAGGTTCACACTGAGCACATGTGACAGACGTGACAGAGTCTGGAGATGCCATGGAGAGCGATCTGCTACCTGCAACATCCTTCAGCATGACTGGTTTGGCAGTGGGTCAGTAATGGTGTGGGGTGGCATTTCTTTGGAGGGCCGCACAGCCCTCCATGTGCTGGCCAGAGGTATCCTGACTGCCATTAGGTATCGAGATGAGATCTTCAGACCCCTTGTGTGACCATATGCCGGTGCGGTTGGCCCTGGGTTCCTCCTAGTGCAGGACAATGCCAGACCTCATGTGGCTGGAGTGTGTCAGCAGTCCGTGCAAGATGAAGGCATTGAAGCTATGGACTGGCCCGCCCATTCCCCAGACCTGAATCCAATTGAGCACATCTGGGACATCATGTCTCACTCCACCCACCAACGTCACGTTGCACAACAGACTGTCCAGGAGTTGGTGGAATGGATGCTTTAGTCCAGGTCTGGGAGGAGATCCCTCAAGAGACCATCTGCCACCTCATCAGGAGCATGCCAGGTGTTGTAGGGAGGTCATACAGGTACGTGAAGGCCACACACAATACTGAGCATCTTTTCCTTGTCATGAGTCATTTCCACTGAAGTTGGATCAGCCTGTAATTTGATTTTCCACTTTTGAGTATCATTCCAAATCCAGACCTCCAATGGATAATCATTTTGATTTACATTGATAATTGTTATGTTTTATTGTTATGAACACATTCCACTATGCAATGAATACAAATTTGCAACTGGAATATTTCATAGAGATATCTAGGATGTGGTATTTTAGTGTTCCCTTTATTTTTTTGAGCAGTGTATAAGAGTGGTAATACACTAAATCGTGCAGCAGTACCAAATATATGTTAACAAATATACAAACATTAATAACATACGGCACCAGAGAGAAAGGCAAAGGTATAAACATAATATATCATACCCCCTATAGCTGTGGTAATACAACAGTGTATGCTTTACTTGCCGGCATTTCAGAGAAAACATACTTTGAAAAGCCAGAACCATGTGTCTCACCTAACTAGCCCAAGGCAATTCATCTACAATTTTCCTTGCCCCGCTCACCTTGACCGACAGGTCTCTCCCTAGAAATACAAATACTGAGAAATTAGTCGATCTAGGGGAGCAGGGAAGGAGAAGTCGCTGATCTGACTCGGTCATCTCAGACACATGGTCCCCAGCTGACATTTCAAAGTACCGTATGTTTTCTCTGAAACGCTGCAGCAATTTAGAGCAAAATATAGTCAACTGCAATAATGCAGCTAAATCATAATCAGAGACAGAGTTCACTGACTATTGCTGCCCCTAGTTCTAGAAGAATAAATCAGATGACAATTTCCCTTTAAATGGGATGTCCGGGAAAAATAACCTCATTCCAAAACTTACCAGTTCTGTATGAGCCTTCTTGACACAGGATATGCTGGTAAATGTCCACTAAGCCAACTCCTGGTCATAGAAGAGACCCAACTAAGCCAGTGATGGACATAGCTGCATTTCTTTTATGGAATTAAAGGGAACCTGTCAGCAGGATCGTGCACAGTAACCCACAGACACTGTCAGGTCGGCGCCGTTGTACTGATTACAGTGATACCTGGGGTGATGAAATCCGTCTTGTGGTTGTTGTTTAATCTTTATTTGCAGTTTTCAGTTAATGATATTCTCGTGCTCCAGGGCGGCCTGTGGGTGGGGCTTTATGTGGGGCTCTGATTAAGTATTCATACTGATGGCTTATGACAGGTCACTGAGCTGTATATTTTATTATTTGAATAAAAAAAAAAACTTATATTCATTATGCAGGCGCCTGTGCTGTAGCATGTTCGGATCTATAATATCCATATATTCATTTTATTTAGTGATGTGAATTTGCTGAGAAGAAAAAAATTGTTCCTCAAAATGGCGCCGGCCGTGCCAGCGCAGTAACATAATTTGGAATGTGATAGATGCTACGGAGCAAGCGCCACCGCCGGAGCCATTTTGTTAGATGAAAAACAATTTGTCTCCAACAAGATGGTGCTGGGGGGCCCACGCAGTAGCATTTATCAGATCGCTAATAGATGCTACTGCGCAAGCGCAGCCGGCGCCATCTTGGGGGAGACAAAAAAAATTGTCCAAGAAATTGTCTGAGAAAGAGTGTCCCGACCCGAGCGTGACAAATACATAGAAATACATGAAGCTGTCACACTTAGGTCCGGACAGCTGCAGCCAGTCCGTGCACTGCGATCCGATCTCGGTCTGGTTTATACAGCCGCCTGATTGCGCCCTTTATGGAACACATTTATAACTCTTGTCTGGGGCAAAGTTTCCCTATATCAATCTATCATTACTTTTCCCATCCAAAGAAATGTAAAATCTGATACCAAGACATCAAATCCTTACTAAAAAAATCTGTAGCCTTGTTTCTTTTTTGGGTTTGTCATTTTATTTTATTTTTTTTGTACCTAATTGCACCTGAGCCACGGAGTCAAAAATGCAATTTACTTGTAATTCAAATATAAATGTCAAAAGAAATGGAAGCTGTAAGCGGGAGCATTATTCCTGATTGCGCCTAGGAAAATATCGTAGGCAGCCTCTGAATTTATTACATTTATTTCAGCGCTGATATTTCTCCACATTTTCTCTCATTATCCAGCACAAGGCTCAAGATGAAAACACAGATTTCTTCTCCTTACCATTTTATCAGCATCGCTGGAAGACCATTTCCCTCTGAACCCTGATATTTGATGTATTCCATCCCTGTATTATATGAATGATACAACTCTGATTACAGCAAAGTTCCCAAGATCTGAGAATAGATTCCATTTATGATGAGACGTTAATATGTAGATGCTGCACATGGGACCATATTTAAAATACAAGCACAGGAAAGCAATTACCGGAAAGAATCTGTGACATTTCCAAAGGGGAGAAAATAACTTTTACATTTCATAGTTAGAAATATAAAACTTAGGTTACAGGATGTTAGCTGTTTATTATCATAATGCAATAGAAGAGTTTGTATGGTATATATATTTTCTTTATTTTATATTATCCTGCTAAAAGATGAAATAATGTGTTCTCCCCTGTGGTCACTTTTTATTAGAAACTTCTTAGCCTGAAATAATAATGTACACCTGTAATGTTTTTTACTGCTACAAGATGACACTATATAATCACAGACTATAAAAAAAGGCTTAACCAAGAAGCGAAACAGTGTGGCTGGGACCGCACGGAGTGTCTGAGGCTGCCGTCACACTAGCAGAATTTGGTCAGTATTTTACCTTCACACTGAGCGACGCTGCAGCGATCCAGACAACGATCCGGATCGCTGCAGCGTCGCTGTTTGGTCGCTGGAGAGCTGTCACACAGACCGCTCTCCAGCGACCAACGATGCCGGTAACCAGGGTAAACATCGGGTTACTAAGCGCAGGGCTGCGCTTAGTAACCCGATGTTTACCCTGGTTACCAGCGTAAAAGTAAAAAAAACAAACACTACATACTTACCTTCCGCTGTCTGTCCCCGGCGCTGTGCTTTCCTGCACTGACTGTGAGCACAGCTGTGCTTTCCGGCTGGCCGGCGCTCACAGCCAGTGCAGAGAAGCACAGCGCCGGGGACAGACAGCGGAAGGTAAGTATGTACTGTTTGTTTTTTTTACTTTTACGCTGGTAACCAGGGTAAACATCGGGTTACTAAGCACGGCCCTGCGCTTAGTAACCCGATGTTTACCCTGGTTACCAGTGAAGACATCGCTGAATCGGCGTCACACACGCTAGCGATATCGTTCAGTGTGAAGGTACCTTAAGTCATGGACAGCACTTTGACTGCACACTGATGCCATACGTGTGCTGTCAGTGATTTTCACGGACTCATAGACTTGCATGCTACTTTTGATTTGTGACATGTCTTCGTGTTTTTTTGTGGACCATTCAGCAAAAAGCAAACAAGCATTGTACATCATATAGGAGACACTGAGACTGCTTTATACATATAAAATAGGAACCACTGCAACTGCTGTATATACATCACATGGGAGACACTGAGATTGATGCATGCACCTCATATAGGAGACACTGAGATTGCTGTATACTGTACACATCACATAGGAGATACTGAGATTGCTATATTTATCAGATAGGAGACACTGAGACTGCTGTATACACATCAAATAGGATACACTGAAGCTGCTCTATACACATCACTTAAGAGACACTGAGATTTCTGTATATCGTGTTCCAAATTATTATGCAAATTATATTTTTCTCGGATTTTCCTAAATGGTCGGTGCAAATGACAGTCAGTCTAATAAAAGTCACCCGTTAGATTATACATCGAATTTTAGTGAATAAACCTCTCAATGATAACAGTAGAATCTCCAAAATGAATAAAAACTCAAAATGCACTGTTCCAAATTATTAGGCACAGTAGAATTTCTAAACATTTGATATGTTTTAAAGAACTGAAAATGCTCATTTGTGGAATTTGCAGGATTAGGAGGTCACATTCACAGAATAAAAAAGTTATTTAACAAAACCTCCTAACAGGCCAAGTTACATGTTAACATAGGAACCCTTCTTTGATGTCACCTTCACAATTCTTGCATCCATTGAACTTCTGAATTTTGGGAGTTTTTGTGATTGTATTTCTTTGCATGAAGACAGAATAGCCTCCCAGAGCTACTGTTTTGATGTGAACTGCCTCCCACCCTCATAGATCTTTCGCTTGATGATACTCCAAAGGTTCTCTATAGGGTTGAGGTCAGGGGAAGATGGTGGCCACACCATGAGCTTATCTCCTTTTATGCCCACAGCAGCCAATGACTCAGAGGTATTCTTTGCAGCATGCGATGGTGCATTGTCATGCATGAAGATCATTTTGCTCCTGAAGGCGCGTTTCTGCTTTTTAGACCATGGAAGAAAGTTGTCAGTCAGAAACTCTCTACACTTTGCAGAGGTTATTTTCATACCTTCAGGAACCTTAAAGGGCCCTACCAGCAGTTTCCCCATGATTCCGGCCCAAATCATGACTCCTCCACCTCCTTGCTGATGTCGCAGCTTTGTTGTGACATGTGTTATGATTAGGTGGCCTTGGAGCAGCATGAAAACCTTCACTGGAGTAGGTGGTAACTATACTGACCGCAAACCCTGATCTTATCACCGCAACTAAAAGTAGCCGTGGGGTGTGCCTAACAAAACCTAGACACCTCGACACAGCTGGAGGACTAAATACCCCTAAAGATGGAAATAGGAAAACTATCTTGCCTCAGAGTAGACCCCCAAAGGATAGGCAGCCCCCCACAAATAATGACTGTGAGTTGGAGAGGAAAAGACACACGCAGGCAGAAAACAGGCTTAGCAAAGGAGGCCACTTCTAGCTAAATAGAAAAGGACAAGACAGGATACTAAGCGGTCAGCATAAAAATACTACAAAAATATCCACAGCAGAAAATACAAAACTCCACCACCTAACTAAAGATGTGGAGAGTATATCTGCAACTCCAGAGAATCCAACCAGACTAAGAAAAACAACTGACGCAGTCTAAGCTGGACAAATAGAAACAAAAGATCAGCACTGAAAATAAGCACACAGCAGGTGTGCTTCAGAAAAAGAAACAAACACTTATCTTTGCTGAACTGGCAGATAAGCAGGAGAGGCCAGGCAGAGATCCAACACTTCCAAAGAAACATTGACAACTGGCCAGGACTAATGAGTCCTGCAAAGCTAAATAGCCCAGTCAGAATTGCAATCAGCGGATACACCTGTCCAAGACTGCAGCCCAGAGACAACTGCATTACCATCTACAACCACCGGAGGAAGCCCAAAAGCAGAATTCACAACAGTACCCCCCCCCTTTGAGGAGGGGTCACCGAACCTTCACCAGAGCTCCCAGGCCGATCAGGATGAGCCAAATGAAAGGCACGAACCAAATCAGCGGCATGGACATCAGAGGCAAAAACCCAAGAATTATCCTCCTGGCCATAACCCTTCCATTTGACAAGATACTGATGCTTCCGCCTCGAAAAACGGGAATCCAAAATCTTCTCAACAACTTGTGACCACAGGAGGGAGCTCTGCCACAGAATTCACAACAGTTGTCTTCCCGTCATGTTCCTATGAAGGTTTCTTCTCCTAAGTTTAAGCCTCGGTTTATTGGTCCTTATAGGATTTCTGAGATTATTATTCCGGTGTCTTTTCGTCTGGCGCTTCCGGCCTCTTTTGCTATCCATAATGTCTTCCATAGATCTTTATTGCGGAAATATGTGGAGCCCGTTGTTCCCTCTGTTGATCCTCTGGCCCCTGTGTTGGTTGATGGGGAGTTGGAATATGATCCTCTCTGTGAGCTTCTGTTGGTGGAGGGAAGTGGTTCTGCGGCTTCTGAATTTCCTCCCTCAGGTGATGTGGTGAGGTCGTTAGGTGCTGCTCTACTTAACTCCACCTAATGCTTTGATCCTGGCTTCCTGTCAATGTTCCAGTGTTGGACTTGTTTTTCCCTGGATCATTCCTGTGGCCCGCTGCTCTGCATAGCTAAGTTCTTCTTTGCTATTTGTTTGCTATTTTTTCTGTCCAGCTTGTCTAATTGTTTTGCTGGAAGCTCTGGGACGCAAAGGGTGTACCTCCGTGCCGTTAGTTCGGTACGGAGGGTCTTTTTGCCCCTTTTGCGTGGTTTTCTTTAGGGTTTTGTGTAGACTGCAAAGTTATCTTTCCTATCCTCGCTCTGTTAAGTAAGTCGGGCCTCACTTTGCTGAATCTATTTCATCTCTACGTTTGTCTTTTCATCTTAACTCACAGTATATGTGGGGGGCTGCCTTTTCCTTTGGGGTATTTCTCTGAGGCAAGGTAGGCTTATTTTCTATCTTCAGGCTAGTTAGTTTCTCAGGCTGTGCTGAGTTGCATAGGCAGAGTTAGGCGCAATCCACGGCTGCCTCTAGTGTTGTTTGGAGAGGATTAGGGATTGCGGTCTGCAGAGTTCCCACGTCTCAGAGCTCGTTCTTTGATTTTGGGTTATTGTCAGATCACTGTATGTGCTCTGACCGCTATGTCCATTGTGGTACTGAATTGCCTATCATAACAGACAACCAAACCAGATCCCCAACCCGAAGCCGGGAACCAACACACCGACGACGGTTAGCAAAACGTTGAGCCTCCTCCTGAGACAACACCAAATTGTCCATCACATGAGCCCAAATCTGCTGCAACCTGTCAACCACAGAATCCACACCAGGACAGTCAGAAGGCTCAACCTGCCCAGAAGAAAAACGAGGATGAAAACCAAAATTACAAAAGAAAGGCGAAACCAAAGTAGCCGAACTAGCCTGATTATTAAGGGCAAACTCGGCCAATGGCAAAAAAGCCACCCAATCATCCTGATCAGCAGACACAAAGCATCTCAAATAAGTCTCCAAAGTCTGATTAGTTTGCTCGGTCTGGCCGTTTGTCTGAGGATGAAATGCAGAAGAAAAAGACAAATCAATGCCCAGCTTGGCACAAAAGGCCCGCCAAAACCTAGAAACAAACTGGGAACCTCTGTCGGACACAATATTCTCCGGAATACCATGCAAACGGATCACATGCTGAAAAAACAACGGAACCAAATCAGAAGAAGAAGGCAATTTAGGCAAAGGCACCAAATGAACCATCTTAGAGAATCGGTCACAAACAACCCAGATAACCGACATCCTCTGGGAAACAGGAAGATCGGAAATAAAATCCATAGAAATATGCGTCCAGGGCCTCTCAGGGACTGGCAATGGCAAAAGCAACCCACTAGCACGGGAGCAACAAGGCTTGGCCCGCGCACAAGTCCCACAGGACTGCACAAAAGAACGCACATCACGCGACAAAGAAGGCCACCAAAAGGACCTACCAACCAAGTCTCTGGTACCAAATATGCCAGGATGACCAGCTAACACGGAACAGTGAACCTCAGAAATCACTCTACTAGTCCATCTGTCAGGAACAAACAGTTTCCCCACAGGACAACGGTCAGGTTTGTCAGCCTGAAATTCCTGAAGAACCCGTCATAAATCAGGAGAAATGGCAGAAAGGACCACCCCTTCTTTCAGAATACCGACCGGTTCCAAGACCTCAGGAGAATCAGGCAAAAAACTCCTAGAGAGGGCATCAGCCTTAATATTCTTAGAACCCGAAAGGTACGAGACCACGAAATCAAAACGAGAAAAAAACAAGGACCATCGAGCCTGTCTAGGATTCAACCGTTTGGCAGACTCGAGGTAAATCAGATTCTTATGATCGGTCAAGACCACAATACGGTGCTTAGCACCCTCAAGCCAATGTCGCCACTCCTCAAACGCCCACTTCATAGCCAACAACTCCCGATTGCCGACATCATAATTGCGTTCAGCAGACGAAAACTTACGGGAAAAGAAGGCACACGGTTTCATTAAGGAACCAACAGGATCCCTCTGAGACAAAACAGCCCCTGCCCCAATCTCAGAAGCGTCAACCTCAACCTGAAACGGAAGAGAAACATCCGGTTGACGCAACACTGGAGCAGAAGTAAAACGACGTTTAAGTTCCTGAAAGGCAGAGACAGCCGCAGGGGACCAATTCGCCACATCAGCGCCCTTCTTCATCAAATCAGTCAAGGGTTTAACCACGCTGGAAAAATTACCAATGAAACGGCGATAAAAATTAGCAAAACCCAAAAATTTCTGAAGGCTCTTCACGGATGTGGGCTGAATCCAATCATGAATGGCCTGAACCTTAACCGGATCCATCTCTATAGACGAGGGAGAAAAAAAAAAGCCCAAAAAGGAGACCTTCTGCACCCCAAAAAGACACATAGACCCTTTCACAAACAAGGCATTATCACAAAGAATCTGAAATACCATCCTGACCTGCTACACATGAGACTCCCAATCATCGGAAAAAATCAAAATATCGTCCAAATATACAATCAAGAATTTATCAAGATAATTCTGGAAGATATCATGCATGAAGGACTGAAAAACAGATGGAGCATTAGAGAGTCCGAATAGCATCACAAGGTATTCAAAATGGCCTTCGGGCGTGTTAAACGCAGTTTTCCATTCATCACCCTGCTTAATATGAACAAGATTATAAGCCCCCCGAAGATCAATCTTAGTAAACCAACTAGCTTCCTTAATCCCAGCAAACAAATCGGAAAGCAAAGGTAACGGGTATTGAAACTTGACCGTAATCTTATTCAAGAGGCGATAATCAATACAGCGTCTTAAGGAACCATCTTTTTTAGCAACAAAAAAGAATCCCGCTCCCAACGGTGAAGAAGATGGCCGAATATGCCCTCTCTCCAAAGACTCCTTAATATAGCTCCACATGGCGGCATGTTCAGGTACAGACAGTTTGAAAAGTCGGCCCTTAGGAAACTTACAGCCTGGAATCAAGTCAATAGCACAATCGCAGTTCCTGTGCGGTGGAAGGAAACTGGACTTGGGCTCATCGAATACATCCTGAAAATCAGACAAAAACTCCGGAATTTCAGAAGAGGAAGAAGGGGCGATAGACATCAGAGGAACATCATTATGAACCCCCTGACAACCCCAACTAGTCACAGACATGGACTTCTAATCCAAAACAGGATTATGTACCTGTAACCACGGAAAACCCAGCACGATAGCATCATGCAAATTATGCAACACCAGAAATCGACAATCTTCCTGATGGGCTGGCGCCATGCGCATGGTCACCTGTGTCCAAAACTGGGGCTTATTTTTAGCCAAGGGTGTAGCATCAATGCCCCTTAAAGGAATAGGGTTCTGCAAAGGCTGCAAGGGAAAACCACAACACCTAGCAAAGTCAAAGTCCATTAAGTTCAAGGCGGCGCTTGAATCCACAAACGCCATGACAGAAAATGATGACAATGAACAAATCAAGGACACAGATAACAGAAATTTAGGTTGTACAGTACTGATGGCAAATGAACTGGCGATCCTCTTTGTCTGCTTAGGGCAGACAGAAATGACATGGGAAGCGTCGCCACAATAATAACACAACCTATTGAGATGTCTGAAACCTTGTTGTTCTGTTTTAGACAGAATCCTATCACACTGCATAGGCTCAGGAATTTGCTCTGAGGATAACGCCATAGCACGCACAGTTCTGCGTTCCCGCAAGCGCCAGTCAATCTGAATGGCCAGAGACATAGAATCACTCAGATTGGAGGGTGTGGGAAACCCCACCATAACATCTTTAACGGATTCAGAAAGACCCTTTCTGAAAATTGCCGCCAAAGCATCATTATTCCATTTAGTCAACACAGATCATTTTCTGAATTTCTGACAATACAATTCAGCCGCCTCTTGCCCCTGAGACAGGGCCAACAAGGTCTTCTCAGCTTGATCCACCGAATTAGGTTCATCATACAGTAATCCTAACGCCTGAAAGAAGGAGTCTACATTAAGCAAAGCAGGATCCCCAGATTCCAGGGAAAATGCCCAATCCTGTGGATCAACACGCAGCAGGGAGATGATGATTATAACCTGTTGAATGGAATCACCGGAGGATCGAGGTTTAAATGCAAAAAACAATTTACAGTTGTTTTTAAAACTCAAAAATTTGGACCTGTCACCAAAAAACAAATCAGGAGTAGGAATCTTCGGTTCTAAAGCCGGAGTCTGAACAATGTAATCAGAAATACCCTGTACCCTAGCAGCAAGCTGGTCTACACGAGAAACTAATTCCTGAACATTCATGCTAGCACAAGGCTCTTCAGCCACCCAGAGATTAAGAGGGAGGAGAAGACAAAGTAGACTGAAGAAAAAAAAATGGCTCATGACCTTTCGTTCCTTCTTCTGAGATGCATTTAACTCATTGTGGGACAGTTGTACTGTTATGATTAGGTGGCCTTGGAGCAGCATGAAAACCTTCACTGGAGTAGGTGGTGTTATGACCTGGTGGTTAGGACAATAATGGACCTGGTGGTTAAGAGCACACGGAAAGACCTGATAGTTACAAAAATACAGGACCAGCTCTGGGACGTGGAAACTCTGCTGACCGCAATCCCTAATCCTATCACACACACTAGAAATAGCCGTGGATTGCTCCTAACCCTCCCTATGCAACTCGTCACAGCCTAAGGAACTAGCTAGCCCTAAAGATAGAAAAATAAAGCCTACCTTGCCTCAGAGAAATTCCCCAAAGGAAAAGGCAGCCCCCCACATATAATGACTGTGAGTTAAGATGAAAATCACAAACACAGAGATGAAATAGATATAGCAAAGAGAGGCCCGACTTACTGAACAGACAGAGGATAGGAAAGGTGACTTTGCGGTCAGCACAAAAACTACAAAAAAAAACACGCAGAGGTCGCAAAAGACCCTCCGCACCGACCCACGGTGCGGAGGCGCCCCTCTGCGTCCCAGAGCTTCCAGCAAGCAAGACAAAAATCAAAATAGCAAGCTGGACAGAAAAATAGCAAACAAGAGAAACACAAGCAGGAACTTAGCTTCTGCTGAAGAAGACAGGTCACGGGAACGATCCAGGAGCGAACAGACCAATACTGGAACATTGACAGGTGGCATGGAGCAATGAGCTAAGTGGAGTTAAATAGAGCAGCCAGCTAACGAATTAACCTCGTCACCTGTGGAAGGAAACTCAGAAGCCGCAGCCCCACTCACAACCACCAGAGGAAGCCCATGGACAGAACCAGCCGAAGTACCATTCATGACCACAGGAGGGAGCTTGACAACAGAATTCACAACAGTACCCCCCCCCTTGAGGAGGGGTCACCGAACCCTTACCAGAGCCCATAGGCCGATCAGGATGAGCCAAATGAAAGGCACGAACAAGATCGGCAGCATGAACATCAGAGGCAAAAACCCAGGAATTATCTTCCTGACCATAACCCTTCCACTTGACCAGGTACTGGAGTTTCCGTCTCGAAACACGAGAATCCAAAATCTTCTCTACCACATACTCCAACTCCCCCTCGACCAACATCGGGGCAGGAGGATCAACGGAGGGAACCATAGGCGCCACGTATCTCCGCAACAACGACCTATGGAACACATTATGGATGGCAAAAGAAGCTGGAAGGGTCAAACGAAATGACACAGGATTGAGAACCTCAGAAATCTTATACGGACCAATGAAACGAGGCTTAAACTTAGGAGAGGAAACCTTCATAGGAACGTGACGAGATGACAACCAAACCAAATCCCCAACACGAAGTCGGGGACCAACACAACGCCGGCGGTTAGCGAAACGTTGAGCCTTCTCCTGGGACAATGTCAAATTGTCCACCACATGAGTCCAAATCTGCTGCAACCTATCCACCACAGTATCTACACCAGGACAGTCCGAAGACTCAACCTGCCCTGAAGAGAAACGAGGATGGAAACCAGAATTGCAGAAAAACGGCGAAACCAAAGTAGCCGAGCTGGCCCGATTATTAAGAGCGAACTCAGCCAAAGGCAAAAAGGACACCCAATCATCCTGATCAGCAGAAACAAAGCATCTCAGATATGTTTCTAAAGTCTGATTAGTTCGTTCGGTTTGGCCATTTGTCTGAGGATGGCCATCCTAGCACAAAAGGATCGCCAAAACCTCGAAACAAACTGGGAACCTCTGTCCGAAACGATGTTCTCCGGAATACCATGTAAACGAACCACATGCTGGAAAAACAACGGCACCAAATCAGAGGAGGAAGGCAATTTAGACAAGGGTACCAAATGGACCATCTTAGAGAAGCGATCACAAACCACCCAAATGACCGACATCTTTTGAGAGACAGGGAGATCCGAAATAAAATCCATAGAAATATGCGTCCAGGGCCTCTTCGGGACCGGCAAGGGCAAAAGCAACCCACTGGCACGAGAACAGCAGGGCTTAGCCCGAGCACAAGTCCCACAGGACTGCACAAAAGAACGCACATCCCGTGACAAAGACGGCCACCAAAAGGATCTAGCCACCAAATCTCTGGTACCAAAGATTCCAGGATGACCAGCCAACACCGAACAATGAACCTCAGAGATAACTCTACTAGTCCATTTATCAGGGACAAACAGTTTCTCCGCTGGGCAACGGTCAGGTCTATCAGCCTGAAATTTTTGCAGCACCCACCGCAAATCAGGGGAGATGGCAGACAAAATTACACCCTCTCTGAGAATACCCGCTGGCTCAGGAACACCCGGAGAGTCGGGCACAAAACTCCTTGACAGGGCATCAGCCTTCACATTCTTAGAGCTCGGAAGGTACGAAACCACAAAATCAAAATGGGAGAAAAATAGCGACCAACGAGCCTGTCTAGGATTCAACCGTTTGGCAGACTCGAGATAAGTCAAATTCTTGTGATCCGTCAAGACCACCACGCGATGCTTGGCTCCTTCAAGCCAATGACGCCACTCCTCGAATGCCCACTTCATGGCCAACAACTCTCGATTGCCAACATCATAATTGCGCTCAGCAGGCGAAAACTTTCTAGAAAAGAAGGCACATGGTTTCATCACCGAGCCATCAGAACTTCTTTGCGACAAAACAGCCCCTGCTCCAATCTCAGAAGCATCAACCTCGACCTGAAACGGGAGCGAAACATCTGGCTGGCACAACACAGGGGCAGAGGAAAAACGACGCTTCAACTCCTGAAAAGCTTCCACAGCCGCAGAAGACCAATTGACCACATCAGCACCCTTCTTGGTCAAATCAGTCAACGGTTTAGCAACACTAGAAAAATTACTGATGAAGCGACGATAAAAATGAGCAAAGCCCAGGAACTTTTGCAGACTCTTCACAGATGTCGGCTGAGTCCAATCATAAATGGCCTGGACCTTAACAGGGTCCATCTCGATAGTAGAAGGGGAAAAAATGAAACCCAAAAATGAAACCTTCTGAACTCCAAAGAGACACTTTGACCCCTTCACAAACAAACAATTCGCACGAAGGACCTGGGACACCATTCTGACCTGCTTCACGTGAGACTCCCAAACATCTGAGAAGACCAAAATATCATCCAAATATACAATCAGGAATTTATCCAGGTACTCTCGGAAGATGTCATGCATAAAGGACTGAAATACTGATGGAGCATTGGAAAGCCCGAATGGCATAACCAGGTACTCAAAATGGCCTTCGGGCGTATTAAATGCTGTTTTCCATTCATCGCCCTGTTTAATACGCACAAGATTATACGCCCCTCGAAGATCTATCTTGGTGAACCAACTAGCCCCTTTAATACGAGCAAACAAATCAGACAGCAGTGGCAAAGGATACTGAAACCTGACTGTAATTTTATTAAGAAGGCGGTAATCAATACAAGGTCTCAAAGAACCATCCTTCTTGGCCACAAAAAAGAACCCTGCTCCAAACGGTGATGACGATGGACGAATATGACCTTTCTCCAAGGATTCCTTTATATAACTCCGCATAGCGGCATGTTCTGGCACAGATAAATTGAACAGTCGGCCCTTAGGAAACTTACTACCAGGAATCAAATTAATAGCACAATACAATCCCTATGAGGAGGTAGGGCACTGGATTTGGGCTCATCAAATACATCCCGGTAATCCGACAAAAACTCCGGGACTTCAGAAGGGGTGGATGACGAAATAGACAAACATGGAACATCACCATGTACCCCCTGACAACCCCAGCTGGACACAGACATAGATTTCCAATCCAATACTGGATTATGGACTTGTAGCCATGGCAACCCCAAAACGACCACATCATGCAGATTATGCAACACCAAAAAGCGAATATCCTCCTGATGTGCAGGAGCCATGCACATGGTCAATTGGGTCCAGTACTGAGGCTTATTCTTGGCCAAAGGCGTAGCATCAATTCCTCTCAATGGATTAGGATACTGCAAGGGCTCCAAGAAAAAACCACAGCGCCTAGCAAACTCCAAGTCCATCAAATTCAGGGCAGCGCCTGAATCCACAAATGCCATAACAGAATAGGATGACAAAGAGCAAATCAGAGTAACGGACAAAAGAAATTTCGACTGTACCGTACCAATGGTGGCAGACCTAGCGAACCGCTTAGTGCGCTTAGGACAATCGGAGATAGCATGAGTGGAATCACCACAGTAAAAACTCAGCCCATTCCGACGTCTATGTTCTTGCCATTCAGCTCTGGTCAAAGTCCTATCACATTGCATAGGCTCAGGTCTATGCTCAGATAATACCGCCAAATGGTGCACAGCTTTATGCTCACGCAAGCGTCGATCGATCTGAATGGCCAAAGACATAGACTAATTCAGACCAGCAGGCATGGGAAATCCCACCATGACATCCTTAAGGGCTTCAGAGAGACCCTTTCTGAAAATTGCTGCCAGGGCACATTCATTCCACTGAGTGAGTACAGACCACTTCCTAAACTTCTGACAATATATCTCTACCTCATCCTGACCCTGACACAGAGCCAGCAAGATTTTCTCTGCCTGATCCACTGAATTAGGTTCATCATAAAGTAATCCAAGCGCCAGAAAAAACGCATCAACATCACGCAATGCCGGATCTCCTGGTGCAAGGGAAAATGCCCAGTCTTGAGGGTCGCCACGTAACAAAGAAATAATGATTTTCACTTGTTGAACAGGGTCACCTGAGGAGCGAGGTTTCAAAGCAAGAAACAATTTACAATTATTTTTGAAATTCAGAAACTTAGATCTATCCCCAAAAAACAAATCAGGAATTGGAATCCTAGACTCTGATATTGGATTCTGAACCACAAAATCTTTAATGTTTTGTACCCTTGTAGTGAGATTATCCATCCAAGAGGACAGACCTTGAATGTCCATATCTACACCAGTATCCTGAACCACCCAGAGGTCTAGGGGAAAAGAAAGGCAAAACACAGTGCAAAGAAAAAAAAATGGTCTCAGAACTTCTCTTATCCCTCTATTGAGATGCATTAATACTTTGGGCCACCTGTACTGTTAGGACCTGGTGGTTAGGACAATAATGGACCTGGTGGTTAAGAGCACACGGAAAGACCTGATAGTTACAAAAATACAGGACCAGCTCTGGGACGTGGAAACTCTGCTGACCGCAATCCCTAATCCTATCACACACACTAGAAATAGCCGTGGATTGCTCCTAACGCTCCCTATGCAACTTGTCACAGCCTAAGGAACTAGCTAGCCCTAAAGATAGAAAAATAAAGCCTACCTTGCCTCAGAGAAATTCCCCAAAGGAAAAGGCAGCCCCCCACATATAATGACTGTGAGTTAAGATGAAAATCACAAACACAGAGATGAAATAGATATAGCAAAGAGAGGCCCGACTTACTGAACAGACAGAGGATAGGAAAGGTGACTTTGCGGTCAGCACAAAAACTACAAAAAAACCACGCAGAGGGCGCAAAAGACCCTCCGCACCGACTCACGGTGCGGAGGCGCCCCTCTGCCTCCCAGAGCTTCCAGCAAGCAAGACAAAAATCAAAATAGCAAGCTGGACAGAAAAATAGCAAACAAGAGAAACACAAGCAGGAACTTAGCTTCTGCTGAAGAAGACAGGTCACAGGAACGATCCAGGAGCGAACAGACCAATACTGGAACATTGACAGGTGGCATGGAGCAATGATCTAAGTGGAGTTAAATAGAGCAGCCAGCTAACGAATTAACCTCGTCACCTGTGGAAGGAAACTCAGAAGCCGCAGCCCCACTCACAGCCACCAGAGTAAGCCCATGGACAGAACCAGCCGAAGTAACATTCATGACCACAGGAAGGAGCTTGACAACAGAATTCACAACAAGGTGGTAACTATACTGACTGCAAACCCTGATCTTATCACCGCAACTAAAAGTAGCCGTGGGGTGTGCCTAACAAAACCTAGACACCTCGACACAGCCGGAGGACTAAATACCCCTAAAGATGGAAATAGGAAAACTATCTTGCCTCAGAGTAGACCCCCAAGGAATAGGCAGCCCCCCACAAATAATGACTGTGAGTTGGAGAGGAAAAGACTCACGCAGGCAGAAAACAGGCTTAGCAAAGGAGGCCACTTCTAGCTAAATAGAAAAGGACAGGACAGGATACTAAGCGGTCAGCATAAAAATACTACAAAAATATCCAGAGCAGAAAATACAAAACTCCACCACCTAACTAAAGATGTGGAGAGTATATCTGCAACTCCAGAGAATCCAACCAGACTAAGAAAAACAACTGACGCAGTCTAAGCTGGACGAATAGAAACAAAAGATCATCACTGAAAATAAGCACACAGCAGGTGTGCTTCAGAAAAAGAAACAAATCTTTGCTGAACTGGCAGATAAGCAGGAGAGGCCAGGCAGAGATCCAACACTTCCAAAGAAGCATTGACAACTGGCCAGGACTAATGAGTCCTGCAAAGCTAAATAGCCCAGTCAGAATTGCAATCAGCGGATACACCTGTCCAAGACTGCAGCCCAGAGACAACTGCATTACCATCTACAACCACCGGAGGGAGCCCAAAAGCAGAATTCACAACAGACATGGTGGCCATCCACCAACCATTCGCTACTCCATCCATCTGGACCATCCAGGATTGCTCGACACTCATCAGTAAACAAGACTGTTTGGAAATTAGTCTTCATGTATGTCTGGGCCCACTGCAACAGTTTATGCTTGTGAACACTGTTTAGGGGTGGCCGAATAGTAGGTTTATGCACCACAGCAAGCCGTTGAAGGATCCTACACCTTGAGGTTCGAGGGACTCCAGAGGCACCAGCAGCTTCAAATAACTGTTTGCTGCTTTGTAAATATTTTAGCAGCTGCTCTCTTAATCCAATGAATTTGTCTGGTAGAAACCTTCCTCATTATGCCTTTATCTGCATGAACTCTGTCTGTTCTCTGTTTCAGTCACAAATCTCTTCACAGTATGATGATCACTCTTAAGTTTTCGTGAAATATCTAATGCTTTCATACTTTGTTGAAGGCATTGCACTATTTAACACTTTTCAGCAGCAGAGAGATCCTTTTTAGTTCTCATATTGCTTGAAACCTGTGGTCTGCTTAGTAATGTGGAACATCATGTTTAAGTAGTTTTCCTTTAATTAGAATCACCTGGAAAACTAATTATCACATGTGTTTAAGATTTATTTCAGTGATCCATTGAGCCCTGAGACACAATACCATCCACAAGTTTATTTGAAAAACAAAACAATTAAATCTTTATGACACTTAAATCCAATTTGCACAATAATTTGGAACACGGTGTATACATATCACATAAGCAAATCACTCTTATGCAATTCCTGGGTAATATGTCAAATAATGCAGAAGAGGAAGGAACTATATTTGGGGCAGCCATTTAATAGGATTAAAACCAAATTTCCACTGAATCAGATGCGATTTCACTATTATCAGACTGTTCTTGCTGTCCGGGCCTTTTGCATTCTCCCTCAAAGTTATTTTGCCATTTGCTTCTGTCAAAGAAATTTGAATGAACCAAAGTTACATTTTTCTTTGCTCCATCATTTTTGTTTGCTCTGATAATCAATCCCCCATATCATTACATAAAGGCTGAAACGGGTTTTTGAGCCGGAGACGAATCATCTTCTATAACATAATAAATAGAAGATTCTGCCGCAATTAACGGGAAATCTATTTCAAGGTTAATTGATAATAAAGTGTCATTTTCCAGAGAATGAACAATAGAATTGATTTATGACTTCAGCAATAAATGAATGTCTGCATTATGTATTTTGTTCATTATGTAAGACAGGATAGCCACTAAGATTGCAATCTTTGTCAGAAAGACATCCATCCGTGGGACGCTTGTATAAGATGAAAAATGGAAAACCCCCGCTGTGTGTGAGAAAACAGCAGATAAAACATTTGAAGAAGATTCACTCCCCAACATATGAAAGAGTTATTCCACCCACCTTAAAAAAAAAAAAAGTATCCCCTCCACTCTACTCATTGTCCTTGAGAGGAGTAATCTTAGTATATATACAATTGGGAGCAAGTAGCCGCTGACAAAATATCCCCGCACCGTGGCCACCCAAATTCAACCCATCAGAAATTTGACCAGTGTGAGGCAGTGACTTGTGTCACAGGTACGGGTCGCTGTGTGTTCTCCCCAGTTTGTGCATGGGGACGTATGAAGTCCATAGGTATGCATGGCAGTCACGGATTTCAGACCCGGGTTTTCCATGTGGCTGAAAGCCACAGGTTTGTTTGGTAAAAACCCTGCACTAAGGGGTATGGGTGTGTCAGGTGTCAGGTGCAAGGTCAGTGTCAGTCTGGTGTGTGCTGTTGTGCAGAGCAGAAGCCTGCAGAGCACTGGCTGTGTGTGTGAAGCAGCACAGGCCAGCGAAGCCAGCAGGTATGGCAGCTGAATAGCCTGACACATGCAGCGTATACAGCAATGCAAGTCGTCCATGGTAACTGGTCTTGGATGTGGACAGTCCTGTGCCCGGAGGTGCTAGAGGTGGATGTCCTGTGCCCGAAAGAGTCAGATGTGGACAGTCCTGTGCCTGGAGGTGTACCAGAGGTGGATGTCCTGTGCTCAAAAGAGGACTGGCATGTTTAACGATTGCAAACAGGTGGATATGGTGCCCGGCTACTATCCGGAGGATATCCTGGGCTTTGTACGGCTGTGTGAGTAAAGAGTCTGTGTTACAGCGGTGCAGGACACCCACAGGAACTAGTCAGAGGAGGACTGACGTGTGAAGTGTCTGCAACATGTGAAGCTGTGTTTGGAGACTGTAATATTGTGTGCGGTCACCCCACGGATACAGGACAAGGAGAGGTCCGGCATGTTTAGGGACTGCAATCTAAAAGCCATATGATGAGTAGTGCTATGAAATGGGCACTGAGATGAGATGCAACTGTGTGCATTGAACTTTGATGACGTGTACTATAAAATGCTATGCACCTTTATGTGTGAAGTAACACATTAAAGAGACTTTTGTGCTTGAACTTTGTGTGTCACTGCCTCTTCACTGCGTACAGTGCTACCGCAACATTACACCAGGTATAGGGAACAAGAAAGTGGTAAAGAGGTATATATTAAGTTAGTCATTACCCATCATTGTGCGTTGTGTATGCCCAGAGGCTCGGTCCCCAACGTACGTTACGGTAAACTTCCTTCCTCTCTCAAGTTTTAATACAGTGATGTGAAAAATTTCAAAAATATATTATTTAACAGAAAAAGCTTATTAAAGAAATAATTAATTTTCTATGACAATCCTTTCACTCATCAAATCCAAATCAGGTCCCTTAATTATTGAGTCCTTAGACTGCAAAATTATTTATACCCCAGATTAGACCCTAATCCAAACTGTATTCACAGACTAGACCACATCTTTATATATTGTGACATGAAAAATAATTCCCTTTTTTCTTACACTAATAGGTTAATAGTCAGCGGACCCCTCTATTATAATAAGCGGAGGTCTGATTTTTTTTATATATAATGCTGAGCAGAGATGAATTCCCTTCCGTACAATTAATTATCAGTGAATTACGCAGAGGAGAGAATCCCATATTTGCCCTTTAACAAGATATCTACAAATTAAAAGCTCCATGTGAACTCGCCAGGACTCATCCGCTCCCTGGAAAAAGCACGGATGACTATTTTTAGATAACTCGGATATTTCCTTTCCAAATCTCACCTTGTGACCCAAGAAGACAGCGAACATACTGGCTGGTGCTCGAAAAACATCAGCCGCCGATAGACTAGCCATTGACAGCCCTGACCTGCAGCATTATTATATGACCCACCGTACGATTTATCTGCAGATCCAATAATACTTTTCAACTTGTTTATCTTTCCGTGAGTTTAAGGTTACGGTTTTAATTGAGGTCATTTTTTAAGTATCAATCCAAAATATCGTTCAGAGGATTTATTAAGTGCTCGGTGCCACGAAGGCTTCACCTTAGGGTTTAATGAACGTCTTTGCAAAGGATGGCAATTAACGTAAATTGCAATTCATCCATTACTTTCGTGCAGTTGTCTTAGTGACGTGAGATTCGGCCACTAATGGGTTATCCAGCCTGGCGACACCTTTTCTGCTCATTAAATCGACCTTTTCCTTCAGATGACTGATGACCGCCACCATTCTGTTCTATTTCGAAAAGTAAAAAAAAAGAAGAAAAAAGTGACTTTGCGCAGTCATTCCGTCATTTAGTTGAAAATCGAGCACATATGGGGAACGTATCTTGAAACATGATATTTTCTGAGAGAATTAAAACTGCAACAGCACTGAAGTAAATAAAAGGCATCTTGTTAGTCTGACCTAGATTCCGAAATCAAAACTCCGATTGTGAAGGCAGCATTGTGAAATGAAATGAAAGACGTTCTATAAAAACTGGTGCAAAGCAAAACTGGAACAGTTAATGCGATCTATGCTTGCACTTACAATAGAAGTATTGCAAGTATTAGTATTTATAACAATTATCTGTATATGGAGCGCACAATACAGCAGTAGACAGACCATATACAAAGCAAACTTGACCTCGTTTGGGTCATTCCCGATAACCATAATGAGTCTGATCTGTTTCATCCACTATACATACAATATTAAAATGGATCTGTCACCAGATTTTTCAATAAAAACTGCAAAAATAATGAAATAAAACTTAAAGACCTAATGAGGCTGGTGTTCTTACTCTGAAAATCAATGTCACAATGGCTGTATAATTCTGATCATAAAATGAACATGCTATGACTCTAGCTATAGAGTGAGAGAACTCATCAGCCCAAGTGCATTTGGTCTTCTGTCTGAACGACAGCGACAGCTTGAACTGAGCAGTGTGAGATTTCAGCAGGGAGGAGGGACACTGAGGAGCTGTCAATCAGTTGGAGATTGGAATGCACTTTAAAAGTTATACATGTGGCCGTGAAATATTGGCCTAGAGTGCCATTGGGAATAGATTAATGGTAGATTAAAAAACTTTGATAGAAATATATATATAGAGTGGCTTGCAAACGTTTTCCCCCCCTTGGCATTTTTTGCGTTTTCGTGTTTTGTTACCTCATAACCTGGACTTTAACTGTTTTTTTTGAGGGCTTGCATTACTTCATGTAAAGAACATGCCTACAACTTTGAACATTTGGTTTTCCATTCTAAGCAAACAACAAATAGGACATAATCACTGTCCTTCAGTGTGCATGACTATTCACTCCCCTACAGTCAGTACTTTGTAAAGTCTACTATTGCGGCAATTACAGATGCAAGTCACTTTGGATAAGTCTCTATGAGCTTTCCACATCTTGTCACTGGGATCTTTGGCCATTCCTCAATGCAAAACTGCTCCAGCTCCTTCAAGTTAGATGATTTCCTCTGGTGAACAGCAATCTTCATGTCTGACCACAGATTCTCAATTGGATTAAGGTCTGGGCTTTGACGAGGCCACTCCAAACCATTTACACGTTTCCCCTTAAACCACTCGAGTGTTGCTTTAGCATTATGCTTTTGGATCATTGTCTTGTTGGAAGGTGAAGCTCCATTCTAGTCTCAAATCACTGACATACTGAAACAGGTTTTGCACAAGAATTTCTTTGTATTTTGCGCCATCCACCTTTCCCTCAACTCAGATCATTTTCTCTATCCCTGCTGTTGAAAAGCATCCCCACAGCATGATACTGCCATCACCATGTTTCACTGTGAGGATGGTGTGCGGCACCCCAGAGTCCTGGTCGTCACAGTGGTAGTGCTTTCCTCTCGGGAAGAGTGATGCTACGTTTGGAAGCAAAGAAGGATAACTGCATCCAGGTACAGTTATATGAAAAAGTTTGGGCACTCCTATTAATCTTAAGCTTAATGTTTTTTAAAAATTGTTTTTTTTGCAACAGCTATTTCAGTTTCATATATCTAATACCTGTTGGACACAATAATGTTTCTGCCTTGAAATGATGTTTATTGTACTAACAGAAAATGTGCAATCTGCATTCAAACAAAATTTGACAGGTGCATAAGTATGGGCACCCCACCAGAAAAGTGACATTAATATTTAGTAGATCCTCCTTTTGCAAAAATAACAGCCTCGAGTCGCTTCCTGTAGCTTTTAATGAGTTCCTGGATCCTGGATGAAGGTATTTTTGACCATTCCTCTTTACAAAACAATTCCAGTTCAGTTAAGTTTGATGGTCGCCGAGCATGGACAGCCCTCTTCAAATGATCCCACAGATGTTCAATGATATTCAGGTCTGGGGACTGGGATGGCCATTCCAGAACAGTGTAATTGTTCCTCTGCATGAATGCCTGAGTAGATTTGGAGCGGTGTTTTGGATCATTGTCTTGCTGAAAGATCCATCCCCTGCGTAACTTCAACTTTGTCACTGATTCATGAATATTATTGTCAAGAATCTGATGATACTGAGAGGAATCCATGCGTCCCTCAACTGTAACAAGATTCCCGATGCCGGCATTGGCCACACAGCCCCAAAGCATAGTGGAACCTCCACCAAATTTTACTGTGGGTAGCAAGTGTTTTTCTTGGAATGCTGTGTTTTTTGGCCGCCATGCATAACGCCTTTTTGTATGACCAAACAACTCAATCTTGGTTTCATCAGTCCACAGGACCTTCTTCCAAAAAGAAATTGGCTTCTCCAAATGTGCTTCTGCATACCTCAGCCGACTCTGTTTGTGGCGTGCTTGCAGAAACGGCTTCTTTCGCATCACTCTCCCATACAGCTTCTCCTTGTGCAAAGTGCGTTGTATAGTTGACCGATGCACAGTGACACCATCTGCAGCAAGTTGATGCTGCAGCTCTCTGGAGGTGGTATGAGGATTGTCCTTGACTGATCTCACCATTCTTCTTCTTTGCCTTTCTGATGTTTTTCTTGGCCTGCCACTTCTGGTCTTAACAAGAACTGTACCTGTGTTCTTCCATTTCCTTACTATGTTCCTCACAGTGGAAATTGACAGGTTAAATCTCTGAGACAGCTTTTTGTATCCTTCCCCTGAACAATTATGTTGAATAATCTTTGTTTTCAGATCATTAGACAGTTGTTTTGAGGAGCCCATTATGCCACTCTTCAGAGGAAATTCAAACAGGAGAACAACTTGCAAGTGGCCACTTTAAGTAGCTTTTCTCATGATTGCATACACCTAGCTATGAAGTTCAAATCTCAATGAGGTTGGAAATCCAAAAAAAAGTGCTTTAGTAAGTCAGTGAAAAGTAGGTAGGAGTATTTAAAACAAGAAAATGATAAGGGTGCCCATACTTATGCACCTGTCAAATTTTGTTTGAATGCAGACATGCAACACATTTCACACTCCAGACCACCAGGGGGAGCTTCTGCTCCAATTTATTAGGTCACTCCCCATATATATATAACTGGTAGTCTGTAGGGAAAGTTAGAAGGTTCCAGACAGTGGTCTGAGGTGGACAGAGGGTCCAAGGAGCTGTGCATGCCCTCAGAGCTGCAGCTCCCAGAAAGAGACATTCAGAAGGCAGAACTGAATTGCAGTGAGCATGAAGGAAGTCAGAGCAAAGGAGAGGATACCAGAAGGGGACCAGCCCTACACAGGCTGCCTCCTTCTGAGGCGCAGAAGCCCAGTAGCCAGCCGGAACACCGAGGGAGTAAGAGCCTTTATGCTTTGCTCCAGAGACCGGCAGGACAGCTAATTGCAGGTCATCTGTCCGCACCTATACCCAGGAGGCACGGTGGCATCCCTTAGAGGCCGGGGCGTGCTAGAGTCCCTATAAACAGCCTCAAGTCACCAGTCATACGGGTTTGTCCTATCCTAAATGGGGGACAGAGAGAGAGACACCACATCTGTGAGACCCTTATGTGAAGCCATAGGCAGTAAGGGACTACACCACTACAGCGCAAGGGATGGCTATTGATTTCCACCTGGACAAGGGGACTCTGGACTTGCCTCCAAACCGGCCGGATTCTGCCTGCCCTGTGATCTGGTGCCCTGGACTGTGGATGTTGAAGTCTTCAGTAAAGGTAAAGAGACTGCAACCTTGTGTCCTCGTTCTTCTCTGCGCCTCTCACCATCCACCATCTACACACCAGGAAGCCCTGGGGATATGCTTCACCTGTGGGAAGGTATACCATCTAGCTGCCATAACATCACCCCAGCGGACCTCTTAAAGCAGCGTCGGTAACCCTGACTGAATACCACAGGTGGCGTCACGAACACAAACTTTATCCCTTTAAAGACCTTTCCCTTTTACACGGATGTCCCAGGGCCACGGACTGGGTCAGCCACCGTAACATCCCCCTGAGAACCGCAGGACCCAGTACCGAGTACCCCACGGCCCCATGGGGGTGATTCAGGTGTTCTTGGAGTGATAAGTTGTATTGCTTTAGCGCCAGACATACTATTTAAAGGGAACCTGTCACCCCGTTTTTTGAGATTGAGCTATAAATACTGTTAAATAGGGCCTGCGCTGTGTGTTCCTATAGTGTATGTAGTGTACCCCGATTCCCCATGTATGCTGAGAAATAACTTACCAAAGTCGCCGTTTTCGCCTGTCAATCAGGCTGGTCAGGTCGGGAGGGCGTGGTGACATCGGTGGTTCTTCCTCAGCTTTACGTTGGTGGCGTAGTGGCGTAGTGGTGAACAAGCAGCGCGCGATCTGCGCTGTAATCCCTTGCATCGGTGGGGGCGGCCATCTTCCTGGGGCCGCGCGTGCGCAGATCGAGTGCTCTGCTGCACGGGGCTTCAGGAAAATGGCCGCGGGATGCCGCGCGTGCGCATTAGAGATCGCGGCGGCCATTTTCCCAAAGCCGAGATGCAAACTCGGCTTTGGGAAAATGGCCGCCGCGATCTCTAATGCGCACGCGCGGCATCCCGCGGCCATTTTCCTGAAGCCCCGTGCAGCAGAGCACTCGATCTGCGCACGCGCGGCCCCAGGAAGATGGCCGCCCCCACCGACGAAAGGGATGACAGCGCAGATCGCGCGCTGTGTCTTCACCACTACGCCACTACGCCACCAACGTAAAGCTGAGGAAGAACCAGCGATGTCACCACGCCCTCCCGACCTGACCAGCCTGATTGACAGGCGAAAACGGCGACTTTGGTAAGTTATTTCTCAGCATACATAGGGAATCGGGGTACACTACATACACTATAGGAACACACAGCGCAGGCCCTATTTAACAGTATTTATAGCTCAATCTCAAAAAACGGGGTGACAGGTTCCCTTTAACTTGGTACCCCACATGCTCAATTTTTGCCTAATCTGACCAGAGCACCTTCCTCCATACATTTGTTGAGTCTCCCACGTGTCTTTTGGCAAACTCAAATTGAGCATTTCAATTTTTGTGTGTAAGTAAAGGCTTTTTTCTGCCCTCTCTTCCATAAAGGCTTTAAGCAGAGGGGGAGGGTATGTAAGATGGCCACTGGAGACGTCCTTGAGGGGAGATATGTGTCATCACAGCAATTAGCTGCGGTGATGTGAGCTCAGAAGTAAGCTCCAGCATGTATAGTGCTGAGAGAGTTGTTTGTGCCGCTGTGGGGCCGGGTTTTACAACTGGTCATAAGAGATGGATGGGAATGACTGCTCACATATTCCCACCCCAGGGGCGTTGTTTGGCTAACAAAATGGAGGCAAATTGAATCATTTAGGGTCTGTGGCTGGAGGTGTGGAGACCTCCATGTGTGTAGTGCTGAATACACTGACTTGAGCAGACGGACCCGCAGTGCTTTTACTTTCTGTTTGTTTTCACATTGTGCTGAAAAAGGCTTTTCATTTTTTTTTTTTATCCAGAGCGGTTTATGCAGTTTAATAAACTTGCTTGGACATTCCAGTAACGCCGCTTCCGGTGCCTGCCTCAACTGCAGCCAAGTGAGTACAGATCCCTACAGCTAGTATATTCATTCTTAGTGTTATGTAATCAGTTTAACAAATCCAATTTTTAAGCACTGCGAATGCCCAGGAGGACACTATAGGTATTCAGAGACAACTGTAATAAAAATGAATGTAAACAGATACAAAAAAAAAGCCAAGATATGTACTCACACTTTATAGGTAAATGGGTAGTGTCACCATCCTCTAAAGCAGGGGTGGGCAATTAATTTTCCCGAGGGGCTACATGAGAGACCGTGACTGTTGTGGAGGGCAGAACCAAAATGCCGAAATTAATTCTACTCAATATTAATATTGATATATAATAATTATTATATTATTGATAATTATATTGCTATTAATTGCGTTACTTAACATTTAGCAGAATTAAGTATGCTGACATCCCCCTATATATCGTTTGAACCCGCGTACAGCCTCTTCTATATATATCGTATGAGCCCCCTACAGCCCCTTATATACTGAAAGAGCCCGCCACAGCCTCCCCATTTGCAGCCTGAGCCCCACACCTTCCTCCCCCATATGCAGCATGAGCCCCACACCAGCCTCTCCCATATGCACCATGAGCCCCACACCAGCCTCTCCCATATGCACCATGAGCCCCACACCAGCCTCTCCCATATGCACCATGAGTTCCACACCAGCCTCTCCCATATGCACCATGAGCCCCACACCAGCCTCTCCCATATGCGGCATGAGCTCTAAACAGCCTCCCCATATGCGGCATGAGCCCCCCACACAGGGCCGGCTCCAGGTTTTCGAGGGCCCCGGGCGAAAGAGTCTCAGTGGGCCCCCCCTTTAACACATACCCCGATTTATGATGCACAGATACGGCAGAGAAATGTATAGTACAATGCCAGATTTGACTTCTTACATGAGTGACAGCTATTGTAAATTCTGCAGTGTATATATACAGGACAGTATGAGTGGTACTGTGCAGTGTATATATACAGGAGGAAAGGTGCTGTGCAGTGTATATATACAGGAGGAAAGGTGCTGTGCAGTGTATATATACAGGGGGAGAGGTGCTGTGCAGTGTATACAGGAGGAGTGGTACTGTGCAGTGTATATATACAGGAGGAGCGGTACTGTGCAGTGTATATATAGGACAGGAGGAAAGGTGCAGTGTATATATACAGGAGAGGTGCTGTGCAGTGTATATAAACAGGAGGAAAGGTGCTGTGCAGTGTATATATACAGGGGGAGAGGTGCTGTGCAGTGTATACAGGAGGAGTGGTACTGTGCAGTGTATATATACAGGAGGAGCGGTACTGTGCAGTGTATATATACAGGGGGAGAGGTGCTGTGCAGTGTATATATACAGGAGGAAAGGTGCTGTGAAGTGTATATATACAGGAGGAAAGGTGCTGTGCAGTGTATACATACAGGAGGAAAGGTGCTGTGCAGTGTACATATACAGGAGGAAAGGTGCTGTGCAGTGTACATATACAGGAGGAGCGGTACTGTGCAGTGTATATATACAGGGGGAGAGGTGCTGTGCAGTGTATATATACAGGAGGAGCGGTACTGTGCAGTGTATATATACAGGGGGAGAGGTGCTCTGCAGTGTATATATACAGGAGGAGCGGTACTGTGCAGTGTATATATACAGAAGGAAAGGTGCTGTGCAGTGTACATATACAGGAGGAAAGGTGCTGTGCAGTGTACATATACAGGAGGAGCGGTACTGTGCAGTGTATATATACAGGGGGAGAGGTGCTGTGCAGTGTATATATACAGGAGGAGCGGTACTGTGCAGTGTATATATACAGGGGGAGAGGTGCTGTGCAGTGTACATATACAGGAGGAAAGGTGCTGTGCAGTGTACATATACAGGAGGAGCGGTACTGTGCAGTGTATATACAGGGGGAGAGGTGCTGTGCAGTGTATATATACAGGAGGAGCGGTACTGTGCAGTGTATAAATACAGGGGGAGAGGTGCTGTGCAGTGTATATATACAGGAGGAAAGGTGCTGTGCAGTGTATATATACAGGAGGAAAGGTGCTGTGCAGTGTACATATACAGGAGGAGCGGTACTGTGCAGTGTATATATACAGGGGGAGAGGTGCTGTGCAGTGTATATATACAGGAGAGGTGCTGTGCAGTGTCGTGAGCAGGGCGTTGTATCAGAAAATCTTTTCTGTTTTGAGTTTTTCTATGAAACAAAGACTTTTCTACATAAACAACGTTGTTTGATTTTGCGGCCCTAACAGATCTGTGCTACAAAGTAACAGGCGGCTCGGGCATTAATGAGGGACCTGATGCTGAATCCTTTCCACAAACCCTAATGACCCAATTAGTGCCCCGTCATTAGAAGCTCATTAAACGCCTCCCTGTCCCGAGCAGTCATGTACAGTATGGGGGGATCCTGCAGCCCACCCCCTGACTGCTCCATACCATACTCTGCCCTCTGTCACGCTCACTATTATCCTGTGCATTTCTCCTTCATCATTACCCCATGTTACACTTGTCACCCCCCACTACAGAGTAGCAGGGCAGCCAATGTCACAGGTCACCCCTCCCAGACCCTAATGGCAGCAGGAAATGTCTGCTCCTCTATTGGGTTGGACCTGATTTAATCAAGGAATAATGTGGATTTGTTGCCGGTGGCTGCAGGGGAAGGGTTAAGTGATGCCATGTCCTTGGTGGGAGCAGTGGCAGCTGCTGGGACCTGGACAGACACAACCAATGTTGCTGTGACTGCACAGTGTGACCTGGAGGAGAGAAGCTGAGACTCCGGAGCAGAAATCACCCACATGCCAGCACTGGGCAGAGTCCCTCCAGCCTCCCCATATACAGCATGAGCACAACAAAGCCTTCCTATATACACTGCATGAGCCCCACACCACCTCCCTATATATACTGCATGTGCCCCATGCAGCCTCCCTATATACACTGCATTTGGCCCCCATAGTCTCCCCATATACTATATGAGGCTCCAATAGCCTCTCCAAGTGCAGCATGATGCCCCCATAGCCTCCCCATGTGCAGCATGTCACCCCCATAGCCTCCCCATGTGCAGTATGTCACGCCCATAGACTCCCCATGTGCAGCATGTCACCCCATATGCAGTACCATGCACACCCAAACATTCCATACACATGAAAAAAAAGAACACCACATACTCACCTCGGTCCCGTTCCCCGGCGCACTGCTTCTCGCCCTGCCTCTGGTGCGCTGACTCTCCAGAGTACACAGCTGACATGAAGAAATGACGTCATCACATCAGCTGTTTCACACACTGATTGGTGGAGGAAGTGGCCTGAGGCCCCTACTCCACCAGTGCAGTCAGTGCCTATGGAGACAACGGAGACAGAGAGCGGGCGGGCACGGTGCCGACTGTGGGCCTCTGTTTTCCAGCCCCACGGCTGTCTCGGTCTGCGGGCCAGACTGGGACAGCCAGAGGGCCAGATGTGGCCCATGGGCCGCACTTTGCCCAGGTCTGCTCTAGAGGGAAGTGTTAAGATATTACTTTTAGGCTAAGTGCACATGTTTCCGCGGCAATTCCGCAACTCCTGCCGCGGGTATATTGCATGCGGGATTGTCATGCGTATTCCCGCTAAACAGTAGCGTTTTGCAAGCGTAATTAGCTTGCAGAATGCTAGCGTTTTCCAAGCAATCTGAAGCAACAAAATGTAGGGTACCAGTGTACTACCAATACTATATAGTAAGAAAAGAGGGGTGCAGCAAAGCATCGCTTGGAAAATTGATTGACAGGTTGGTCACTCTTGTCAAACATAGTGTTTGACAAGTGTGACCAACTTTTTACTATTGATGCTGCCTGTAACGGGGTCTACCAAGCTGGGGGCCGGAGCCTGTTGGTATTTACTGTGGGAATTACAAAGGTGGGGGGAGGTCAGAAAGAGAATATCTTGTCCAGGGGAGCAGCCTGTGGACTGATGCATTTCACATGGAAACTATTATACATACAGTGGGGCAAAAAAGTATTTAGTCAGTCAGCAATAGTGCAAGTTCCACCACTTAAAAAGATGAGAGGCGTCTGTAATTTACATCATAGGTAGACCTCAACTATGGGAGACAAACTGAGAAAAAAAAATCCAGAAAATCACATTGTCTGTTTTTTTAACAATTTATTTGCATATTATGGTGGAAAATAAGTATTTGGTCAGAAACAAAATTTCATCTCAATACTTTGTAATATATCCTTTGTTGGCAATGACAGAGGTCAAACGTTTTCTGTAAGTCTTCACAAGATTGCCACACACTGTTGTTGGTATGTTGGCCCATTCCTCCATGCAGATCTCCTCTAGAGCAGTGATGTTTTTGGCTTTTCACTTGGCAACACGGACTTTCAACTCCCTCCAAAGGTTTTCTATAGGGTTGAGATCTGGAGACTGGCTAGGCCACTCCAGGACATTGAAATGCTTCTTGCGAAGCCACTTTTCTTCGTTGCCCTGGCGGTGTGCTTTGGATCATTGTCATGTTGAAAGACCCAGCCACGTTTCATCTTCAATGCCCTTGCTGATGGAAGGAGGTTTGCACTCAAAATCTCACGATACATGGCCCCATTCATTCTTTCATGTACCCGGATCAGTCGTCCTGGCCCCTTTGCAGAGAAACAGCCCCAAAGCATGATGTTTCCACCACCATGCTTTACAGTAGGTATGGTGTTTGATGGATGCAACTCAGTATTCTTTTTCCTCCAAACACGACAAGTTGTGTTTCTATCAAACAGTTCCAGTTTGGTTTCATCAGACCATAGGACATTCTCCCAAAACTCCTCTGGATCTTCCAAATGCTCTCTAGCAAACTTCAGACGGGCCCGGACATGTACTGGTTTAAGCAGTGGGACACGTCTGGCACTGCAGGATCTGAGTCCATGGTGGCGTAGTGTGTTACTTATGGTAGGCCTTGTTACATTGGTCCCAGCTCTCTGCAGTTCATTCACTAGGTCCCCCCGCGTGGTTCTGGGATTTTTGCTCACCGTTCTTGTGATCATTCTGACCCCACGGGGTGGGATTTTGCGTGGAGCCCCAGATCGAGGGAGATTATCAGTGGTCTTGTATGTCTTCCATTTTCTAATTATTGCTCCCACTGTTGATTTCTTCACTCCAAGCTGGTTGGCTATTGCAGATTCAGTCTTCCCAGCCTGGTGCAGGGCTACAATTTTGTTTCTGGTGTCCTTTGACAGCTCTTTGGTCTTCACCATAGTGGAGTTTGGAGTCAGACTGTTTGAGGGTGTGCACAGGTGTCTTTTTATACTGATAACAAGTTTAAACAGGTTCCGTTACTACAGGTAATGAGTGGAGGAAAGAGGAGACTCTTAAAGAAGAAGTTACAGGTCTGTGAGAGCCAGAAATCTTGATTGTTTGTTTCTGACCAAATACTTATTTTCCACCATAATATGCAAATAAATTGTTAAAAAAACAGACAATGTGATTTTCTGGATTTTTTTTTCTCAGTTTGTCTCCCATAGTTGAGGTCTACCTATGATGTAAATTACAGACGCCTCTCATCTTTTTAAGTGGTGGAACTTGCACTATTGCTGACTGACTAAATACTTTTTTGCCCCACTGTACATATACTGCATAACATTCTTGGTGCTGGGGGGTTCTGTAACACAGCTCCCCTTTTCAGCGACGCGATCGGCATACACAGTCTGATCCTTAACGGATCGGTTTGGGGATGACCGAAGTTTATGGGGTTGGTACAAGTTCCGTTTGTCGACTTAGTCCATCGGCATTAACGTTTTGTTTGCCGGGTCTGTAGTGGATGGTGAAGTCCAGAGGTTGTAGGGCTAAACTCCACCGCAGTAATCTGGCGTTGTCTCCAGAGATCCGATTAAGCCAGACTAGGGGATTATGGTCCGTTAGGAGGGAAAACTGTCGTCCATACAAATATGGTTGTAACTTTTTGAGTGCCCATACTATTGCCAGGCACTCCTTCTCGATGGCCGCATAGCTCACTTCACGGGGCAGTAGTTTCCGACTCAGGTAAGCTACCGGGTGTTCTTGGCCGTCCGGCCCGACTTGGCTCAGTACTGCCCCCAATCCAAATATAGAAGCGTCTGTGTGGACAAGGAAACGTTTAGTTGGAACGGGTGCGGCCAATACAGGGGTATTGGTGAGGGCGTCCTTTAGCTGGCGGAAGGCTTCCTCACACTCTGGGGTCCAGGTTACCTGGCGGGGTTGGTTCTTACGTGTCAGATCGGTGAGGGGCTTGGCTACGCTGCTGTAATTAGGAACGAATTTCCTGTAATACCCCGCTGTCCCTAGAAACGCCATGACCTGGGTTTTAGTGCGTGGGGTAGACCATTTGGCTATGGCCTTAATCTAGGCTGGTTCTGGTCTCTGTTTCCCACTTCCCACCCAATGCCCTAAATACTGAACGTCTGCTTTGCCCACGTGACACTTGTGTGGGTTCAGGGTGATTCCGGCCTTGTGGATCCTGTCTAATACTGTCTCTAGGTGATTTAGATGCTCTTCCCATGTCGCGCTGTAGATGGCGATGTCATCCAGGTAGGCACACGCATAGTCCTGGAGACCATCCAGAAGCCGGTCAGCCAGCCTCTGGAAGGTCGCCGGGGCAGTCTTCATCCCGAATGGCATAACTCGAAACTGGAATAAGCCAAACGGGGTGACAAATGCTGACTTGGGAATAGCATCAGGACTAAGGGGAATCTGCCAGTAGCCTTTGCATAGATCGATGGTGGTCAAATACTTTGCCCCTGCCAGCCGGTCTAACAAGTCATCCACACGCGGCATGGGAAACGCATCATTCACTGTTTACTCATTGAGCTTACAATAGTCTACACAAAACCGTGTAGTCCCATCCTTCTTGGGCACTAACACTACGGGGGATGCCCAGGGACTATCTGACTCTTCAATGACTCCTAAACGCAACATCTCTTGTATCTCTTGTCGCATCCCTTCTCGTACAGACTCAGGGATGCGGAAGAGGGGTTGTCGCAGGGGGGTCTGATCCTGGGTCTCAACCTTGTGTTGTGCCAGGTGAGTGTACCTGGGTTTCCCCGAAAACATCCTCTGTCGCTGCCTCAACAACTCCTCCGCCTGCTGTCTCTCCCGGGGACCTAAGTCTTCACCCCAGTGTACCTGGTCCCATGTTTTAGACTGAGTCCTCTCCCCTAAGACATCAGGCAAGGGAAGTCCGGCTAAATCCTCTGCTTCAGGTGCACAGATGGCCACTACCTCTTCAGGGCGCTCCTGATAGGGCTTCAGCATATTCACGTGGAACATGCGGATAACCCTGGGGTCGTCACAATCGGCGACATTATAGGTGGTGTCGGCTATTTTCCCCACTATCTGGTAGGGCCCCTGCCATGCAGCTTGGAACTTGTTCTGCCTAGTGGGCTCTAACACCAGGACCTTCTTCCCTATTTTCAAGGTGCTCTCTCTGGCCCCCCGATCGTACCATACGCGCTGGTGCCGCTGGGCCACCTGCATGTTCCCACGTACAGCCTGGGTCAGCTCCTGTAGGCGGTCCCGGAATTCCAGCACATAGGGTACAATAGGTACCCCTTTTATGGTGCCCTCCCCTTCCCAGTTCTAGCACTAAGTCTAGGGGTCCCCTTACCCGTCTCCCATATACCAGTTTGAATGGGGAGAACCCCGTGGATTCTTGGGGCACCTCTCGATAGGCAAACAGGAGGTGAGGCAAGAATTTCTCCCAGTCCCTGTAGGTCCTGGTAAAAGTCCCAATGAGTTGTTTTAACGTCCCGTTAAAGCGCTCACACAACCCATTGGTTTGCGGGTGGTACGGGGCGCTTCTAATGGACTTTACGCCGCACAGCTTCCACAGTTGGTTGGTCACCTCTGCTGTAAACTGGGTACCCTGGTCTGAGATAATCTCCTGGGGAAATCCAACCCGTGAGAAAACCTGGAGCAAGGCAGCCGCCACCGTCTCTGCCAGTATGTTAGGTAACGCAACCGCCTCTGGATACCGTGTGGCATAATCTACCATTGTCAATATATACCTTTTCCCTGATGGACTGGGTTTGGCTAATGGCCCTATCAGATCGACCGCTACTCGGCTAAATGGTTCCTTCACAATGGGGAGGGGGCGTAATTTGGCCTTGCATCGATCTCCCCTCTTGCCAATGCGCTGGCAACTGTCACAGGTCTGGCAGTATTGACGAACATCATAGGTTACCCCCGGCCAAAAGAAGTTTTGTGTCAGACGATGCCTGGTGCGACTGACACCGAAGTGCCGGCCAAGGGTATGTCATGAGAGATTCGCAGTAACTCCTGCCTATACTTCTTGGGAACTACCAGCTGTCGTTTTATAGTGGGGCTCGTCCCTGTGTGGTGCTGCTCTGTGATCCAGTAGAGGAGTCCCTGCTTCCATATAAACTGCTCCCCTTCCAGTACCCCTCTCCCCTCCTGTGCCTTCCCACCATATCCCTCCAATGAAGGATCCTCAAGTAACTCCCTCTTAAATTCATCTGGGGTGGCCCAAGAAATGTGCCTGGCTATGGGAATACGGGTAGGGCTGGGATGTCTTACCTGGGCCTCCTCTGAGTGTGATTCCGCCTCCGCAGCTCAAGCTTGTCTCCGGGTGGTCACAGGATGTGTCTCAGCCAGAGGGGCAACCGAGAAGGCAGACAACATGGGCCCCAAGTCATCTCCCAGCAAAACGTCTGCAGGCAAATCCTCCATCAAGCCGACCTCAACAAGGCCATCCCCAACTCCCCAGTTCAGGTGAATCCTGGCAGTGGGCAGTCGCTGTATGGCTCCCCTTGCTAAACGGACTGCCACTGTCCGGTCTGTCTTCTCTTGGTCCCAGACGAGATGAGGCTTCACAAGGGTCAAAGTTGCTCCGGAATCTCTTAGTCCCTGCATGTGTTTCCCATTAACCCACACGACCTGTCGATGCTGTTGTCGATTATCTGACAGGGTTGACTGCACGGGGTCTACTTCATGCAGCACTTCATAGTAACATAGTAACATAGTAACATAGTTAGTAAGGCCGAAAAAAGACATTTGTCCATCCAGTTCAGCCTATATTCCATCATAATAAATAAATACCCAGATCTACGTCCTTCTACAGAACCTAATAATTGTATGATACAATATTGTTCTGCTCCAGGAAGACATCCAGGCCTCTCTTGAACCCCTCGACTGAGTTCGCCATCACCACCTCCTCAGGCAAGCAATTCCAGATTCTCACTGCCCTAACAGTAAAGAATCCTCTTCTATGTTGGTGGAAAAACCTTCTCTCCTCCAGACGCAAAGAATGCCCCCTTGTGCCCGTCACCTTCCTTGGTATAAACAGATCCTCAGCGAGATATTTGTATTGTCCCCTTATATACTTATACATGGTTATTAGATCGCCCCTCAGTCGTCTTTTTTCTAGACTAAATAATCCTAATTTCGCTAATCTATCTGGGTATTGTAGTTCTCCCATCCCCTTTATTAATTTTGTTGCCCTCCTTTGTACTCTCTCTAGTTCCATAATATCCTTCCTGAGCACCGGTGCCCAAAACTGGACACAGTACTCCATGTGCGGTCTAACTAGGGATTTGTACAGAGGCAGTATAATGCTCTCATCATGTGTATCCAGACCTCTTTTAATGCACCCCATGATCCTGTTTGCCTTGGCAGCTGCTGCCTGGCACTGGCTGCTCCAGGTAAGTTTATCATTAACTAGGATCCCCAAGTCCTTCTCCCTGTCAGATTTACCTAGTGGTTTCCCGTTCAGTGTGTAATGGTGATATTGATTCCCTCTTCCCATGTGTATAACCTTACATTTATCATTGTTAAACCTCATCTGCCACCTTTCAGCCCAAGTTTCCAACTTATCCAGATCCATCTGTAGCAGAATACTATCTTCTCTTGTATTAACTGCTTTACATAGTTTTGTATCATCTGCAAATATCGATATTTTACTGTGTAAACCTTCTACCAGATCATTAATGAATATGTTGAAGAGAACAGGTCCCAATACTGACCCCTGCGGTACCCCACTGGTCACAGCGACCCAGTTAGAGACTATACCATTTATAACCACCCTCTGCTTTCTATCACTAAGCCAGTTACTAACCCATTTACACACATTTTCCCCCAGACCAAGCATTCTCATTTTGTGTACCAACCTCTTGTGCGGCACGGTATCAAACGCTTTGGAAAAATCGAGATATACCACGTCCAATGACTCACCGTGGTCCAGCCTATAGCTTACCTCTTCATAAAAACTGATTAGATTGGTTTGACAGGAGCGATTTCTCATAAACCCATGCTGATATGGAGTTAAACAGTTATTCTCATTGAGATAATCCAGAATAACATCCCTCAGAAACCCTTCAAATATTTTACCAACAATAGAGGTTAGACTTACTGGCCTATAATTTCCAGGTTCACTTTTAGAGCCCTTTTTGAATATTGGCACCACATTTGCTATGCGCCAGTCCTGCGGAACAGACCCTGTCGCTATAGAGTCCCTAAAAATAAGAAATAATGGTTTATCTATTACATTACTTAGTTCTCTTAGTACTCGTGGGTGTATGCCATCCGGACCCGGAGATTTATCTATTTTAATCTTATTTAGCCGGTTTCGCACCTCTTCTTGGGTTAGATTGGTGACCCTTAATATAGGGTTTTCATTGTTTCTTGGGATTTCACCTAGCATTTCATTTTCCACCGTGAATACCGTGGAGAAGAAGGTGTTTAATATGTTAGCTTTTTCCTCGTCATCTACAACCATTCTTTCCTCACTATTTTTTAAGGGGCCTACATTTTCAGTTTTTATTCTTTTACTATTGATATAGTTGAAGAACAGTTTGGGATTAGTTTTACTCTCCTTAGCAATGTGCTTCTCTGTTTCCTTTTTGGCAGCTTTAATTAGTTTTTTAGATAAAGTATTTTTCTCCCTATAGTTTTTTAGAGCTTCAATGGTGCCATCCTGCTTTAGTAGTGCAAATGCTTTCTTTTTACTGTTAATTGCCTGTCTTACTTCTTTGTTTAGCCACATTGGGTTTTTCCTATTTCTAGTCCTTTTATTCCCACAAGGTATAAACCGCTTACACTGCCTATTTAGGATGTTCTTAAACATTTCCCATTTATTATCTGTATTCTCATTTCTGAGGATATTGTCCCAGTCTACCAGATTAAGGGCATCTCTAAGCTGTTCAAACTTTGCCTTCCTAAAGTTCAATGTTTTTGTGACTCCCTGACAAGTCCCCCTAGTGAAAGACAGGTGAAACTGCACAATATTGTGGTCGCTATTTCCTAAATGCCCAACCACCTGCAGATTTGTTATTCTGTCAGGTCTATTAGATAGTATTAGGTCTAAAAGTGCTGCTCCTCTGGTTGGATTCTGCACCAATTGTGAAAGATAATTTTTCTTGGTTATTAGCAGAAACCTGTTGCCTTTATGGGTTTCACAGGTTTCTGTTTCCCAGTTAATATCCGGGTAGTTAAAGTCCCCCATAACCAGGACCTCATTATGGGTTGCAGCTTCATCTATCTGCTTTAGAAGTAGACTTTCCATGCTTTCTGTTATATTTGGGGGTTTGTAACAGACCCCAATGAGAATTTTGTTACCATTTTTCCCTCCATGAATTTCAACCCATATGGACTCGACATCCTCATTCCCTTCGCTAATATCCTCCCTTAAAGTGGACTTTAGACAAGACTTTACATAGAGACAAACCCCTCCTCCTCTCCGATTTTTACGATCCTTTCTAAACAGACTGTAACCCTGTAAGTTAACTGCCCAGTCATAGCTTTCATCTAACCATGTCTCGGTTATTCCCACTATGTCAAAGTTACCTGTAGATATTTCTGCTTCTAGTTCTTCCATCTTGTTTGTCAGGCTTCTGGCGTTTGCGAGCATGCAGTTTAGAGGATTTTGTTTTGTTCCAATCTCCTCACTGTGGATTGTTTTAGAAATGTTCTTACCTCCCTTCTGAGTATGTTTTCCTGGGTCGTCTTTGTTTGAGTCTAATGTTTTTCTTCCCGTCCCCTCTTCTTCTAGTTTAACGCCCTCCTGATGAGTGTAGCGAGTCTTCTGGCGAATGTGTGTTTCCCAGGTTTGTTGAGGTGTAGTCCGTCTCTGGCGAGGAGTCCATCATACCAGTAATTCACACCGTGGTCCAGGAATCCGAATCCTTGTTGTCTGCACCATCGTCTTAGCCAGTTGTTTGCATCAAGGATCCTGTTCCATCTCCTGGTGCCATGCCCGTCTACTGGAAGGATAGAAGAAAAAACTACCTGTGCATCCAGTTCCTTTACTTTCTTCCCCAACTCTTCAAAGTCCTTGCAGATTGTCGGTAGGTCCTTCCTTGCCGTGTCATTGGTGCCAACATGTATCAGAAGAAATGGGTGGACGTCCTTGGAGCTGAAGAGCTTTGGTATCCTATCGGTCACATCCTTGATCATCGCACCTGGAAGGCAGCATACTTCTCTTGCAGTTATGTCCGGTCTGCAGATGGCTGCTTCTGTGCCTCTCAGTAGTGAGTCTCCCACCACCACCACTCTTCGTTGCTTCTTGGCTGTACTTTTTGCTGTCACTTGTTGCTGTGTGCCCTTTTCTTTTTTGCTTGCTGGTATTGCTTCATTCTTAGGTGTGCCATCTTCATCCTCTACAAAGATTTGATATCGGTTCTTCAGTTGTGTGGTTGGTGATTTCTCCATGGTCTTCTTGCTTCTTTTGGTCACATGCTTCCACTCATCTGCTTTTGGAGGTTCTCTGACACTTTTTGCACCTTCTGTGACCAGTAGAGATGCTTCTGTTCTGTCTAGAATGTCTTCATTCTCTTTGATGAGTTTCAAAGTTGCTATTCTTTCTTCCAGACCCCGCACCTTTTCTTCTAAAAGGGCCACTAGTCTACACTTCTGACAGGTGAAATTGGATTCTTCTTCTGGTCGATCTGTGAACATGTAGCACATGCTGCAGCTCACCATGTAGGTTGTCACATCTGCCATGTTGCTCCTAGATCCTGCTGACTTGCTGTGTGTTTTCCTCCTTGTGTAATCTACTCAGCCAAGCTCTCTTGCAATAATGTCCTACAGGCAAAAATTACGGCGCGCGGTTTGGTGATGCTTTCGAAGCAGCTGGTCCCGGCTGTACCCAACGATCTTCTAGCTTAGGGAGACTTCGCTTCTCCCAGAAGGCACCTGGAATATGCAACTTAGCCTCCTGAAGCTTGAATCCCTGGTTTGGTGATGCTTTCGAAGCAGCTGGTCCCGGCTGTACCCAACGATCTTCTAGCTTAGGGAGACTTCGCTTCTCCCAGAAGGCACCTGGAATATGCAACTTAGCCTCCTGAAGCTTGAATCCCTGGTTTGGTGATGCTTTCGAAGCAGCTGGTCCCGGCTGTACCCAACGATCTTCTAGCTTAGGGAGACTTCGCTTCTCCCAGAAGGCACCTGGAATATGCAACTTAGCCTCCTGAAGCTTGAATCCCTGGTTTGGTGATGCTTTCGAAGCAGCTGGTCCCGGCTGTACCCAACGATCTTCTAGCTTAGGGAGACTTCGCTTCTCCCAGAAGGCACCTGGAATATGCAACTTAGCCTCCTGAAGCTTGAATCCCTGGTTTGGTGATGCTTTCGAAGCAGCTGGTCCCGGCTGTACCCAACGATCTTCTAGCTTAGGGAGACTTCGCTTCTCCCAGAAGGCACCTGGAATATGCAACTTAGCCTCCTGAAGCTTGAATCCCTGGTTTGGTGATGCTTTCGAAGCAGCTGGTCCCGGCTGTACCCAACGATCTTCTAGCTTAGGGAGACTTCGCTTCTCCCAGAAGGCACCTGGAATATGCAACTTAGCCTCCTGAAGCTTGAATCCCTGGTTTGGTGATGCTTGAACCTCCATGTCTTCCACCCCTTGGTTAGTTGTAGCCCCCAATGCCGGGTCAGCTTTGCCTTGGTAGCAGTGTACAGCGGCCCGGCGAAAGGTAGCTGTTCCCGCCTTTGGCCACTGGGTATGCTGAGTCCAGTTGGGACATTGTCTTTGCAGGTGGCCCAGCTGACGGCAGGTGTGGCATCGCTCCCCAGGGGAACTGTGGTATGCCGGGTTTCTAGCTAGTCCCCCTACAATCTTTTGTGGTTTGGGGCCCTCCAGGTCCATGGGCGGACCCCTAGTGACCATCCTTGATCCGGACAACTGAGGCCTCCTGGCGTCATGATGTTCATCGGCCAGATGAGCGGCTTCCTCAAGAGTCATTGGCCGCCTGTCCCGAAGCCATTCCTGTGTCTCGGGGTTTAGTCCATTAAAGAATCGTTCTAACAAGAAGAGCTGGAGGACGTCCTCCTTAGTGGTTGCTTGGCTCCCCTGTACCCAGTGTAGCAGTGACCGCCGTAATTTACAGGCCCATTCAGCGTGAGTATCGGTTACTCGTTTTATAAGTCCGCGGAACTTTTGGCGGTATGCCTCTGGTGTCAGCGCATACTGGGCCAAGATCACTTCTTTGATCTGCTCATAGTCCATACAGTCCTCATCGGGTATCGTGCGATAGGTGTCCGCTGCCCAGCCTGTCAGCTTGCTGGCCAGAATCTGAACCCGTTCCTCCGGCTTCACTTGATGAAGGGCACAATGCCGCTCAAAGTCCTGCAGAAAGCCATCAATGTCTTCCTCTGCCTCCCCCAACAGTCGGAAGGCATTATACTGGATCTTTTTGTGGCTTACGGTTGAAGGTACCTGGGCGGAGGCCAGAGCTCCCCTTGCTCGCTGACTCTCCTCTCTCCACTCTGCCATCTCCATCTTGGCCAGCTCCACTTTGGTCCGCTCTGCCATCTCCATCTTGGTTAGCTCTATCCTGGTCCGCTCGGCCATCTCTTCCTTCAGATCAGTACGCACATCAGCCATCACCTCCCGTATGATCTCTACTGCAGGGTTTGGGCCATAGAACGCCAGTCTGTTCTTTACCTCCCTCTGGAATTCAGTCTCCTCCACGTTCACATTGGGGGGCGCTGCACTGTAGTGTTCCATGATGGCTGCTATCAAATCTGCTTTTGTTTTGTTGCTGGTGATTAACCCTCGGGCTTCCACCAGATCTTTTAATGTAGTCCTCTTTAACTTCTGGTAGTGGTCTTCCATTCATTCCTTACCTCCTGTAGAAGGGATATCACATCCCGCTGTCTACCACCAGTGTAACGGGGTCTACCAAGCTGGGGTACCTCTTTCAGTACCACCCCTGTCATGATCCCAATGGCAGGGGATCACAAAAGGACAAGCACAAAAAACAAAACAAGCTCTAGGGTGATGGAAACTGAGCTGACCGCGATCCTGAACCTCAACACACAACTAGCTGTAGCCGGGGAACGTGCCTACGATGATTCCTAGACGTCTCGCGCCAGCCGAAGAACTAACTTTCCCTATTAGAAGAAGCACAGACCTCTCTTGCCTCCAGAGAAACACCCCACAGAAATAGCAGCCCCCCACATGTAATGACGGTGAAATGAGAGGAAAGCACATACGTAGTTATGAAAACAGATTCAGCAAAATGAGGCCCGCTAAAGCTAGATAGCAGAGGATACAAAAGTGAACTGCGCGGTCAGCGAAAAACCCTACAAAAAACCATCCTGAAATTACTTGAACTCATGTTCCAACTCATGGAACATGAGGAGTAATATCAGCCCACTAGAGCAACCAGCAAAAAGGAATCACATATCTGCAAGCTGGACTAAGACAAAAATTAAGCAAAACGTGGAACAGGAAAATAAAAAACTTAGCTTGTCCTGAAGAATACAGAAGCGGGAAGCAGAGGTAACAAGACACACTGATTACATTGATAGCCGGCGAGGAAATGACAAGAAAGCCAGGTTAAATAGGAAACTCCCATATCCTGATAGAACAGGTGGACACCAGAGACCGCAGAGAACACAAGACACCCAGTACCATCTGTAACCACCAGAGGGAGCCCAAAAACAGAATCCACAATAGTACCCCCCCCTTGAGGAGGGGTCACCGAACCCTCACGAGAACCACCAGGGCGACCAGGATGAGCCCTATGAAATGCACGGACCAAATCAGCAGCATGAACATCAGAGGCAACCACCCAAGAATTATCCTCCTGACCATAACCCTTCCACTTGACCAAATATTGGAGTTTCCGTCTGGAAACACGAGAATCCAAGATCTTCTCCACAACATACTCCAATTCTCCCTCCACCAGCACCGGAGCAGGAGGCTCAAGCGAAGGAACAACAGGTACCTCATACTTCCGCAACAACGACCGATGGAACACATTATGAATAGCAAACGATGCCGGGAGATCCAAACGAAACGACACAGGGTTAAGAATTTCCAAGATCCTATAGGGACCGATGAACCGAGGCTTGAACTTAGGAGAAGAGACCTTCATAGGAACAAAACGAGAAGACAACCACACCAAGTCCCCAACACGAAGTCGAGGACCACGCGGCGACGGCGATTAGCAAACTGCTGAGCCCTCTCCTGGGACAACTTCAAATTGTCCACCACATGACTCCAAATCTGATGCAACCTATCCACCACCATGTCCACTCCAGGACAATCAGAAGGCTCCACCTGACCAGAGGAAAAACGAGGATGAAACCCCGAATTACAAAAGAAAGGAGAAACCAAGGTAGCAGAACTAGCCCGATTATTAAGGGCAAATTCGGCAAGCGGCAAAAAGGTAACCCAGTCATCTTGATCAGCAGAAACAAAACACCTTAAATAAGTTTCCAAGGTCTGATTAGTTCGTTCCGTCTGGCCATTCGTCTGAGGATGGAATGCAGACGAAAAGGACAAATCAATGCCCATCTTAGCCAAAATCTAGACACAAACTGGGATCCCCTGTCAGAAACGATGTTCTCCGGAATCCCATGCAAACGAACCACGTTCTGAAAAAACAGAGGGACCAACTCAGAGGAGGAAGGTAACTTAGGCAAGGGTACCAGATGAACCATCTTAGAAAAGCGGTCACACACAACCCAGATGACGGACATTTTTTGAGAGACAGGGAGATCCGAAATAAAGTCCATGGAAATGTGCGTCCAAGGCCTCTTCGGGATAGGCAAAGGTGACAACAATCCACTGGCCCGAGAACAGCAAGGCTTAGCCCGAGCGCAAACTTCACAAGACTGCACAAAAGAACGCACATCCCTCGACAAGGAAGGCCACCAAAAAGACCTGGCCACCAAGTCTCTAGTACCAAATATTCCAGGATGACCTGCCAACACAAAAGAATGGACCTCGGAGATGACTCTACTGGTCCAATTATCCGGAACAAACAGTCTTTCAGGCGGACAACGATCAGGTTTATCCGCCTGAAACTCCTGCAAAGCACGTCGCAAGTCTGGGGAGACAGCCGACAAAATCACCCCATCCCTAAGGATACCAGTGGGCTCAGAATTTCCAGGGGAGTCAGGCACAAAACTCCTAGAAAGAGCATCCGCCTTCACATTCTTTGAACCTGGCAGGTATGAAACCACAAAATCGAAACGGGAGAAAAACAGTGACCAACGAGCCTGTCTAGGATTCAGACGCTTGGCAGACTCAAGGTAAATCAGATTTTTGTGATCAGTCAAGACCACCACACGATGTCTAGCACCCTCAAGCCAATGACGCCACTCCTCAAATGCCCACTTCATGGCCAAAAGCTCCCGATTACCAACATCATAATTCCGCTCAGTGGGCGAAAACTTTCTAGAAAAGAACGCACATGGCTTCATCACTGAGCAATCGGAGCTTCTCTGTGACAAAACCGCCCCCGCTCCAATCTCGGAAGCATCAACCTCAACCTGAAAAGGAAGCGAAACATCTGGCTGACGCAACACAGGAGCAGAAGAAAACCGGCGCTTAAGTTCCTGAAAGGCCTCCACAGCCGCAGGAGACCAATCATCAACATCAGCACCCTTCTTAGTCAAATCCGTCAAAGGCTTAACAACACTAGAAAAATTAGTTATGAAACGACGATAAAAATTAGCAAAGCCCAAGAACTTCTGTAGACTCTTAAGAGATGTAGGCTGCGTCCAGTCACAAATAGCCTGAACCTTGACGGGATCCATCTCAATAGTAGAAGGGGAAAAAATATACCCCAAAAAAGAAATCTTGTGGACTCCAAAGAGACCCTTTGAACCTTTTACAAACAAAGAATTGGCCCGCAGGACCTGAAACACCTTCCTGACCTGCTGAACATGGGACTCCCAGTCATCCGAAAAAACCAAAACATCATCCAAATACACAATCATAAATTTATCCAGATATTCACAGAAAATATCGTGCATAAAGGACTGGAAGACAGAAGGAGCATTAGAAAGTCCAAAAGGCATCACCAAATACTCAAAATGGCCCTCAGGCGTATTAAATGCGGTTTTCCACTCATCACCCTGCTTTATCCGCACAAGATTATACGCACCCCGAAGATCAATCTTAGTGAACCATTTAGCCCCCTTAATGCGACCGAACAAATCAGTCAACAATGGCAAAGGATACTGATATTTAACTGTAATCTTATTCAAAAGATGGTAATCTATACAAGGCCTCAAGGAACCATCTTTTTTGGCCACAAAAAAAAAACCTGCTCCCAAAGGGGACGAAGATGGACGGATATGTCCCTTTTCCAAGGACTCCTTAACATAATCCCGCATAGCAGTATGCTCTGGCACTGACAGATTGAACAAACGACCTTTATGAAATTTACTGCCAGGAATCAAATCTATAGCACAATCGCAATCCCTGTGAGGAGGAAGCGAATTGAGCTTAGGCTCCTCAAAAACATCCCGATAATCAGACAAAAATACCGGAACCTCAGAAGGAGTAGATGAAGCGATAGAAATCGGAGGTGCATCATCATGAACCCCCTGACATCCCCAGCTTAACACAGACATCGTTTTCCAGTCCAAGACTGGGTTATGAGTTTGTAACCATGGCAGACCAAGCACTAAGACATCATGTAAATTATACAGTACCAGGAAGCGAATCACCTCCTGATGAACGGGAGTCATACGCATGGTCACTTGTGTCCAGTACTGAGGTTTATTCATAGCCAAAGGTGTAGAGTCAATTCCTTTCAAAGGAATAGGGACTTCCAGAGGCTCCAGACTAAACCCACAGCGGTTGGCAAATGACCAATCCATAAGACTCAGGGCAGCGCCTGAATCCACATAGGCATCGACGGAAATGGCTGATAATGAACAAATTAGAGTCACAGACAGAATGAACTTAGACTGTAAAGTACTAATGGCAACAGACTTATCAACCTTTTTTGTGCGTTTAGAGCATGCTGATATAACATGAGCTGAATCACCACAATAAAAACACAACCCTTTTTTCCGCCTATAGTTTTGCCGTTCACTTCTGGACTGAATTCTATCACATTGCATTGTCTCAGGTGCCTGTTCAGAAGACACCGCCAAATGGTGCACAGGTTTGCGCTCCCGTAAACGCCGATCAATCTGAATAGCCATAGTCATAGACTCATTCAGACCTGTAGGCGCAGGGAACCCCACCATGACATCTTTAATGGCCTCAGAAAGGCCATCTCTGAATCTTGCAGCCAGGGCGCACTCATTCCACTGAGTAAGCACCGACCATTTCCGAAATTTCTGACAATATATTTCTGCTTCATCTTGCCCCTGAGAGAGAGCCAATAAAGCTTTTTCAGCCTGAATCTCTAGGTTAGGTTCCTCATAGAGCAAACCCAATGCCAGAAAAAACGCATCCACATTGAGCAACGCAGGATCCCCTGGTGCCAATGCAAATGCCCAATTCTGAGGGTCACCCCGCAGGAAAGATATAACAATCTTGACTTGCTAAGCAGGGTCTCCAGAAGAGCGAGATTTCAAAGAAAGAAACAACTTGCAATTGTTCCTAAAATTCAGAAAACTAGATCTATCTCCAGAAAAAAACTCTGGGATAGGAATTCTAGGTTCAGACATAGGAGCATGTACAACAAAATCTTGTATATTTTGAACCTTAGCAGCAAGATTATTCAGGCTGGATGCCAAACTCTGGATGTCCATGATAAACAGCTGAGGTCAGAGCCATTCAAGGATTAAGAGGAGGTAAGACGCAGCCAGGCTGCAATTAAGGCTATGCAGCAAACTCTGAGGGGGGAAAAAAAAAAAAACTTCCTCAGACTACTTTTCCTCCTACTTCAGCCAATACGATTACCACTTTTTGGCCGGCTATACTGTCATGATCCCAATGGCAGGGGATCACAAAAGGACAAGCACAAAAAACAAAACAAGCTCTAGGGTGATGGAAACTGAGCTGACCGCGATCCTGAACCTCAACACACAACTAGCTGTAGCCGGGGAACGTGCCTACGATGATTCCTAGACGTCTCGCGCCAGCCGAAGAACTAACTTTCCCTATTAGAAGAAACACAGACCTCTCTTGCCTCCAGAGAAACACCCCACAGAAATAGCAGCCCCCCACATGTAATGACGGTGAAATGAGAGGAAAGCACATACGTAGTTATGAAAACAGATTCAGCAAAATGAGGCCCGCTAAAGCTAGATAGCAGAGGATACAAAAGTGAACTGCGCGGTCAGCGAAAAACCCTACAAAAAACCATCCTGAAATTACTTGAACTCATGTTCCAACTCATGGAACATGAGGAGTAATATCAGCCCACTAGAGCAACCAGCAAAAAGGAATCACATATCTGCAAGCTGGACTAAGACAAAAATTAAGCAAAACGTGGAACAGGAAAATCAAAAACTTAGCTTGTCCTGAAGAATACAGAAGCGGGAAGCAGAGGTAACAAGACACACTGATTACATTGATAGCCGGCGAGGAAATTACAAGAAAGCCAGGTTAAATAGGAAACTCCCATATCCTGATAGAACAGGTGGACACCAGAGACCGCAGAGAACACAAGTCACCCAGTACCATCTGTAACCACCAGAGGGAGCCCAAAAACAGAATCCACAACACACCCCGTGTTTCAGGAGGTCCAATCTGCTTTTCCTAGATTCTGAATGAAGGACTCTGGCAGGAATTTCTTGATTACATGAGAGCATATAAAAGCTGACTGCTTCTCTACGTATTTCCAGTCTAAGAACACCCTTTATTTACAGCACACAGAATATAAAACACAGATACACAGGGCAGGCCAATGGGAAAACAGCTGGCCAGACATACATTACAATAGCCGCAGGGGGCCGGAGCCTGCTGGTATTTACTGTGGGAATTACAAAGGTGGGGGGAGGTCAGAAAGAGAATATCTTGTCCAGGGGTGCAGCCTGTGGACTGATGCATTTCACATGGAAACTATTATACATACATATACTGCATAACATTCTTGGTGCTGGGGGGTTCTGTAACACTGCCTACGCAGCATCAATAGTAAAAGATCTAATGTTAAAAATAATAAAAAAAAAAAAAAAAATGGTTATTCTCACCTTCCGGCATCCCGATCTCCTCAGCGGTGCACGCGGCGGCTTCGATTCCCATGGATGCTGTGTGCAAAGGACCTGCGATGACGTCACGGTCACGTGACCAGGACGTCATCGCAGGTCCTTCGCACACAGCATCCTAGGGAATGGAAGCCGCCGCGTGCACCGCTGAGAGGCGGGAAGACTCCGGGGGCCATCGGAAAGTGAGTATATCACTATTTTTTGTTTTAATTCTTTCTTTTAACAATTATATGGTGCCCAGTCCATGGAGGAGAGTCTCCTCTTCTCCACCCTGGGTACCATCCGCACATGATCCGCTTACTTTCTGTATGGTGGGCATAGCCCCATGCGGGAAATAAGCGGATCAATGCATTCCTATGTTTGCAGAATCCCCGCGATTCCGCAAATTAATGAACATGCTGCGTTTTTTTCTGGAATGCGATTCCGCTCAGGAAAAAAAACGCAGCATGTGCATACAAAATGCGGATTGCATTCTATTAATAGGATGTTTAATGTGAGCGTTTTTTTCGTGGTTTTATCGCGTTTTTATAGAGAAAAAACTCGAAAAATCCGGAAGGTGTGCACACAGCCTTAATGTATACTAAAAATAAAAAAATATTAATTCAAGACCTATTAAGAGATACAGAAATGGTTTATCGTAATTCAGCGAGTGCTCCCAGATGAGGTTGATTCAGAAAATGATAACACACTGTGGCTGTAAGCCATAATCATCAACATTGACAGAAATAAATAGTTGCAATAGATCACTCTGTTTGTAATGACTCTATGCAGTATAATATATGAGTTTCACCTTTTGGATTGAAGAACTGAAATAAATAAATTTTGTGATGAAATTCTAATTTATTATTATTATTATTATTTATTATTATAGCGCCATTTATTCCATGGCGCTTTACATGTGAGGAGGGGTATACATAATAAAACAAGTACAATAATCTTGAAAAATACAAGTCACAACTGGTACAGGAGGAGAGAGGACCCTGCCCGCGAGGGCTCACAATCTACAAGGGATGGGTGAGGATACAGTAGGTGAGGGTAGAGCTGGCCGTGCAGCGGTTTGGTCAATCGGTGGTTACTGCAGGTTGTAGGCTTGTCGGAAGAGGTGGGTCTTCAGGTTCTTTTTGAAGGTTTCGATGGTAGGCGAGAGTCTGATATGTTGTGGTAGAGCATTCCAGAGTAGGGGGGATGCACGAGAGAAATCTTGTATGCGATTGTGGGAAGAGGAGATAATAGGGGAGTAGAGAAGGAGATCTTGTGAGGATCGGAGGTTGCGTGCAGGAAAGTACCGGGAGACGAGGTCACAGATGTATGGAGGAGACAGGTTGTGGATGGCTTTATATGTCATGGTTAGGCTTTTGTACTGGAGTCTCTGGGTGATGGGGAGCCAGTGCAGGGATTGACAGAGGGGAGAGGCCGGGGAATAGCGGGGGGACAGGTGGATTAGTCGGGCAGCAGAGTTTAGAATAGATTGGAGGGGTGCAAGAGTGTTAGAGGGGAGGCCACAGAGCAGGAGGTTACAGTAGTCAAGGCGGGAGATGATGAGGGCATGGACTAGGGTTTTTGCAGATTCTTGGTTTAGGAATGGGCGGATCCGTGAAATATTTTTGAGTTGGAGGCGGCAGGAAGTGGAAAGGGTTTGGATATGTGGTTTAAAGGAGAGATCAGTGTCAAGGATTACCCCAAGACAGCGGGCTTGTGGGACTGGGGAGAGTGGGCAGCCGTTTACTGTAATGGATAGGTTCGTTGGGGAGATCGCGTGAGATGGGGGAAAGATGATGAATTCTGTTTTGTCCATGTTAAGTTTTAGAAATCTAGTGGAGAAGAAGGATGAAATAGCAGACAGACATTGAGGGATTCTGGTTAGTAGGGAGGTGATATCTGGTCCAGAGATGTAGATCTGTGTGTCGTCAGCATAGAGATGATACTGAAAGCCGTGAGATTCTATGAGCTGTCCCAGGCCAAAGGTGTAGATGGAGAAGAGCAGGGGTCCTAGAACTGAACCTTGCGGGACTCCGACAGATAGGGGGCGAGGTGAGGAGGTGGTGTGTGAGTGGGAGACGCTGAATGTACGGTCAGTTAGGTATGATGAGATCCAGGATAGGGCCAATTCTGTGATGCCAAGGGATGAGAGGGTCTGCAGCAGCAGGGAATGGTCCACTGTGTCAAAGGCAGAGGACAGGTCCAGGAGGAGGAGGACAGAGTAGTGTCGCTTGCTCTTGGCGGTTAATAGGTCATTGGTGACCTTAGTTAGGGCAGTTTCAGTGGAGTGGTGTGACCGGAAGCCTGATTGAAAGCGGTCGAAGAAGGAGCAGGAAGATAGATGGGAGGACAGTTCAAGATGGACATGTTGTTCCAGTAGTTTTGAGGCAAAGGGGAGAAGTGATATAGGGCGATAGCTAGATACAGAGGATGGGTCAAGAGAGGGCTTTTTGAGGATAGGTGTGATTGTGGCATGTTTAAAGCTTGAGGGGAAAATGCCAGTTGTTAGTGATAGGTTAAAGAGATGGGTTAGGGTTGGGATGAAGACTGTGGTGAGGTTTGGGATGAAGTGGGATGGGAGTGGGTCAAGTGCACAGGTGGTGAGATGCGATCTTGAGAGTAGAGTGGAGAGTCCGTCTTCTGTAATGGTGGAGAAGTTGGTTTTGGAGGTGGAGGGCTGGGTAGTTGGGAGGAAGGGTTCTGGGGGTTGTTTACTAAAATTGTCTCTGATGATCTCAATTTTCTGCTTGAAAAATGAGGCGAGATTTAGTGAGATTTAGTGAGAAGCACCTGTATTTACCAGCATTTGTCCACCCGCTTCACACTGATGCTCCAAATAGAGGATACGTGCAAAGAAAATACAATAGACTAAGTAAGAGGCAGTTCTCATGGTTTGTCATCCTTTATATCATCAGTTTCACAAATCCATTATTTAAGCTCTGTGGAAGCCCAGAACATTAGAGGTATTCAGAGACAACTGTGGTAAAATGGATATCATCAAAATTTAATAAAAACTCCATAGGCTTCATTTTAAACAGAACTATTTAAAACTAGACATAGATGGACAGATCAATAGATCTGTCAGCTATAAGTCCAGCTATAAGGCTTATATGAAGTTAGGCTTTACCCTATGCCAAGTTCCTCAACTATTAGAATAGACCCAATCCATGAGACATTTTCGTCCTGGCATACTCCCCTTATAAATCTATTTTGGAGAAAATGCTTTAGGAATCCATTAGGGACACCTTGGGAAAGCTGAATATATGGAAACTTGTGGACTGCCCTTGTTAAAGTGGGAGTATTTGACATAATAGCTCTTACAGGGTGAAAAAGGGTATTTGCTTAACCTCATACAGTATGGGGCCTCCATAAAATGTGGGAGCCATTAAACAGTATGGGAGCTAATGTGGGAGCTATTATGAAGTTTGAAGCCTACCGTGGGGGCCATCATACAGTGTGGGGACTACTGTGGGAGCCATTATACATTGTGATACCTAATGAGGGGGCCATCATACAGTGTAAGGACTACTGTGGAGATCATTATACTGTGTCTAGGGGGAGCAGTGGGAATATCACACTGTGTATAGGGGAGCTGAGGGTCCATCATACTGAGTATGGGGGAGCTGTGGACCCATGACACTGTGTTTATGGGAGCTTTGGGCCAATCATACTGTGTATAGGGGAGTTATGGGCCCATCATAATGTGTACAGGGGAGCAGTGGGCCCATCATAATGTGTATAGGGGAGCTGTGGGCCCATCATAATGTGTATAGGGGAGCTGTGGGCCCATCATAATGTGTATAGGGGAGCTGTGGGCCCATCATAATGTGTATAGGGGAGCTGTGGGCCCATCATAATGTGTATAGGGGAGCTGTGGGCCCATCATAATGTGTATAGGGGAGCTGTGGGCCCATCATAATGTGTATAGGGGAGCTGTGGGCCCATCATAATGTGTATAGGGGAGCTGTGGGCCCATCATAATGTGTATAGGGGAGCTGTGGGCCCATCATAATGTGTATAGGGGAGCTGTGGGCCCATTATAATGTGTATAAAGGAGCTGTGGGCCCATCATAATGTGTATAGGGGAGTTGTGGGCCCATCATAATGTGCATAGGGGAGCTGTGGGTCCATCATAATGTGTATAGGGGAGCTGTGGGCCCATCATAATGTGTATAGGAGAGTTGTGGGCCCATCATAATGTGTATAGGGGAGCTGTGGGCTCATCATAATGTGTATAGGGGAGTTGTGGGCCCATCATAATTTGTATAGGGGAGCTGTGGGTCCATCATAATGTGTATAAAGGAGCTGTGGGCCCATCATAATATGTATAGGGGAGTTGTGGGCCCATCATAATGTGTATAGGGGAGCTGTGGGTCCATCATAATGTGTATAGGGGAGCTGTGGACCCATCGTAATGTGTATAGGGGAGCTGTGGGCCCATCATAATGTGTATAGGGGAGCTGTGGGCTCATCATAATGTGTATAGGGGAGTTGTGGGCCCATCATAATTTGTATAGGGGAGCTGTGGGCCCATCATAATGTGTATGAGGGAGCAGTACATGAAGGGACTTAGGGGACTTTATTAAAAGTTACATAGGCATTTAATAAGAACTCTCAGGGTATTGTGACCGACAAAAGCGCACATGGAGCATTATTACTTTCTAGGGGCATAATGTGGATGCTTTCTGGGTCACTTGTGCAGTTGTACAGAGCATTTATATATTTTGGGGGCAATTTTACCAAAGATCACAAAGGAAGCATTTTACTTTGTAAGGGGCACAGTGGTGGGCATTATTATGTTGGGTAGTAAAAGGATCCCTGTTTTGTACAAAAAACAGCTGCAGTAATATTGACACATAAAATAGCAGCGGCGGCTCAGCATTGGGGTATTAGCAGGATGAGGAGTTTGTACTGGTTGGGAATAGATGGTAATGGAGCTGAAAATATAAGACGTGAAATGTGTCTTTGTTGTAATATCTGCAGCTGAGTCCTGGCTGGAGAAGTTGTCATGTTGGTCTGGGCCAGCTGGAAAAGTTGGGAAAAATGAATCGTCAGCTATAAATCACCATCTATAACATTACTGTAGTCACTTATGTGTTCAGCAGGACTAGTATGTACCACTGTATGGTCACTATATATCGGTAATATCAGTATTGGTCTTTATATAGAGACTTGTTTTCAGTAACACCATCATCATCTGCTGAGGTTCCCCTGTACTCACAATTAGGGTGTGCCAGTTGTAATCAGAGTTACCTGGTTAGAGGCCCACTCAGATATTTTGCCCTCCTGAGCTGAACCTGTGGCTACACCTTCGCTCAGTGAACAGTATATGTAGCTATTCGTGGAACACCATTGCTTTCCTATCTTCCCATTCACTAGCACCATAGAGGGCTTGTTACTTTTCTGTGTTTATGTGGTTTGTTATTTTTGTTACTTGAGTGTCATAGTTATTGTGTTTTTTTTAATATTCATATTAAAAGTTATAATTTAATCACACACTATTTCTGTAATTATTATAATGGTGAGGCTTGCTGACCGTCGCTGGACACTCCTTCTTTATCTGCTGCTATATGCTTCAAAATAATTTGCCGAAAACAATTTCTTTGAGTTACTAAGTAGCAAACCTGTTACCAAGTGAAGCCCAACTGCCGGGGGACACATCGCAGAACATCGGTGTTAACACCTACTTAATAGTTCTTGTACAATGGTGTAAAATGAGTCATGGGGAATACGAGGAGAACTTCTAAGAAGGAGATTTAGAACTAATTTCCTAAGATTATAGTTAAGTGTAATATACATAAATATTCAAGTCGCTCAACAAAGGAAGGAAAATAAATGGAGGGAACGGCGGTGAGAATTTGTGTATAAGGGATTATATGGAGGAAACGATGCAGCTTCACAATAATTGGGAACAAAAGGAAAAGTTGACAAACACAAATGTATCTTTTAAGTGGCACAGGTATTTTCCACCTCCAGATTATTATAAATAGATGCATCCTTGTACACTGGAATAACAAGCGGCTTTGAGCGACTTCTGCATTCACTTTAACGTACAGAAATTTAATAGGAATTGTCTCTGGTTCTTTAATTGGATATATTAGAAATGTCACATTAACGTTTATCTAAATAGAGTAGAAAGAGAACTGTTTTCTAGATAGAAAAGCTGGGAGGATTCATAGTACTAGCTCCATTATTAATAAAATAGCAGATTCTCTGAGGAGGTAGGTAGTATTCAACTATTCTGTTTTATTAGAAGACACTTATGAAAAAAAAAAAAACAATGTAATCGCAGGTTTACCTGCTTTCAGGATCCCTAGTTCTCAGGTGTAGTCTGTGGAATAACTTGGCAGCAACTGTTTGATCTCCCTGCAGCACACCCGCAGGAGAAATGAGGTATTACACAGTTTTTAATTAAAGGGAGTCTGTCAGCAGATTTTTGAATGAGCTAGGGGCTGACACATTGATTTCAGGAATGTGTCACCTTTTAGGCTGTGTGCTGTTGTTTCAATACTATCAGTGTTTTATAAGCAGGAGATCAAGAACTCTAGTGCCACCTATTGGAAGGTAGCAATCCTACAAATCATTGTTGACCCTTTAATGAGCCTTGTCACTTGACTTAGGATAATAGCCAAACCAGAATTTCAATTTGCAGACACAAAACACAGTGTCTGCAAATTGAGATTCTGGTTTGGCTATTATCCTAAGTCATGTGACAAGGCTCGTTAAAGGGTCAACATTGACTTGTTATCTTCCAATAGGTGGCACTAGAGTTGTAGTTCTCTTCCTCTCTGAATAATTAGCATATTTCCCAGAGGAGCATTGTGGCTTTAAGTCTCCTCATCTCGGCATGCTTAGCATGTCAAACTCTGTAAGGAGAAACGATACTTCTTGTATAAGCAGGAGATAAAGTGTTTTTATCATTGCTGGACTAGCTGCCTTAGGCCTCCTGATCCAACCACGACCCCCCCAGCACTGATTAGCAGCTTACTGTCAATATACAATGTACACAAAAAGCTGTGGTTTGGTGGGGGGTTAGCTTCCCTTGCGGGCTTACATTCTACAGGATGGTGGGGAAGGAGACAATACGTTGAGAGTTGAAGGAGCTCCGGTGTTGGTGAGGCGGTAGCTCCGGTAGTGGTGAGGAGGCAGCGGGGTCAGTGCAGGCTGTAAGTTTCCTGAAGAGGTGGGCTTTCAGGTTCCATCTGAAGGATCTGAATGTGGTTGATAGTTGGACTTGTTGGGGCAAAGAATTCCAAAGAATGGGGGATATTCGGGAATATTCTTGGAGGCGGTTGGGTGGAGTGGGAGAAGGAGGTCTTGGGAGAACCGGAGATTACGTGAGGGAAGATATCGGGAGATTAGTTCAGAGATATATGGAGGAGACAGGTTGTGGATGGCTTTGTAGGTCAGTATTAGTAATTTGAACTGAATATGCTGAGGGAATGGGAGCCAGTGAAAGATTTGCAGAGGGGGGAAGTAGAGGAGTAGCGAGGAGAGAGATGAATTAGTCAGGCAGCAGAGTTAAGGATGGACTGGAGAGGTGCAAGGGTGTTAGCAGGGAGGCCACAGAAAAGGATGTTGCAGTAGTCAAGGCAGGAGATGATGAGGGCATGCACAAGCATTTTAGCAGATTGACGGTTGAGGAAAGGATGGATTCTGGAGATATCTTTGAGCTGGAGGCGACAGGAGGTGGAAAGAGCTTGGATGTGCGGTTTGAAGGACAGGGCAGAGTCAGGAGTTACTCGATAGATAGGTCAGATAAGGAAGATCTATGAGATGGAGGAAAGATGATGGGTTCAGATTTGTCCACATTGAGTTTGAGGAAGCGAGAGGAGAAGGAGTATATGGCTGATAGACACTCCGGGATTCTGGACAGCAGAGAGGTGATGTTTGAGCCAGAGAGTAGATCTGAGTGTCATTAGCATAAAAGTAGTACTGGAATCCATGGGACTTTATGAATGGTCCTAGGCCAAGTGTATAGATCGATAAGACTAAGGGTCCTAGAACAGAGCCTTGGGGGACTCCCACAGAGAGAGGGCAGGATGAGGAGGTAGTGTGGGAGTGGGAGATGCTGAATGTGCGGTTGGAAAAGTATGAGGAGATCCAGGATAGGGCGAGGTCTTTGATGCCAAAGGAGGAGAGGATCTGTAGTAGGAGGCAGTGGTCAACTGTGTCGAAACAGAGGACAGGTCTAGAAGGAGAAGTATAGAGTATTGTCCATTAGCTTTGGCTGTAAGTAGGTCGTTAGTAATTTTGGCCAGGGCTGTCTCAGGTGAGTGATGGGGGCAGAAAATAGATTGTTGATTGTCAAAGAGCAAGTTAGATGAAAGTTCAGCGTGGACATGCTGCTCCAGGAGTTTGGAAGCAAATGGGAGCAGCGATATTGGGTGATAGCTGGACATACAGTAGCAGTTGGATCGAGGGTTGGCTCTTTAAGGATGCGTGTGATTGTGGCATGTTTGAAAGCAGAAGGGAAGGTGCCAGAAGTTAGTGATAGGTTGAAGAGGTGGGTTTTGGATGGGATAAGAGTGGCAGTGAGGTTGGGGAAGAGGTGGGATGGGATGGGGTCGAGCACACAGGTGGTGAGGTGCGATTTGGAGAGGAGACAATTAAGCTTCCCATCAGTGATGTTGGATAGGGAGGCTATGAGGTTTGGGCATTGGTCTGGTATGCAAAGGGGTTGTGGTGGTTGAACAACGAAGACTAGCCTTGTTTGAACTTATTTTTAAAGTGTGTAGCAAAGTGCTCAGCAGAGATGAGGGAGGTTGGAGGGGGCAGTGGGGGGCGGAGGAGGGAGGTAAAAGTTTTGAATATCTGTTTGGGGTTGTAGTATAAGGAAGAAATGAGGGTTGTGAAGTAGGCCTGTTTAGCAAAGGTGAGAGCAGATTTGAAAACGAGTGTTGCCTGTTTGAATGCAGTGAAGTCATCTTGCGAATGTGTTTTCTTCCAATGCTGCTCTGCAACCCTGGACACTTGCCGGAGCTTTTTAGTGGTGTTATTGTGCCAGGGTTGTCTATTGATACGTCACACTCAGCCATGAACGAGAGGGGCAACCATGTCAATAGCTGATGCAAGAGTGGCATTGTAGAAAGCAGTGGCAATGTCTGTGTGATGGAGTGAGGATATGGATGCCATTGGTAGGATAGTGCCAGAGAGTGTGTGGGTGTCTAGGTGTGCAAGGTTTCTGCGGTGGTGCGCATGATGCTGGACATGGGTGAGGAGGACAGGAATGAGAAAGTGAGCAGATGGTGGTCAGATAGAGGGAGAGGGGAGGTGGTGAAGTTAGATAGAGATCGAAATACAGGTGAAGACCAGGTCTAATCAGGGGCATAACTACCACGGTCGCAGCAGTCGCCGCTGCGACCAGGCCTGGCGGGTCAGGTGGGCCCGGCAGGTCTGAGGCACTCGGCAGGTCAGAGGCACCCGACACCATGTTGCAGTGCAGGAGATTCCTCCCGCACGGCAACAGTCAGAGGCGTATCTAGGGGGAGGGGGCAGCTGGGACATGTGAGAGATAGGAAGCAGCTTCAGTCCGCACAGTGAGACAGCTTCTCCTGCTCTTCAGCCCCGTGACAGAAGGCGAGAGCGGGGGAGGTGTGAGACAGGACAGAGCTGCTGTAAGCAGGAGAAGCTGAGGAACTGCAAGTTTATCAACCTCCCCTGTACCAGAGTGTGAAATGTGTGTATGAGGTGTATGTGTGCCTCTGACACTGCGGGTGCACAATGATATCACTTTATCGCGCACCCGCTGTGTGCGGGGCCCAGGCAGTGCAGAATCTGCACAGGTGATGGCAGCCGGCATATTGCCAGAGCCCGTGGTGGCTGCTGGGACTGAGAACAGGCAGCTCCCAAGCTGGCGGAGGGCGCATGGACCGAGCCGCCCAGGAGGGGGATGCCGCAGCGGCTCAGCCATGTGGAGGATCCGGGGATGAGCATGGAGGTGTATGGGAGCGGCGGCAGTGAGGTGTGTCTGCTGCCCGTGTGTCAACGTCCTTAGCCCCAGCATCCCCGGCCCCCTGTGACACCAGCTCCAGTCCCTTCTCTCCCATGTCCCATGCCCTTGTTGTAGGTCCCCAGATTCAGGTCATTGTGCTCCTCTGGGCCCCCATATGCGCCTTGTCCCTCCTCCCCTGGTCCCCCAATGCTCCCCATCTCCCATGCCCTGAGTCCTCCTGCTCCCCCCAAGCATTCCCTGCCCCTTGTCCCGTGTGACTCATCTGCCCTGCTCTCAAGTCTCCCCTGTCCTCTTTTTCACTGTGTGTTCCCCATCTACCCTGTCCTCGTAATCCGTTTCCCCTTCTTCCCTTCTCCTAAGTCTTCCCCCCATCTTCCCCTGTTCCCTTGCAGCCCCATCTCCCCATGCATCCCTATCTACTCTGCCTTCGGAGTCCCCTTGTGTCCTCTTGTGCCTGTCTCCCTTTCCCCCTAGTCCTTGTGTCCCCTTGTGCCCTTGTCCCCTTGTGCTCGAGTTCCTTGTCCCCGTGTGTAGCCTTGTGTCTTTCTCCCTTGCCCACTAGTCCCTGTATGTCCCCATATGCCTGTCTCTCTTGTCCCCCTGTGCTTGTGTCCCTTGTCCCCGTGTGTCAGTCTCCCTTGCCCACTAGTCCCTGTGTGTCCCCTTGTGCCTGTCTCCCTTGTCCACTTGTGCTTGTGTCCCTTGTTTCCGTGTGTCCTTTTGTGTCAGTCTCCCTTACCCACTAGTCCCTGTGTGTCCCCTTGTGCCTGTCCCCCTGTGCTTGTGTCCCTTGTCCCCGTGTGTCAGTCTCCCTTGCCCACTAGTCCCTGTGTGTCCCCTTGTGCCTGTCTCCCTTGTCCACTTGTGCTTGTGTCCCTTGTTTCCGTGTGTCCCCTTGTGTCAGTCTCCCTTGCCCACTAGTCCCCATGTGTCAGTCTCCCTTTCCCACTAGTCCCCGTGTGTCCCCTTATGTCAGTCTCCCTTGCCCACTAGTCCCCGTGTGTCCCCTTGTGTCAGTCTCCCTTGCCACTAGTCCTGTGTGTCCCCTTGTGTCAGTCCCCCTTGCCCACTAGTCCTGTGTGTCCCATTGTGTCAGTCTCCCTTCCCACTAGTCCTGTGTGTCCCCTTGTGTTAGTCTCCCTTGCCCACTAGTCCTGTGTGTCCCCTTGTGTCAGTCTCCCTTGCCCACTAGTCCCCGTGTGTCCCTTTGTCAGTCTCCCTTATCCACTTGTGTCAGTCTCCCTTGCCCACTAGTCCCCGTGTGTCCCCTTGTGTCAGTCTCCTATGTCCCCTGTGTCAGTCTCCCTTGCCCACTGGTCCCTGTGTGTCCCCTTGTGCCTGTCTCCCCTGTCCCCTTGTGCTTGTAACCCTTGTCCCCGTGTGTCCCCTTGTCAGTCTCCTTTATCCACTTGTGCCAGTCTCCCTTGCCCACTAGTCCCCGTGTATCCCCTTGTGTCAGTCTCCCTTGTCCCCTTGTGTCAGTCTCCCTTGCCCACTAGTCCCCATCTGTCCCCTTGTCAGTCTCCCTTGCCCACTAGTCCTTGTGTGTCCTCTTGTGCCTGTCTCTCTTGTCCCCTTGTGCCCCTTGTGTCAGTCTCCCTTGCCCACTAGTCCCCTTGTATCAGTCTCCCTTGCTCACTAGTCCCTCTGTGTCCCCTTGTGTCAGTCTCCCTGGCCCACTAGACCCCCGTGTGTCCCCTTATGTCAATCTCCCTTGTCCCCTTGTGTCAGTGTCCCTTGCCCACTCATCCCTGTGTGTCCCCTTGTCTGTCTCCCTGGCCCACTAGTCCCCATGTGTCCCCTTGTGTCAGTCTCCCTTGTGTCAGTCTCCCTTGCCCACTAGTCCCCTTGTGCCCCCATGTTTCTCTTTGTGCCTATCTTCCTTGCTCCCTAGCCCCCCTATGTCATCCTTGTGTCCTTCTCCCCTGCCCCCTAGTCACCATTTGCCCGTCTTTCTGACTGCCCCTGTATGGAAGGGCTGCATTATACTATGAGGGGAGCTGCATTATATTCTATGGAGGTTACATTATATTGTATGGCGGGACTGCATTATACTTTTGAGGAGTGGCTGCATTATACTATATGTGGGCTGTATTATAATGTATCGAGGACTATGGGGAATACATTATACTATCTGAAGAACTATGGGGTGCATTATACTATGAGAAGTGAATTGTAAGACATGGATGAGGATGGCTGTGCATTATACTTCATGGAGCACTTTGAGGAGTGTATTATTATTATTATTATTTATTATTATAGCGCCATTTATTCCATGGCGCTTTACATGTAAGGAGGGGTATACATAATAACAACAGGTACAATAATCTTGAACAATACAAGTCACAACTGGTACAGGAGGAGAGAGGACCCTGCACGCGAGGGCTCACAATCTACAAGGGATGGGTGAGGATACAGTAGGTAGGGTAGAGCTGGCCGTGCAGCGGTTTATACTTTATAGTGTATTATACTATATGGAGGATTGAGCAGTGTATTTTAATATATGGAGGACTATGAGGAGTGTATAATACTATATGGAGCAGCACGGTGGGCAGCACGGTGGCGCAGTGGATAGCACAGCAGCCTTGCAGCGCTGGGGTCCTGGGTTCTAATCCCACCCAGGACAACATCTGCAAAGAGTTTGTATGTTTTCTCCGTGTTTGCGTGGGTTTCCTCCGGGCACTCCGGTTTCCTCCCACATTCCAAAGACATACTGATAGGGATTCTAGATTGTGAGCTCCATCGGGGACAGTGATGATAATGTGTGCAAAACTGTAAAGCGCTGCGGAATATGTTAGCGCTATATAAAAATAAAGATTATTATTATATGGAGGACTGAGGAGTGTATTATACTATATGGAGGACTGAGGAGTGTATAATACTATATGGAGGACTGAGGAGTGTATTATACTATATGGAGCACGAGTTTGTATGTTCTCTCCGTGTTTATGTGGGTTTCCTCCAGGTACTCTGGTTTCCTCCCACATTCCAAAGACATACTGATAGGGAATTTAGATTGTGAGCCCTAACGGGGACAGCGACGATAATGTGTGCAACCTGTAAAGCGCTGCGGAATATGTTGGCGCTATATAAAAATAAAGATTATTATTATTATTATGGAACACTATGAGGAGTGTATAATACTATATGGAGGACTGAGGAGTGTATTATACTATATGGAGGACTGAGGAGTGTATTATACTATATGGAGGACTGAGGAGTATATTATACTATATGCATGACTATGAACTGTGCAGTATATTATATAGAGGACTATGGGGGGGTATTATACTTCTTATATGGATCCCCATGACTTCTATGTAAGCCCCTGATGAGTATAATGGTTTATTTTCTTTTATAAATTATGTAACAATGGCAGTACGGGGGACAAATATATACCAGGATGGGCTCCCTGACAGTTACGCCACTGACGTCACACTATACAACTTTGCAATAAAGTTATAGTGTGCAAAATGAATAGGGAAAATGTGAATTTGGGTGGAAAATATTTTGGCATGGTGGGGGGGGGGGCATTTGAAAGTTCGCACCGGGGCCCATAAATTTGTAATTACGCCACTGGGTCTAATGTATGTCCGTCTGTGTGGTTGGCTGCGCAGCACCACTGAGTAAGTCCAAAAGATGAAGTAAGGGACAGAACTTTGGATGCTGTTGACTGAAGGGTATCAGTGGGGATGTTGAAGTCACCCATGATGATGATGGGAATGTCAGCAGAGAGAAAGTAAAGAAGCCAGGTGGAGAATTGATCAATAGAGGCCGGGTCCGCCGGGTCCGGAGGTCGGTATATGACGGCCAATTGGAGGTTGGCGGGAGAGTAGATGCGGACAGAGTGGACTTCAAAAGAGGGGAGGATAACAGATCATGTTTTCAGCATTTCCTTAGTATTGCACAGGTGATGTAATTATCACCTGTGCAATACTAAGGAAATCCTGAAAACATGACCTGTTGGTGGCTCTTGAGGACCGGAGTTGGGGAACACTGAGTTAGAAGAAAAGGGAAGAAAGGAGAAGACCCACTCCTCCACCATGTCTGGAATCAGGGTCTTTTTTCCTACAGCATGCTGCTCTCAGATGAGGTAGCAAAAACCTGGTGACAAATTCTCTTTAAATCAGTGGGCTGTGTGATTAAGACATAATGAATCTGGACCCTTCATAAGAAGACAAATATAAACTTTAGCTAAAAAAAAAATAAAAAAAAAACCTCCACTCTGCTAACTCAGAATTCCCATAATTTACCAAACCAGATACCCTTTAAAGTAGATTTGTCACCAGATTTCACAATACAAACTGCATACATTATTAACCCCTTAGTGAGACAGCCAATTTTGTTCTTAATGGCCAGGCCAATTTTTACAATTTTTACCACTGTCACTTTATGAGATTATAGCTAGGGAACGTTTCAACAGATTAGACTGATTCTGAAACAGTTTTTTTGTGTCATATTGTACTTCATGACAGTGGTAACATTTCTTTGATATAAAGTTAAGTCCATATATATTTGGACAGAGACAACAGTTTTCTAATTTTGGTTATGGACATTACCACAATTAATTTTAAACAAAACAATTCAGATGCAGTTGAAGTTCAGACTTTCAGCTTTAATTTAATTTGAGGATATCCACATTAAAATTGGATGAAGGGTTTAGGAGTTTCAGCTCCTAAACATGTGCCACCCGGTTTTTAAAGGGACCAAAAGTAATTGGACAGATTAAATAATTTTAAATAAAATGTTCATTTCTAGTGCTTGGTTGAAAACCCTTTGTTGGCAATGACTGCCTGAAATCTTGAGCTCATGGACATCACCAGACGCTGTGTTTCCTCCTTTTTGATGCTCTGCCAGGCCTTCACTGCAGTGGTTTTCAGTTGCTTTTTGTTTGAAATTTAGTCTTTAACAAGTGAAATGCATGCTCAATTGGGTTGAGATCAGGTGACTGACTTGCCCAGTCAAGAATATTCCACTTCTTTGCTTTAATAAACTCCTGGGTTGCTTTGGCTTTATGTTTTGGGTCATTGTCCATCTGTAGTATGAAATGACGACGACCAATCAGTTTGGCTGCATTTGGCTGGATCTGAGCACACAGTATGGCGGTTCTGAATACCTCAGAATTCATTCTTCTGTCCTGTGTCACATCATCAATAAACACTAGTGACCCAGTGCCACTGGCAGCCATGCATGCCCAAGCCATCACACTGCCTCCACCGTGTTTTACAGATGATGTGCTATGCTTTGGATCATGAGCTGTACCACGCCTTCACCATACTTTTCTCTTTTCCATCATTCTGGTAGAGATTGATCTTGGTTTCATCTGTCCAAAGAATGTTCTTCCAGAACTGTGCTGGCTTTTTTAGATGTTTTTTATCCTTTTTATTCTTGATGCTTATGAGTGGTTGCACCGTGCAGTGAACCCTCTGTATTTACTTTCATGCAGTCTTCTCTTTATGGTAGATTTAGATAATGATACACCGACCTCCTGGAGAGTGTTGTTCACTTGGTTGGCTGTTGTGAAGGGGTTTCTCTGGACCATGGAGATTATTCTGCCATCATCCACCACTGTTGTCTTCCGTGGGCGCCCAGGTCTTTTTGCATTGATGAGTTCACCAGTGCTTTCTTTCTTTCTCAGGATGTACCAAACTGTAGATTTTGCCACTCCTAATATTGTAGCAATTTCTCGGATGGGTTTTTTCTGTATTCGCAGCTTAAGGATGGCTTGTTTCACCTGCATGGAGAGCTCCTTTGACCGCATTTTTACTTCACAGCAAAACCTTCCAAATGCAAGCACCACACCTCAAATCAACTCCAGGCCTTTCATATGCTTAATTGAGAATGACATAACGAAGGGATTGCCCACACCTGTCCATGAAATAACCTTGGAGTCATTTGTCCAATTACTTTTGGTCCATTTAAAACAGGGTGGCACATGTTAAGGAGCAGAAACTCCTAAACCCTTCATCCAATTTTAATGTGGATACCCTCAAATGAAAGCTGAAAGTCTGAACTTCAACTGCATCTGAATTGTTTTGTTTAAAATTCATTGTGGTAATGTCTATAACCAAAATTAGAAAAATGTTGTCTCTGTCCAAATATATATGGACTTAACTGTAACTTGCGTTTATTTATGAAAAAAATGGAAATTTAGAGAAAATTTTGAAAATTTTACAATTTTCAAACTTTTAATTTTTATCCCCTTAAATCAAAGAGTGGTGTCACACAAAATAGTTAATAAATAACATTTTCCACATGTTTACTTTATATCAGCACAATTTTGGAAACAATTTTTTTTGCTAGGATGTTATAAGGGTTAAAAGTTGACCAGCGATTTCTCATTTTTCCTACAAAATTGACAAAACCATTTTTTAAGGACCACCTCACAGGTTTGGGGGGTCAGTATGACAGAAAATACCAAAAAGTAACACCATTCTAAAAACTGCACCCCTTAAGGTACTCAAAACCACATTCAAGAGTTTATTAACCCTTCCGATGCTTCACGAGAACTAAAGCAATGTGGAAGGAAAAAATGAATATTTTACTTTTTTCACAAAAAAAATTACTTTAGATTAGTGTTGAGCGATACCGTCCGATATTTGAAAGTATCGGTATCGGATGGTATCGGCCGATATCCGAAAAATATCGGATATCGCCGATACCGATATCCGATACCAATACAAGTCAATGGGACACAAATATTGAAAGGTATTCGTAATGGTTCCCAGGGTCTGAAGGAGAAGAAACTCTCCTTCAGGCCCTGGGATCCATATTAATGTGTAAAATAAAGAATAAAAATAAAAAATATTGATATACTTACCCTCGGACGGGCCCTGGTTGTCACCGCTGCAATCGCCATGCTTTTCTTCCTAAGAATGAGCGCTTTAATGACCTTCGATGACGTTGCGGCTTGTGATTGGTCGCTGAGCGGTCATGTGACTGCTCACGCGACCAATCACAAGCCGCGACATCATCGAAGGTACTTAACAAGCTCATTCATAGGAAGGAAAACATGGCGATTGCAGCGGTGACAACCAGGGCCCGTCCGAGGGTAAGTATATCAATATTTTTTATTTTTATTCTTTATTTTACACATTAATCTAAATCCCGATACCGATTCCCGATATCACAAAAATATCGGAACTCAGTATCGGAATTCCGATACCGCAAATATCGGCCGATACCCGATACTTGCGGTATCGGAATGCTCAACACTACTTTAGACCCAAACTTTTTTATTTTCACAAGTGTAACAAAGGAAAATGAGTATACCAATACCCTGTATGTGGGGGAAAAGCCTCTGTTTGGGTGCATGGCAGGGCTCAGAAGGGAGGGAGCACCATTTGACTTTTTGAACCCAAAATTGGCTAAAATCAATGGCGGGTGCCATGTCACATTTGGAGCCCCCCTGATGTATCTAAACAGTTCAAACCCCCAATTCTATCTCCAACCCTAACACAGCCCTACTTCTGACCCTAATCCCAACCCTAACTTTAATCCCAACCCTAACCACAACGCTAACCCCAACTCCAACACCACCCTAACCCCAACACTCCAACCATAAACCCAACACAACCGTAACCCCAAAACAACCGTATCCCCAACATAACCCTACCCTCAACCTAACCCCAACACAACCCTAACCCCAACACCACAACCATAACCCCCACACCACAACCATAACCCTCAACACCACAACTGTAACCCCAACCATAACCCCAACACTACCCTAACCCTAGCCCCAACCCTAACCCTAGCCCAACCCTAACTCTAGCTCTAACCCCAACCCTAGCCCTAGCCCCTACATTAGAGCTAGCTCTAACCCCAACCCTAGTTCCAGTCCTAACCCTAGCTCTAACCCCAACCCTAGCCCCAACCCTATCCCTAATGGAAAAATGGAAATAAATACATTTTTTATTATTTTATTATTTTTACCTAAGGGGGTGATAAAGGGGGGTTTGATTTACCATTTTTTTATTTTCATCATTGTGATAGGGTCTACCACAGTGATCAACATGAACCAATAGGAAAAAACTTCTATTGTTGTTGGGTGCCGGCTGACACATCTCGGCGGGTGCACTGCCATTTTCTTCTGGGAAGAAGATGCCGAGGGCCGTGGGACAGAGCCAGAGGGTCCAGGGACACTGGAGGTACCGGGGGCTCGGGGGACCCCATTTCTCTCTCCTCTGGTACGCTAGATCATATCAGAGGAGAAAGAAAAGAATGGGAAATCAGACTTTTTTTTTTCGGTGATCACGAGACTGAGGACAGAAAAACTGACCCAATCATAGTTACATAGTTATTAAGGTTGAAGGAAGACTATAAGTCCATCTAGTTCAACCCATAGCCTAACCTAACATGCCCTAACATGTTGATCCAGAGGAAGGCAAAAAAAAACCATGTGGCAAGAGTAAGCTCCACATTGGGGTAAAAAATTCCTTCCCGACTCCACATACGGCAATCAGACTAGTTCCCTGGATCAACGCCCTATCAAGGAATCTAGTGTATGTACCCTGTAACATTATACTTTTCCAGAAAGGTATCCAGTCCCCTCTTAAATTTAAGTAATGAATCACTCATTACAACATCATATGGCAGAGAGTTCCATAGTCTCACTGCTCTAATCATGTTCTCCTGGTCTCAGCTACCCGAGATCCTGGAGATTTTCCAGGCATCTAGGGGCCGCAATAACCTTATTTCTTTGCACCGTTGAAAAGCAGTTCTGACGAATAAGTACCCTTAACTGCCGCCGTTAAAAGGTGCATGGGCGTTCGTTAAGGGGTTAAATAGATATCTTAGACCTGGTGAAGTTGGTGTACTTAATTAAAAAAATATTTTAAAATGGCTGTATAATCCTGATATTAAAATTAGCATTTTTTAAATCCAGTGCAAGAGTGAGAGAAAGCTCATGTGTCCGAGGGAATTCAGTTTCTGTAAACCAATCCTCACAGCTGCAGCTTGTGAGAAAAAAGCAGATCTGCAGCACTCCAACTTCATTCAAAGTGTTTAATCTTCAGGCAGGAATAAAGTTCTTGAATGAAGATAAAGTGCTGTTGTTCTTTTTCTTTATTGGATTTAAGTGTGTCCTTGGACTGAGATATTTTACTATGTTCAACCATTTTGTGGAGATTTAATCGAAAAGTGCTGCAGCTTATACTGAACAGTGTGAGATCTCAGCACAGAAGGGAGGAGGGATACTGAGATGCTGTCAATCAGGCTAAGTGGGAGGAGACTTAGATTAAACTTTCAAAAAGGATTACACAGCCATACTGACATGGATTATAAAAGTAAATACACCAATCTAATCAGGTAAGAGATCTATGTATTGATTTATGCCTTTTGTAATATGAAATTTGGTTACTTTAACCCCTTTCCGACATGAACAATTTCCATTTTTTCCTTTTCGTTTATTCTTCCCCTTCTTCCAAGAGCCAAAATTTTTTAATTGTTGTTCTTTTGAATGACACCATTCATTTTACCACATAGGGTCCGGAGAAGAGAAAACAAATTCTAAGTGCGATAAAATTGTGAAAAAAAACCTAAATTCTGACATTGTTTTTTGGAAATAGTTTTTACGGCGTACATTGTGGGGTAGAAATTACCATGCAATATGATTCTCCTCATTTGCCCTTTTTTATTATTATTTTAGTGGTAAAAAAAAATTTTAAATTTGTAAAAATATTTTTCTTTTATTCTGTTACCATTTTCCAAGACCCATAACGTTTTCATTCTTTAGTCGATAGACCTGTGTGTGAGCATTTTTATTTTTATTTTTGGGGAATGAGACAACAGTTTGGGATAGATATGACATTCTGTTCGCTTCTTACAGCATTTTTTACTTTACTGTGACAATAAAAAAACATGCGATTTTAATTTCTTTTGCTTACAGTGCTTACCGATCAGGTTAATTATTTTTATACTTTGACAGATTGGTATTTTATGTATGTGGTGACACCCCATATGGGTAATTTTATCATTTTTTATTATCTTACTTATCAATAGGGGAAAGGGGAAGGTGATTTGAACTTGTTTTTATGTGTTTTTTTTTACTTTTTTATACTTTCCAATGTATTTGTTATTTCCCTTAGGGGACTTTGCCATGCAATTGTCTGATCGCTTATACTATACGAAGAAATACCATAATGCAAGGAAGGGTCAATATATTTTGGATAGAAACCCAAAAGAAAAATGGACACTAAGAGCTAAAGTATAACAATTTTATTATGACAATTTATTGGAGAACCATATAACTATAGTACAAAAAATAGATAAAAACCAAGTAATGGGATGCAATGAAACAGGATAAAAAGAGGCGACACTAGTACCACACACGGGACAAATGACACATATATGGAGCAAAAAGATCATCAAAGGAACTATTCCAAAATCATGGACACTTACACTGATACAAAAAAGTGCACAAAATCATACATAGATCACTAAGATTGATGTGTTTTGCGTAATGCACATAATGAGATCATATTAGTGTTTATAAGAGTAAGATATGGAACAAATAATAAGTGCTCACAAATAAAGTGCCAATGCAGGGAGATACCCAAATGCAAGATGATACAAAGTAAAGTGCCTAGTGCAAGAGATTGTATGTTTAAATACTATCCATGAAGTACATAATATGGGCCAAATATATATAATGAGGCATACACTATACTAAGGCTGGAGGTAAGAGTCAAGCATAAGGGGGAAAAGTCCCATACAATAAGGTAGATAAAGCCTATAGTCTGCCTACATACTACTAATGAAAGGGTACACATACAGAGTACCAACCTGCTGCCGTGTGCGGTAAGGGGAGCCCCGACGCGCGTTTCGCATGTGCTGCTTCCTCGGGGGGCGCTAGTGTGATGTGTAGTGGAGGTCTCTTTATATCCCCAACAAAAAGCTCCTCCAGCGGTAATGGCGGCGCTTCCTCCAGCACTGCAATGGCCGGAGGCGGCGGAGTCGGCGTCCGACGTCACGCACCTGCGCCCCGCACTGACACGGGTGGGTCAATTTTTATTTTTCTTCACATATATAACTGTCACCCATTTACTGACATACATCTTTATGATTTTCCTCTGCTATCTTGCAGGGTGACCCTTTTCCCTTCACCTTTCTTCATGCTGGTGTATTATAATCTGCACGGTATAACATCTTTGCACTTGCATTCCTATGTGCACTTATCTTCTGGCATTTATTTGCCATACATTTCGTTCGGGTATTTCTTTAATTGTATTAGCACCGTATTGTGCTTTGTTTCCATTGATTAGTTTCTCTCACCTTTAATCTGTGTATTTCTCCTATTGAGGGCTTTGTCCTGGCAGAAGCTTCGTGCACTTTTTCTATTCCTTCTCCTGTTTACCCCTGTATTAATCAGTATACGCCCCCTTTCCCTCAGCCTCTATTAGTCTTTCTGCTTGTGTTTGGCCGCCTCCTGCTCCTGATCACGCCCCCAGCGATGTGCGCTTCTCCCGGCCGGCTTGTCTGGTTGCCGTGGTGACGCGTCCTGCTTGCGTCGCGCATCTGGCCCCTCCCACTGACGCGTCAGTGCGGGGCGCAGGTGCGTGACGTCGGACGCCGACTCCACCGCCTCCGGCCATTGCAGTTCTGGAGGAAGCGCCGCCATTACCGCTGGAGGAGCTTTTTGTTGGGGATATAAAGAGACCTCCACTACACATCACACTAGCGCCCCCCGAGGAAGCAGCACATGCGAAACGCGCGTCGGGGCTCCACTTACCGCACACGGCAGCAGGTTGGTACTCTGTATGTGTACCCTTTCATTAGTAGTATGTAGGCAGACTATAGGCTTTATCTACCTTATTGTATGGGACTTTTCCCCTTATGCTTGACTCTTACCTCCAGCCTTAGTATAGTGTATGCCTCATTATATATATTTGGCCCATATTATGTACTTCATGGATAGTATTTAAACATACAATCTCTTGCACTAGGCACTTTACTTTGTATCATCTTGCATTTGGGTATCTCCCTGCATTGGCACTTTATTTGTGAGCACTTATTATTTGTTCCATATCTTACTCTTATAAACACTAATATGATCTCATTATGTGCATTACGCAAAACACATCAATCTGAGTGATCTATGTATGATTTTGCGCACTTTTTTGTATCAGTGTAACTGTCCATGATTTTGGAATAGTTCCTTTGATGATCTTTTTGCTCCATATATGTGTCATTTGTCCCGTGTGTGGTACTAGTGTCGCCTCTTTTTATCCTGTTTCATTGCATCCCATTACTTGGTTTTTATCTATTTTTTGTACTATAGTTATATGGTTCTCCAATAAATTGTCATAATAAAATTGTTATACTTTAGCTCTTAGTGTCCATTTTTCTTTTGGGTTTCTATCTGATATATTGTGGCGGAGCTTTTACCTCCGATGCCCTTTCTGTAGGTTTATCAATATATTTTGGAGCCTAGGCAGATGAAGCCATTGGTGACCTCCCCAATGAACTCTCAGCCGCCAAGCAAAGGAATTGGTAAGAGACAAAGGTAACAACACCCCTAATGCACCCCCCCTTCCTCTACGATGGGTTAGGTAACAAGCTCTAATGGCCACTTACACTAAAATTGTTTCCTTTCTCACCCAAAAATACCAGCAAAAGTAAATACAAATGGTGTCTATACTGTACTGATGGTGCTTCTGGTGACATTCATGTAGGGATGGTTATTCTGGTGCTGTTTTCATGTACTAATCATGGCTCTGGTACTGTATTCATGTACCACTCATGGCTCTGGTGATGTATTCATATAACGATAATTGTTCAGTACATAAATATGAGACCAAAATCATCATCAGGACATAAAAAGAACACCAAAGCTATCAATAGTACATAAATAAGGCACCAGAATCATAATCAGTAAACAAATAATAGGTCACTAGAACCACCATCAGTATATAAATACTTCACCAAAACCACTATCAGTACATGAATACATCACCAGAACCACCATCAGTACATTAGTACATTAATGTGTCTCCAGAACCACCATCAGTACATAAATGCATCATGAAAACCATCAGTAAATAAATACACGAGAAGCATCATGAGTACATGCATACATCACCAGAACCACCATCAGTACATGAATGCATCACCAGAGCCACCATAACTACATTATTACATCGCCAAATTTAGTACAGCAATCAAGGTTATAGCCACCTTTGGTTTCTTAGTGTTTTCTTGTTCTTTTTGTCACATCTTCTTTACTGTCATTTTCTGTGTGTTTTTCTTCTCGCCTTTAAATAATGAGGGAACTGCTTGTGTTTTTAAGCAAAAGCTATGGTAAAGCACCACAAAAGATGTTCGGACATTATCCGAGTGGAAAACACTAGAAGAATGGACCAGTCGCTTCTTTTAACCATTTGGTGCTTTTAGAAATCTGAAGTGATTAAAAGATGCTAAAAAACCTGTACATGTGCACAGCAAGTCACTTCATTCATTTGAGTATTTTTCATAGTGGTTTCCATGGCGGGATCTGCTCCCCAAAAATGTAATTTGCACATATCTAAAGTGTTATGTACCCAAAATTAGAACCAGTGATTATAGTGGTATGTACCCAAAATTAAGCACAACTACAGCTCTTTCCAGTGCCGCTCCATTCTCGCAGAGCCACTCCACCCGTCATTGTTAGAGGCAGGTCATTCATCTTGGTTATGGGCCACAGCCATTATCTGCCAGATATGGGTTGATTCGTGAGCCCGCTCCATGCACCAGCTACCAACTTGCGCTTTAGAAATTAGCAGCGTGTCAATTTCATTGCAGGAAATATGCTGTCATGCAGCTGCAGTGCAGTACAGCGCAACTTCCACCAGGGGGAGCCTGGTAGGGAAGCCAGACTGCACCCAAAAAGCAACTGAACAGACGCCACCTAGTGGCGAGAGCGAGGTTAGGAAAACCAAGTCAGAGCACAACAGTACAAAAGGATTTAGACAGAATGGATAGTCAGGACATAGCAAGGGATCAGTATACCAGGACGGGCAAAATACGGTACAATAGGGACAAACTGAAACGAAGTCAAAAAGCCAAGCCAAGAGATCAGAACCAGGGAGTCAAGCAGATATACAGACAAACAAAAAGACACTGGGAAAGGGCAGGCAGGGGGAGATAACACACAGGACAAGTCAGGGTTCACAGTAGGACAAATCAAGGGCTTCCAGAGTCAGGTTCACACGCCAAAGACAGAGCTATAGCTGACACCACCCTCTGGATACCTGGAAGCTAAATAGCAAACCCGAGCCCAGAATGAGGCAGAGCAAAGGTAACCCTTGACATGATCCACCCAGAGAAAGAGCAGACAAGACTAAACTCCGGAACGGATCATGACATATGCATTTTATTTGCAGATCTTATCTGTTTGATTTGATAGGAAGAAAATCTATAGATGAAAAAAGCATATACATTATTACAACGGAAGTACAGTTCAAATGCAACTAAACTGCTAAGTAACGGTAACTTTAAAAAATATAGAACATATGAATTGGCCAAGTATTCTCAATTTTTTCTATTTTTTAGAGCAGTAATGCAATTCAAATGTGATATATTTTATGTTTGCATGCTATAGCGCTAAAAGGTGCAACTTTATTTGATATTTCTTTTGGAGGAGACTGACGGACAGGTCCGATCACATGTTCCTCCGCTAGTCACCATTGTATGGACTGGAGAGCTGTGCATCCGGTGAGGAAACTGCACTAACAAGAGCAGGAGGAGAACCTGTCATACCCTTATAATAGTAAGTGCCACACAATTATGTCTCCAATGTATCTGATAAAATAAAGATAATGTGGCAGAGCCAGTTAACGCATTCTGCAGCCAGTAATATACAGTGTAATCACAAGGCTATAGGAGGCAAACGGTGCAACATTTTTCATGCAAATCAATTGCAAACATGATTTTTTGACCCAGATGTATGTAATTAAGTAAGAAAAAAAAAATCATCCCTAAAGGTGGACATTGGACAATCCTTTTAAGTTGCTGTAATAATAACATTTCTATGGGCAGCAATTTTTGTCCATTAATTTTGATAATTAAAAGCACAAATACAAACAATTGAAATCTGAATTACTGACTACAAACAGAACATAGCAAATCACACACATGTAATCTACATGAAAGAATCGAGAACTACGAGCTTATGTTGGTGAATAAAATTCACACATTTCACAATATATAAATATAATTTTTGTATCTATCGGTACTGTATAAATACTCTGGAATTCCCTGTGTGTAGATACCATATTGCGGCTACTTCTCTTCAAAGGTCCCAGAAGAGATATCAGAGCCCTGTGAATACTTTGTTACATGGAAACTTTGAAAGCACAAGAGGAGATATAAAAATGCAGAATATATCCCTCTCTCAGCTCCTCCGACAGATACCATCATATCCATCCAGATGTTCCTTATCTTCGAAGAACACACCACCGGACATAACACAATGAGGACTGAGCCACTCAAGCAGAATGCTTCCCACCATCCTGCCATATACTGGTTCTATTATCAGCTGTAGCAATTACATCCTTCTGTGCATTGCCATTTGAATCCAGCAGGTCAGTAATGCATTGACTGGTTTGTGTGGGTGTTGTGACAGACTTAATACAAATGATATCTCTAACTCATCCTGTGTAGACTCTGTAAACAGATAGTGGATGCTGATTTATTACCATTGTCAGAGGACTTTCTTTCTTTACATGGACTGTATTTGTTTTTCCAAAACTGGACGCCAACATACAAAACCAGTACAATATCTACAAAGCAATACACACAGGTACACAAAGAAATGGGACTTACACAGAAAATAAATACATTCAATATTTTTCTAAGTTGATGGTTTGCTTGCTTGACATTTATAAATGTTGGGCTTGTGCTTATACAAAAAGAGCCAATCTGAATAGGTAGAGCTGCAGTATAAAGATTTGGGGACTTCCAAGTCTGGCTAGAGCGTGGAAAGCTGCACGCCTTATGAGTTCCGCATTCCGTGTACTGAAATAAGGGTTCCCGTACACGAGACCTTGCTGAAAACAGAATAAAATTGTCCCTGAGAGAAGTCAAAGCCTTGTCTAGGACCTGAAAAAATTATTTTTCAAAAATGCTGATCCACTTCCGCACTCTAAGATCAAACATGGTGCTGGAACCTCCAGGAATATCACGCATGGTGATGGGGAGCCATGTCTTCTGCTGGTGTAGGTCCACTGTGTTTTATCAAGACCAAAGTCAGTGCAGCCGTCTACCAGGGAATTTTAGAGCACTTCATGCTTCCTTCTGCAGACAAGCTTTTTGGAGATGGAAATTAAATTCTCCAGCAGGATTTGGCACCTGTCCACACTGCCAAAAGTACCAATATCTGGTTTATAAACAACAGTATCACTGTGCTTGATTGGCAGCAAACTCGCCTGACCTTAACCCCATATTGTCAAGAGGAAGATGAGAGACACCAGACCCAAGAATGCAGAAGAGCTGAAGGCTGCTATCAAAGCAACCTGGGCTTCCATAACACCTCAGCAGTGCCACAGACTGATCTCCTCCATGCCACGCCGCATTGGTGCAGTAATTGATGCCAAAGGAGCCCCGACCAAGTATTGAATGCATTTACTGAACATACCTTTCAGTAGGCCAACATTTCAGATTTTAAAATCATCTTTTCAAGCTGGTGCTATAAAGTATTCTAATGTACTGAGATAATTACTTTTGGGTTTTCATTAGCTCTAAGTCATAATCATCAACAGTAATAGAAATAAACACTTAAAATAGATCACTCTGTTTGTGATGACTCTATGTAATATACGAGTTTCACTTTTTGAATTGAAGAACTGAAATAATTAACTTTTCGATGATATTCTAATTTTGTGAGATGCACCTGTATATGTACTGTATATACAGTGGGGGAAAAAGTATTTAGTCAGCCACCAATTGTGCAAGTTCTCCCACTTAAAAAGATGAGAGAGGCCTGTAACTGACATCATAGGTAGGCCACAACTATGAGAGTCAAAATGAGAAAACAAATCCAGAAAATCACCTTTTTTTCAAATTATGGTGAAAAATAAGTATTTGGTCATTAACAAAAGTTCATCTCAATATTTTGTTATATATCCTTGGTTGGCAATGACAGAGGTCAAATGTTTTCTGTTAGGCCTCTTTCACACTTCCATCTTTTTGTTTCCGTCAAAATCCATCAATTTGTGAAAAAAAAGTGATCCAGTGAATTTGCCCTCTGGATCCGTCTTTTTCTCATAGACTTGCATTAGCGACGGATTACGATAGATGGCCTCATGTTTCGTCCATCGGAATTTGTTTATCCGTCATCTGGAGAAGACGGACAAAGAAATGTTTTTTTTTTTGTCTGCGTCAGAAAACCGGACAGCGACGGATCCAGTGGCGTCCGTCGTTGGCTATAATGGAAGCCTATGAGCGCAGGATCCGTCGCTGTCCTTCAAAAGACGGAATCCAGAGATGGATTCCGTCTTTTGAAACTGAGCATGCCTGGAAGAATTTCTATTAATTTAATGCAGCTGCTGCTTCGACGGATCCGTCAAAAAACAAGATCCAGTGCATCAGTTTTTTACAATCTGCACAGGATCCGTCTTTTCAACACTTTGACGGATTGTGACTGATTCTAAAAAGCGGATGTGTGAAAGAGGCCTAAGTCTTCACAAGGTTGGCACATACTATTGGTGGCATGTTGGCCCATTCCTCCATGCAGATCTCCTCTAGAGCAGTGATGTTTTGGGCTTGTCGCTGGGCAACACGGTCTTTCAACTCCCTCCAAAGGTTTTCTATGAGGTTGAGATCTGGAGACTGGCTAGGCCACTCCAGGACCTTCATAAGCTTCTTACAAAGCCACTCCTTCATCGCCCTGGCAGTGTGCTTGTGATTACTATCATGCTGAAAGACCCCATCCATGTTTCATCTTCAATGCCCTTGTTGATGGAAGGAGGTTTGCACTCAAAATCTCATAATACATGGCCCCATTCATTCTTTCTTGTACACAGATCAGTCGTCCTGGTCCCTTTGCAGAGTAACAGCCCCAAAGCATGATGTTGCCACCCCCATGCTTTACAGTAGGTACAGTATGGTGTTCTTTGGATGCAACTCAGCATTCTGTCTCCTCCAAACATGACAAGTTTTGTTTGTACCAAACAGTACTACTTTGGTTTCATCAGACCATATGACATTCTCCCAATACTCTTCTAGATAATCCAAATGCTCTCTAGCAAACTTCAGACGGGCCCGGACATGTACTGGCTTAAGCAGGGGGACACATCTGGCACTGCAGGATCTGAGTTCCTGGCGGCGTAGTGTGTTACTGATGGCAGCCTTTGTTTCAGTGGTCCCAGCTCTATGCAGGTCATTCACAAGGTCCCCCCATGTGGTTCTGGGATATTTGTTCACCGTTCTTGAGATCATTTTGCCCCACGGGGTAAGATCTTGCGTGTAACCCCAGATCGAGGAAGATTATCAGTGGTCTTGTATGTCTTCCATTTTCTTATTATTGCTCCCACAGTTGATTTCATCAGACCAAGCTGCTTGTCTATTGCAGATTCAGTCTTCCCAGCCTGGTGCAGGGCTACATTTTTGATTCTGGTGTCCTTCGACAGCTCTTTGGTCTTCACCATAGTGGAGTTTGGAGTGTGACTGTTTGAGGTTGTGGACAGGTGTCTTTTATACTGATATCCAATTCAAACAGGTGCCATTACTACAGGTAATGAGTGGAGGACAGAGGAGCCTCTTAAAGAAGAAGTTACAGGTCTGTGAGAGCCAGAAATCTTGCATGTTTTTAGGTGACCAAATACTTATTTTCCACCATAATTTGAAAAATAAATTTTGCCAAATCAGACAAGGTGATTTTCTGGATTTGTTTTCTCATTTTGACTCTCAGGCTATGTGCACACGTTCAGGTTTTTTCGCGTTTTTTGCCTGGACTTTCTGCAGCGACCAACGACATCACAGCATTCTGGATTCTGATCGCTGCTGTGTGTCAAACTGAACGATATCGCTAGCCAGGACGCTGCAACGTCACGGATTGCTAGCGATATCGTTCAGTGTGACGGTACCTTTACCATCTGAGGGATTTATCTTCATTGCTGTTTGTTAATCATGGTGATAAGACACCAAACTGACAGACAGCCCCAAGTCACACATCATAGGCCCCCAAGCCACATATTGGGGTTCCCTATAGTATACAATAGTTCAGATACTCTGCACCACTTACAGCAGGAAATGCAAATAGCTGAAATGGAAAAAGGACATGTGTGGTAGTGGAAACGGGCATTGAAACCAATCGACAGCTTATTGAGAAGGTTCGTTATCTAGCGAATTGTTCAAGGAGAAGCAATTTAAGAATTGTGGTATTTCCCAAATCGTACCACCAGGTCATATAATCAAAATATATTCAATGGATTTGCCACAATCTCTGATCTTGGCACACCAGTAAAAGTTGAGAGAGCACAGAGTAGGCCTTCCGAGAGTTTTGGAAAACATTAGAGCAGAAGATAGACCTTGAGTGGTCATAGCAAGAGATATAGATTTTTATCTAGACAAGATGAATCTACTGCAATCCTACCAAAAATGTTATACTGCAGTTACCATCATAGGCTAGCGTATGTTATTATTTAGAGATTATTCAGATGAAGTCATGAAAAACAGAGAACATTCAGAACTGCATGTTCAGAACTGCTAAAAAGAGAGAAGGATGTGATTTTTCTCTGTGATTTGAGAGTATTGAGGATCTACATTCCAAGTGGAGGAGTGAAGACTATTTTTATCCAAGAGGAGGAGATGTGATTCAAGGACTTTAACAGTTATGCAGAATGTTTTATCTTATCTAAGTAATTGACCTAAAGAGTTAATTTGTTGCAATAGTGTAACGTTTGTGGGTGTGGATCCCCTGTGCCACAGGTTTTGCTTGCCCAGGAAGGGTGTGACTAAGTGTCTAGTGGGTCTTCTCATGAGCCCCAGTTGGTGAGAAAAGGCTGGGCCGCTGGTAGACACCAAGTATTACCCCAGGGCAGACCCGGGTATGCAGAAACAGGTACGAAGTACAGGAGGACAGAGGCAAAGATGTAGTCAGACAGTCTGGGTTTAGTGCAGGGAGCACAGGTTGGAATGGAGAAGTCAGGATAAACTGTAACGAGCCAGGTAGGAGAGTTAGAACAAACATGCACTCACAGGATCCAAGACAATCAAGTGGTATCCAATGATCGAGCAAGGAGTTTATAGGCTGAACTGGATGGACAAATGTCTTTTTTCGGCCTTACTAACTATGTTACTATGTTACTATGAGTGGTGGGAGGAGCTGCCTATATTTCTGTAGGATCTGTCTGCGCCTACCTATAGCCAGGTGGAGATTCTCTAAGAACAGAGCTGGCAGTGAGCACCAGACGGCTCAGGGAAATGATCTGATGCTGGGGAAGCAGAGGGGTGAATGCACTGAGTAGGACGGCACAGGGAAAGTGTGCAAGACGCCAGAGTTACTAATAGAAGAAATGGTCATTATGTGTAAATCTGGTGCAAATAGAGTTGTGCAAGAATTCTGAGGTATAATGAATGATAAAAGAGCAACAGATGATGGTGGGGCGGAATCTGGATAGGGTTTGTTATATTACATGCTGCACTATACTCATGGGCAGAGCCATAAGTGGTATAAAGTTTGTGGTTACACCCACGCTTTGTTGTAGCAGCTGCACCGCCAAATAAAAGGATATATGAAATAAAAATCACATGTAGATTCTTCTCCAAGTCAGTAAAGAAATACAAGGAAGGTTCAAGGAAGCACAGGAACGTCAGCAGGGGTAACTTTTCATGCTCCAGTGTCAATACTTTCAGGCTATATATTCAACTTACCCTAGTAACTTTGCATCCCTTTCTAGGAAATGTTCAGCCCTCTTGTTATGAGTCTATTTCTCGTACCCGTCCCACCTTGACTTTCTACTTTTATTAATAAATTTAATCAAGGAAACTTTTAAAAAAAAGGATAAAAGGGATCAAAAGTTTGATCTACGACCAAATTGGACAAAAGAAAAAGTAATCTGTTAATTGAAACATAAAGAAAAAAATCACAAACAAATTATAAATTATGCTTTCATAGTACAAAGCGGTAAAGCTTATAAAAGATACCTATTTGGTATCACTGTAATTGTACTGATCCTACACTCCCCCCCCCCCAAAAAAAAAGTGATGCTACTCTTGCTGCTTTGCAAACTGAGCGAAATAAAACAATAAAATGGTGCAATTTCTGTATTTAGTAAGTTACACTGAAAAATGCAAGTCATCCTTTACAAATCAATCCATCATACAACAGACAGTGATGGAATTATTAAAAAATTCTACGCTTCTTGAAATGTGACAACGAAAAAAAATATCTGATTGTTTAGGCTCAAATCTGGTAGTTAAAGACAAAAGTAATGGACCGGTGAGGAAAGATATCCTTGAAGTATAAGAAATACACTATTTGTCTTCTTCATTTTTCAGCATGACACACCTCAGAGACTTCTTCTGATGTTTGCAGAAAAAAGAACTTCTACCTCCAGGAGAGAGGACGAACTTCTAGAGTTTTTGAGATGTTAACCCAGGAGATTAATTAAAACTGGGCAGAACATTGGGAATCATTGATCAGCTCTGTGGTGGTGTATAACCTTTACCTGTTGTCTCAGAACACAAGACCACACAAGGTTTTGTAGGTTTTTTGCTCTGTACTTCTAGATGTTCACGTGTGTATAGGGTAGATGAGACCTTGTAGCCCTGTCGACGACATAGATCTCCGCCGATTAATCTGAACTGTACGTTGTATACAGTGGTAATTTCTGTACCTACAAAAAACAGTTCGTTGTTCTAATATAAAATGTCAATATCAATTATTCTAATACTAAAAACATTCCTCAATGATTTAAAGTAGGTTAATGTTAGGTATGTACGCATCATTGCTGGTCCAGTGGCCACATCAGTACTCCATGGCCTCTGAGCCCAGTGAACCTGGAACTATATGATGAGTTCGGTTTTGTCTACATTGAGTTTTAGGAAGCGAGAGGTGAAGAAGGAGGATATGGCTGACAGACACTTCGGGATTCTGGACAGCAGAGAGGTGACATCTGGGCCAGAGAGGTAGATCTGAGTGTCATCCGCATACAGGTGGTACTGGAAGCCGTGGGACTTTATGAGTTGTCCTAGGCCAAGAGTATAGATGGAAAAAAGTAGGGGCCCTAGGACAGAGCCCTGAGGGACTCCAACAGAGAGAGGGCGGGATGAGGAGGTGGTGGGGAGTGGGAAACGCTAAATATGCAGTCGGAAAGGTATGAGGCAATCCAGGACAGGGCAAGGTCTTTGATGCCAAGGGAAGAAAGAATCTGTAGTGATCAACTGTGTCAAGAGCAGAGGACAGGTCAAGAAGGAGGAGGATGGAGAACTGTCTGTTAGCTTTGGCTGTAAGTCATTAGTAATTTTTGTCAGGGCAGTTTCGGTGGAGTGGTGGGGGCGGAAGCCAGATTGGAGGTTGTCAAGGAGAAAGTTAGATGAGAGGTGGGAGAAAATTTGAGCATGGACATGCTGCTCAAGGAGTTTTGAAGCAAACGGGAGCAGTGATATGGGGCGGTAGCTGGGCATGGCAGTTGGGTCAAGGTTAGTTTATTTGAGGATGGGTGTGATGGTGGCATGTTTGATTTGAAGGCCGAGGGGAAGGTACCAGAAGATAGCGATAGGTTGAAGAGATGGGTTAGTGCTGGAATGAGCATGTTAGTGAGGTTGGGGAGCAGGTGGGAGGGGATGGGGTCAAGTGCACAGGTGGTGAGGTGCGATTTGGAAAAGAGGCGAGTAAGCTCTCCTTCAGTGATGTTGGAGAGGGAGGTTATTAGGGAAAGGCAGAGGTCTGGTATATGGAGTGGTTGGGGTGATGGAACAGTAAAGGTTTGCCTTGTTTGGTCGATCTTGTTTTTGAAGTAGGTGGCAAAGTTGGAGTTGGAGGTGGCAGTGGTGGGTGGAGGAGGGAGGTAAATGTGCTGAATAGTTGTTTTGGGTTGTAGGATAGTGAAGATACAAGGTTAGTGAAATAGGTCTGTTTAGCGGAGGTGAGGGCTAATTTGAAGTCAAATGTAGCTTGTTTGAAAGCACGGAAGTCGTCTGGCAGGCGTGTTTTCTTCCAACGCCGCTCCGCAACCCTGGATGCTTATTGAAGTTTTTTTGTGAGATTGTTATGCCAAGGTTGCCTATTGGTTCGTCGCACAGTGCCATGCATGAGAGGGGAGACTGAGTCTATGGCTGATGTGAGGGTGGAGTTATAGAAAGTGGTGGCGCTGTCCGTGTCGGGGAGTGAAGATATGGAGGACAGGGGTAGGAGAGAGTCTGAGAGTCTGTGAATGTCTAGATGTGCGAGGTTTCTGCGAGGATGTGGTAATGGCTGGACATGGGGGGGTAGGTGAGGAGGACAAGGATGAGAAGGTGAGTAGATGGTGGTCAGATAGGGGGAAGGGAGAGGGTGAGATTAGATAAGGAACAGAGGCGGGTGAAGATGAGGTCTAGTGTATGGCCGTCTGTGTGGGTGGCTGTGGAGGACCACTGAGCGAGTCCAAAGGATGAAGTAAGGGCCAGTAGCTTGGAGGCTGCCGGCTGGCTGGTGTCAGTAGGGATATTAAAGTCACCCATGATGATGGTGGGGATGTCATAAGAGAGAAAGTGAAGGAGCCAGGTGGAGAATTGGTCAATAAAGGCAGTGCCTGAGCCCAGTGGTCGGTATATGACAGCCATTTGGAGATTGGAGGGAGAGTAGATACGAACAGAGTGAACCTCGAAAGAAGGGAGGATAAGGGAGGGTGGAGGTTGGATAGGGTTGAAGGAACAGTTTTTAGAAAGAAGGATACCCACTCCTCCACCATGTCTGTTGCCGGAGCGAGGAGTGTGGGTAAATTGGAGGCAACCGTAGCTCAGTGCTTCAGGCGAGGCCGTGTCAGGGGGCGTCAGCCAGGTCTCAGTGAGGGCCAGGAAGGAAAGGTTTCGGGAAGTAAAGAGATTGTGGATCACATGGATTTTGTTGCATATAGAGCGGGCATTCCAAAGTGCCCCAGAGAGAGGAAGCAGGGGTGGGGTCAGTGGGGTCAGTGGCACAGATTTTAAGTGTGAGGGGTTGCGATAGTTTCTCATAGTGTGAGAAGGATAGGGGTGTTGCCCCAGGTCGGCTAGTTATAACTGAAACCGGGAATGTCGGCAGATGGGAAGCAGCGTGTTAAATCTATCCTTTACAAATCTATGGTCCAACATGAGATCTCTGTGTTTCTTGTGCTTTATATAGAAGCACATGGAATTCTCCAGTTATATGGGTTATACAGGTTCTGCAGGAGTTGGGTCTGAACTTCTGGATCAGGGCTCCCAACATGCAAACAACGCTGATGAAAAAAAAAAGAAACCTGGTGGCAAACCGTGTCCTTTAAAGGGTGTCTGATTCCCCAAGAACACAAATTAAAATAAGCACACGGTGATGTTGAAGACTTAAAGATCCACAGATATTGCAAGATGATTGTGAACTATCGACTCCTTAGAACGTTCTTTTCATGGCAATCCTGCACGCTAAACAGGATATCCTGTAAAGATAGTCAAACACCTTGAAAAGCTATCTGCTGAAACCTATTCTTGAAATGCAGCCCCTCTATATAAATGCATATTCGTGCATGTGTTATCAATGGGGAAAGCAAAACTAGGCTGCTGTCCGAGATTTCTGGCGGATGCTTATCACCTGTGAGAATTAAAGATCAGGCATGTTGAAATCCTACATGCCTGTTCCTTCTTTCACCTGACATCTTCTATTGGCAGAAACACAGGACACATAAATTTGCATTTGATGGTTTAATATGCAAATTGCCTCTTCAGAGAAAAAGAGGACTTCAACTCTATAGCGCCACCTGTTGGAAGTAGCGATCCTACAAGTCACAATCAACCCTTTAACGAGTTGTGCAATATGACTTGTGATACCGTCACACATAACGATATCGTTAACGATATCGTTGCTTTTTGTGACGTAGCAACGATATCGTTAACTAAATCATTATGTGTGACAGCGACCAACAATCAGGCCCCTGCTGGGAGATCGTTGGTCGCTGGGGAAAGTCCAGCACTTTATTTTGTCGCTGGATCTCCCGCTGACATCGCTGAATCGGCGTGTGTGATGCCGATTCAGCGATGTCTTCACTGGTAACAAGGGTAAATATCGGGTTACTAAGCGCAGGGCCGCGCTTAGTAACCCGATGTTTACCCTGGTTACCGTTGTAAATGTAAAAAAACAAACACTAAATACTTACATTCCCGGTGTCTGGTCAGGTCCCTCGTCTTCAGCTTCCCGCACTGACTGAGCGCCGGCCAGCCGTAAAGTACAGCACTGCGGTGACGTCACCGCTGTACTTTACGGCCGGCGCTCAGTCAGTGCGGGAAGCTGAAGGCGAGGGACATGACCAGACACCGGGAATGTAAGTATGTAGTGTTTGTTTTTTTACATTTACAACGGTAACCAGGGTAAACATCAGGTTGCTAAGCGCGGCCCTGCGCTTAGTAACCCGATGTTTACCCTGGTTACCCGGGGACTTCGGGATCGTTGGTCGCTGGAGAGCTGGCTGTGTGACAGCTCTCCAGCGACCAAACAGCGACGCTGCAGCGATCGACATCGTTGTCGGTATCGCTGCAGCGTCGCTTAATGTGACGGTACCTTTAGGATAAGAGCCATATCAGTATCTCAATTCGCAGACACGGTGTTTCGGGCTGTTGGCCCTCGTCAGTGCGAAGCATGAGAACTGATTTGGCTAGGTGAGAGGCTCTGGACTGGGGTCTAAGGGACAACGTTTCTCCTTATGGAGAGTGACATACCAGCTCTGGCTTGTCAAGATAATGGTTTGCCATTTTTGCTGAAATTTTAGGATTTAGTCACCATTCATCTATTCTGTATGGGCACTTTTAGTCAAGGGATTAGACTTACAATTTATTACTTTTGGTTGCTATGCTAATTGCATAGTATGGCGGCTCTCATAGGCATAAATGAGTGGCTGCCACATAGCATAGATGTGCTACAATATCAGTGTAGTGCATCTTGCTCTTTCCCCTTAGGATTACTGCATCTGTAGCTTTCCTGGTTTTGTTGCAAAGCATTGGCCAGCAAACTTTCGACTGCAACAAGCAGCCTCCCTGGCAGCAGTCTATTGAAAGGGAATTTCCAAAATCACAATGTGGTCTTATAATAATGTACACATGTATTTATTCATTTGTGCCATTGTAAGTCAGGTTTAATTTTTTTCCCTGTATTGGGTCTATCACCCACCCTTGGGATGTCTCCCCAGGCTCTCTTTATTCTTCAGATGCTATTAGAACTGCCCTGCTGTAGTTCCATTGCTTCTGGTTGACCATGCGCAGTACAGCCGCTGTCACCTGCTTCCTGCATGCACAGCTTTGCTCTTGGTCGAGAATAGAACAAAGTTGCTCCTGCAAGAAATAATGTGATAGGAAGGGGCCTCCCTCAACACAGTGCAGAATTCATACCAGATAGCAACAGTGTGCCTGTGTGCTGGTGATTAATAAGAGCCATGTTCTACAGCAGGGGTGTCAAACTGCATTCCTCGAGGGCCGCAAACCATGCGTGTTTTCAAGATTTCCTTAGCATTGCACAAGGTGCTGCAATCATTATGTGTGTAGGTGATTAAATTATCACCTGTGCAGTACAAGGAAATCCTGAAAACATGACCTGTTTGCAGCCCTCGAGGAATGCAGTTTGACACCCCTGTTCCACAGGGAAGGGTTGTATGTAGAGAGACTGAAAAGAGTGATATTCTGCAGGATGAGGTTGTATATAAAGGGGCTAATAGAATTGATATACATCAGGATGCAGATTTGTATAAAGGGGCTAAGAGGATTGATATACTGCAGGATGGGGCAGTGTATAGATGGTGCTGAAAGGAGAGCTATACTGCAGAATAGGTATTTCTATAGAGGGGATAGGTGTAATGATATACTGCAACATGGGGTTGTACATAGAAGGACTGAGAGGAGTGATATACTACAGGATGGGGCCATATAAGGGCTGTGAAGAGTGCTATACTGCAGGATGGGGCAGTGTATAGAGGGGCTGAGAGGAGTGATATACCACAGGATGGGGCCACGTATAGGGGCTGAGCGGAGTGCTATACTGCAGGATGGGGCAGTGTATAGAGGGGCTGAGAGGAGTGATATTCTACAGGATGGAGCCATACATAGGTGTTGAGAGGAGTGCTATACTGCAGCATGGGGCTGTGTATAGAGGGGCTAAGAGGAGTGATATACTACAGAATGGGGCCATATATAGGGGCTGAGAGGAGTACTATACAGCAGTATGTGACTATATATAGAGTGGTTACCCTTTTAAATTGTGTCTAACATGCAAACGGAGTCTTCTTCTTAGTTTTGTATTCCAAGAAGTAGAGATGCAGTTTTAGTATTACTCATGTATTTTGTTTATTTACAATTGATATCTCTCTCTAAGGAATAATTAATTTAACTTAATTGGTCCATCATCTTTCAAGCACAAATATAACACAATAAATATAATAAATCTGACCTGTTAATATATTTACATAATGTGGCAAATAATTTACCTTTGCAATGTACTGTTCCCTGAGAGCTGCATGTACCGATAATAAAAGCACTCCATAGCAATTAAATTGGAAATTTCGTGCAATGTGGGTAATAGCAGTCTGCTAAAAAGAAGCTAAAAAGCCATTTTCATAATGCTCACACTGCTTTTTCTTTCGGGAATGTGTCATTTTACATCTTTTTTTACCTTCTGAAAATGCCGGGGAATTAAATATCAAAAATTACTTGCACATTTTATTTTTCTGAACTAAGTGCAGTTGATTGAATTCATGCGGCTCTGAGAAAACTACTGGATGTGATCAATAGGTTACTAATGCATTTTACTACAGCTTATTTGTCCTTGCTATAATATGGCATGAAACAATATGAATATGTAAAATTATTTTATAGTTTTTGTTGAAATTTTTCATCAAAATGAAAAAAATAATAATTTTTTGTTCATTCTCTCCTGTGAATTATTTAATAATTCTACTTCCTTCCTCGTTTCTGGCCTTTGACCACCTCCCTATTTATTCAGAAAAGCGTTCCTAGTATATGAAAGCAAGGGGACAACTAGGGTTGCATTTAGTACCACCCAGTACTTGGGTAACGGCTACATATTAGATAATTATTTTTGCTTGTTACTGCTACTAGAGGAGTTCCTTGCAAATAAATCTGTTTAGAATTATCTGAAATAATGTAATGATAAAATAGGATCAATATATAAAGCCTTCTCTTGAGAGGGGATATGTCACCATCATATTGAGAATTGAAACATGGCTTCATCATAACATGGAAAAGGAACAAGAGCTAACACTCTAAACACTCCACATGACCCCTGTTCAGTTATATCTGATGGCTACTCTTAAGGTACCTTCACACTCAGCGACGCTGCAGCGATACCGACAACGATGTCGATCGTTGCAGCGTCGCTGTTTGGTCGCTGGAGAGCTGTCACACTGGCAGCTCTCCAGCGACCAACGATGCCAAGGTCCCCTGGTAACCAGGGTAAACATCAGGTTACTAAGCGCAGGGCCGGGCTTAGTAACCCGATGTTTACCCTGGTTACCAGCGTAAACGTAAAAAAAAACAAACACTACATACTTACCTTCTGCTGTCTGTCCCCGGCGCTCTGCTTTCCTGCACTGACTGTGAGCACAGCGGCCGGAAAGCAGAGCGGTGATGTCACCGCTGTGCTTTCCAGCTGGCCGGCGCTCACAGCCAGTGCAGAGAAGCACAGCGCCGGGGACAGACAGCGGAGGGTAAGTATGTAGTGTTTGTTTTTTTTACGTTTACACTGGTAACCAGGGTAAACATCGGGTTACTAAGCGCGGCCCTGCGCTTAGTAACCCGATGTTTACCCTGGTTACCAGAGGACCTTGGCATCGTTGGTCGCTGGAGAGCTGCCGGTGTGACAGCTCTCCAGCGACCAAACAGCGACGCTGCAACGATCGACATCGTTGTCGGTATCGCTGCAGCGTTACACACGCCGATTCAGCGATGTCTGCAGGAAGTCCAGCGACGAAATAAAGTTCTGGACTTTCTGCAGCGACCAATGACATCACAGTAGGATCCTGATCGCTGCTGCGTGTCAAACTGAACGATATCACTAGCCAGGACGCTGCAACGTCACGGATCGCTAGCGATATCGTTCAGTGTGAAGGTACCTTTAGTAAGCACCTGTACACACCTGATTTTTGTATGGAAGTGACGGTCAGTATTTTGATATTTGATCCCTGTTCAATTATGACCCCCTGCTGTGAACAGGTAATTGAAGTGGGTTATCTGATGGAGAGCAGACACAAAGTCTATGCCAAGGCTGGGGGGGGGGGGGGGGCGATACTGTTAGTTCCCGTGGAGATAATGCTTCCTATGTTCAAAAGAACTGCAAACAGACTTTTTATAGCCGGGCCGGATTCCAGTTCTTCATTTTTTTTTTCTGACAAGCATAGGTCCTTTAGTTATGGGAGACATATTTTCGGCGTTGTGATGAAGTGACGAATGTAAAGCATTTATTCACATCCCTTTGCAGCCTGCCGATCAGCCCAGAATTAATATCGGTCTGATGGGCATAGTTGGATATGCCGTGTGTCCTATCTTTTGAAAGCTAAAGTAATGATAGGAAATATGGCATTAATTTCGCCCGCCTGGAACCTCCAGGTGGGCAGGTATTCTGAAGATCGGGGATTTTTGGGGACCTAGCCATATTCTATTTACCTAACAAAAGCAAATTCAGAAACATAATCATTGTTCAGTACTGGGAGATACGGTACATCTTGCTAATTGGACTGCTTCCCTCCATAAAAGATTTGCTTCATTTCTGCAACCACAGGTTTAGAACATTTCTTTTGTTATCCCTTTTTATTTTATATAATTGTATATACTGCATTGCTTTGTCCCCTTTTTTAATATCTTTTGTATATTTTATAAACACTGCCTACTTTACAAATTAAATATATATAATTTAATAGCTTCTTTATTCTTGCTCTATGAACCACATCCCTGAAGCCTTGTAAGGCCCTATGTTACCAAATTGACCTGTATAAATGATTGGTGGTTCCAGCTAGAGATGATCGAATATGTTCGAAAAACAATCGCCAAACATAAATTCGGCACAAATATGGCACATTCGGATTTGTGATCGGAAACACGAGAATTTTTCTTAAAATCAGATGGTGAAAGTGTGGGAAAATACGTAATTGCATTGCCACTAAAGTATTTTAAAGTAGATGATAGATAGATAGATATACGTCAAAAAATGAGGCAGCACTCCATGTAGTCAGTGTTCAACTTTGCAGGATTTAATCAACCCACTGTGCAGGGCGATGTTTCGGCTCAGACTGAGCCTTTCTCAAGCAATGGGTGGTACAAAAGAGTGCATATATATAGTACTTCCATCTAGGGTTGAGCGAAACGGGTCGAACATTTTCAAAAGTCGCCGACTTTTGGCTAAGTCGGGGTTTCATGAAACCCGATCCGACCCCTGTGCGGGGTCGGCCATGCGGTACGCGACTTTCGCGCCAAAGTCGCGTTTCAATGACGCGAAAAGCGCCATTTCTCAGCCAATGAAGGTAAACGCAGAGTGTGGGCAGCGTGATGACATAGGTCCTGGTCCCCACCATCTTAGAGAAGGGCATTGCAGTGATTGGCTTGCTGTCTGCGACGTCACAGGGGCTATAAAGAGGCGTTCCCGCCGACCGCCATCTTACTGCTGCTGATCTGAGCTTAGGGAGAGGTTGCTGCCGCTTTGTCAGAAGCAGGGATAGCGTTAGGCAGGGTCCATTAACCACAAAACCGCTTGTGCTGCAGCGATTTGCACTGTCCAACACCACCCTCGGTGTGCAGGGACAGTGGAAGTTTTTTTTTTTTTTTTTCCCCTCAGCGCTGTAGCGCATTGGGCTGCCCTAGAAGGCTCCCTGATAGCTGCATTGCTGTGTGTACGCCGCTGTGCAAACCAACTGCTTTTTTCAAAGCACAAATCCTCTTGTTCCTTCCTTTCTGCACAGCTATCTTTTTTGTTTGTCCACACTTTTTATTTCATTTGTGCATCAGTCCACTCCTTATTGCTGCCTGCCATACCTGGCTGAGATTACTGCAGGCAGGGAGATAGTAGCTGCCTGCCATACCTGGCTGAGATTACTGCAGGCAGGGAGATAGTAATTGTAGGACATTCCCTGTTTTTTTTTTTTTTTTTTTTTTGGTGGGAGATTAAGATTGGCAATTTGGCATTTCTGCTAGAGTGCCATCCCTGTGTGTGCCATCTCTCTCACATAGTGGGCCATAGAAAGCCTTTTCATTTTTCTGTATTTTTTTTTGTGGGGTGTATAAATTCTCCCTGATAAAAATACAGTGGGAGATTAATATTGGCCTTTGGGCTTGTGTGCCAGTCCTGAGTGTGCCATCTCTCTCACAAATAGTGGGCCATAGAAAGCCTATTTTATTTTTTTTGGGGTTTTATAAATTCTCCCTGAAAAAAAGGGAGATTAATATTGGCCTCTGGGCTTGTGTGCCAGTCCTGAGCGTGCCATCTGTGCCAGCCCTGAGCGTGCCATCTCTCTCACAAATAGTGGGCCATAGAAAGCCTATTTAATTTTTTTTTTGGTTTTATACATTCTCCCTGAAAAAAAGGGAGATTAATATTGGCCTCTGGGCTTGTGTGCCAGTTGTGAGCGTGCCATCTGTGCCAGTCCTGAGCGTGCCATCTCTCTCACAAATAGTGGGCCATAGAAAGCCTATTTAATTTTTTTTTTGGTTTTATAAATTTTCCCTGAAAAAAGGGAGATTAATATTGGCCTCTGGGCTTGTGTGCCAGTTGTGAGCGTGCCATCTGTGCCAGCCCTGAGCGTGCCATCTCTCTCACAAATAGTGGGCCATAGAAAGCCTATTTAATTTTTTTTTTGGTTTTATAAATTCTCCCTGAAAAAAAGGGAGATTAATATTGGCCTCTGGGGTTGTGTGCCAGTTGTGAGCGTGCCATCTGTGCCAGTCCTGAGCGTGCCATCTCTCTCACAAATAGTGGGCCATAGAAAGCCTATTTAATTTTTTTTTTGGTTTTATAAATTTTCCCTGAAAAAAGGGAGATTAATATTGGCCTCTGGGCTTGTGTGCCAGTTGTGAGCGTGCCATCTGTGCCAGTCCTGAGCGTGCCATCTCTCTCACAAATAGTGGGCCATAGAAAGCCTATTTAATTTTTTTTTTGGTTTTATAAATTTTCCCTGAAAAAAGGGAGATTAATATTGGCCTCTGGGCTTGTGTGCCAGTTGTGAGCGTGCCATCTGTGCCAGTCCTGAGCGTGCCATCTCTCTCACAAATAGTGGGCCATAGAAAGCCTATTTAAATATTTTTTTGGTTTTATAAATTCTCCCAGAAAAAAAGGGAGATTAATATTGGCCTCTGGGCTTCTGTGCCAGTCCTGAGCGTGCCATCTGTGCCAGTCCTGAGCGTCCCATCTCTCTCACAAATAGTGGGCCATAGAAAGCCTATTTTTTTTTTTTTTTGGGTTTTAGAAATTCTCCCTGAAAAAAAAAGGGAGATTAATATTGCCCTTTGGGCTTGTGTGCCAGTACTAAGCGTGCCATCTCTCTCTCTCTCTCAGTCAGTGGGCCATAGAACGCCTATTTTTGGTTTTATTTGTTTTCTAAATTCTCCCTGAAAAAATCATTTTATTTTATTTGGTTTCTAAATTCTTCCTGATAAAATCATATTTTTTTTATTATTTTTTTTTCTAAAGTCTCCCTGAAAAAAAAAAAAAAAAAAAAAAAACAGTGGGAGATTAATATTGGCCTTTCTGCTTGTGTGCCAGTCTTGACTCCTGGGTGCGTCATCTCTCAGTCAGTGGGCCATAGAACGCCTATTTTTGGTTTTATTTGTTTTATAAATTCTCCCTGAAAAAATCATTTTATTTTATTTGGTTTCTAAATTCTTCCTGATAAAATCATATTTTTCTTATTATTTTTTTTTCTAAAGTCTCCCTGAAAAAAAAAAAAAAAAAACAACCAAAAAAAACAGTGGGAGATTAATATTGGCCTTTCTGCTTGTGTGCCAGTCTTGACTCCTGGGTGTGCCATCTCTCTCTCTCTCTCTCTCTCTCTCTCTCTCCAATTGTGGTCCATAGAAAGCCTATATTTTTTTTCCTTGATTTGGGTTCCAAAATCTACCAGAGAAAATAACTACATCAATCATTGGTAGAAAAATATTGGCCTCTGGGCTTGTGTGCCACTCCTGACTCCTGTGTGCGTCATCTCTCAGTCAGTGGGCCATAGAACGCCTATTTTTGTTTTTATTTGTTTTATAAATTCTCCCTGAAAAAATCATTTTATTTTATTTGGTTTCTAAATTCTTCCTGATAAAATCATATTTTTTTTATTATTTTTTTTTCTAAAGTCTCCCTGAAAAAAAAAAAAAAAAAACAAACAAAAAAAACAGTGGGAGATTAATATTGGCCTTTCTGCTTGTGTGCCAGTCTTGACTCCTGGGTGTGCCATCTCTCTCTCTCTCTCTCTCTCTCTCCAATTGTGGTCCATAGAAAGCCTATATTTTTTTTCCTTGATTTGGGTTCCAAAATCTACCAGAGAAAATAACTACATCAATCATTGGTAGAAAAATATTGGCCTCTGGGCTTGTGTGCCACTCCTGACTCCTGTGTGCGTCATCTCTCAGTCAGTGGGCCATAGAACGCCTATTTTTGTTTTTATTTGTTTTATAAATTCTCCCTGAAAAAATCATTTTATTTTATTTGGTTTCTAAATTCTTCCTGATAAAATCATATTTTTTTTATTATTTTTTTTTCTAAAGTCTCCCTGAAAAAAAAAAAAAAAAAACAAACAAAAAAAACAGTGGGAGATTAATATTGGCCTTTCTGCTTGTGTGCCAGTCTTGACTCCTGGGTGTGCCATCTCTCTCTCTCTCTCTCTCTCTCTCCAATTGTGGTCCATAGAAAGCCTATATTTTTTTTCCTTGATTTGGGTTCCAAAATCTACCAGAGAAAATAACTCCATCAATCATTGGTAGAAAAATATTGGCCTCTGGGCTTGTGTGCCACTCCTGATTCCTGTGTGCGTCATCTCTCACTCAGTGGCCCATAGAAAGCATATAGTTTGTTACATTTGTTTTCTAAATTCTCCCTGCAAAAATCTATTTTTTTTTTTTTTGGGGTTTCTAAAGTGTTCCTGAAAAAAATAAAAATAAAAAAAAAATAATAGTGTGACATTAATATTAACATTTGTGCTTCAGTGACAGTCCTGCGTGTGGGGCATCTCTCTAATTTGCAGCCACCAAAAAAAGAGTGTGTAACATTGGGCCTGATTTTCGCTGTGGTCTCACCAACCTGTAAAGGGGTAGCTAAATCATACTGAAGTTATAGCTCACCGTGTAAGTTGTGTGACTGCAACAAATAACGTTAGTTTGGTTACGTTTTTAAAACAATGAGGAAGTCTAGTGGAAGAGGTCGTGGCCGGGGGCGTTCATTGTCAGCTGGTAATGAGGGTAGTGGTAGTGGTGGAGCATCAGGTGGTCGTGGGGAAAAAAATATTGCACCTAAGTCTGGAGCTGTGGAGCCAGGTTCGTCGTCCGGCTACACAAGGCCTCGAACGCTCCCTTTTCTGGGATTAGGAAAACCGCTTTTAAAGCCGGAGCAGCAAGAGCAAGTTTTGGCTTATCTTGCTGACTCAGCCTCTAGCTCTTTTGCCTCCTCTCGTGAAACTGGTAAAAGTAAAAGCAGCGCGTCGTTAGTGGATGTTCACGGTCAGGGACAAGTCACTTCCTTGTCCTCTTCAGCAAAAACAACAACAGAGAAGAATGCAGCAGGCGACACAACGGGTTACTCCATGGAGCTCTTTACACATACCGTCCCTGGCTTAGAAAGTGAAGCAGTTAACAGTCCATGCCCATTACAAGTTGAATCTGACATGGAGTGCACTGACGCACAGCCACAGCCAGACTACTATGCTGGTCCTTTGACTCAGACCACAACATTGCCCTCGCAGGGTGCTGATCAAGAATCAGACCCTGATGAGACTATGTTGCCCCATCACGAACGCTATACCACCGAACGACACGGTGACACAGACGAAGTTGCGCAGGAGGTACAAGAAGAGTTATTAGATGACCCAGTTCTTGACCCCGATTGGCAGCCATTGGGGGAACAGGGTGCAGGCGGCAGCAGTTCTGAAGCAGAGGAGGAGGAGGGGCCGCAGCAGGCATCAACATCGCCACAGGTTCCATCTGCCGGGCCCGTATCTTGCCCAAAACGCGTGGCAAAGCCAAAACCTGGTGGAGGACAGCGTGGCCATCCGGTTAAAGCTCAGTCTGCAATGCCTGAAAAGGTATCCGATGCTAGAAAGAGTGCAGTCTGGCATTTTTTTAAACAACATCCAATTGATCAGCGCAAAGTCATCTGTCAAAAATGTTCTACTTCCTTAAGCAGAGGTCAGAATCTGAAAAGTCTCAATACTAGTTGCATGCATAGACATTTAACCACCATGCATTTGAAAGCTTGGACTAACTACCAAACGTCCCTTAAGGTTGTTGCACCCTCGGCCAATGAAGCTAGTCATCAACGCAACATCCCTTCCGGCAGTGTAGGACCACCATTTAGCGCACCACCTGCTGTATCTGTGCAGGTATCTTTGCCAGGCCAAAGCAGTCAGGGTCAGGGAATCACCAGTTTCGTAGTAGGAAACACTGCATCTAGGGCACCGGCGGCAACAATACCATCTCCCACCGTCTCTCAGTCTGCCATGTCCACCGGCACCCCCGCTAGTTCCACGATCTCCAGCTCTCCAGTCCAGCTCACCCTACATGAGACTATGGTTAGAAAAAGGAAATACTTAGCCTCGCATCCGCGTACACAGGGTTTGAACGCCCACATAGCTAGACTAATCTCGTTAGAGATGATGCCCTACCGGTTAGTTGAAAGCGAAGCTTTCAAAGACCTGATGGACTACGCTGTACCACGCTACGAGCTACCCAGTCGACACTTTTTTTCCAGAAAAGCCATCCCAGCCCTCCACCAGCATGTTAAAGAGCGCATCGTCCATGCACTCAGGCAATCTGTGAGCACAAAGGTGCACCTGACAACAGATGCATGGACCAGTAGGCATGGCCAGGGACGTTACGTGTCCATCACGGCACACTGGGTAAATGTGGTGGATTCAGGGTCCACAGGGGACAGCAAGTTTGGGACAGTTCTGCCTAGCCCACGGTCTAGTAAACAGTTGTCTGTAGCCGTTCGCACCCCCTCCTCCTCCTCCTCCTCCTCGTCCTCCTGCAGAAGCAAGAGCTCGTCCACAGACCGCAGTCGCACAAACACTCCATCCGCACCTGCCACTGTTGCACACCAGGTCTCCCATTATGGGGCAGCTACTGGCAAACGTCAGCAGGCTGTATTGGCTATGAAGTGTTTGGGCGACAATAGACACACCGCGGAAGTTCTGTCCGAGTTCTTGCAGCAAGAAACGCAGTCGTGGCTGGGCACTGTAGATCTTGAGGCAGGCAAGGTAGTGAGTGATAACGGAAGGAATTTCATGGCTGCCATCTCCCTTTCCCAACTGAAACACATTCCTTGCCTGGCTCACACCTTAAACCTGGTGGTGCAGTGCTTCCTGAAAAGTTATCCGGGGTTATCCGACCTGCTCCTCAAAGTGCGTGGACTTTGCGCACATATCCGCCGTTCGCCTGTACACTCCAGCCGTATGCAGACCTATCAGCGTTCTTTGAACCTTCCCCAGCATCGCCTAATCATAGACGTTGCAACAAGGTGGAACTCAACACTGCACATGCTTCAGAGACTGTGCGAACAGAGGCGGGCTGTTATGTTTTTGTGGGAGGATACACATACACGGGCAGGCAGTAGGATGGCAGACATGGAGTTGTCAGGTGTGCAGTGGTCGAAGATTCAAGACATGTGTCAAGTCCTTCAGTGTTTTGAGGAATGCACACGGCTGGTTAGTGCAGACAACGCCATAATAAGCATGAGCATCCCCCTAATGCGTCTGCTGATGCAAAGTTTGACGCACATAAAGGATCAGGCGTCTGCACCAGAGGAAGAGGAAAGCCTTGATGACAGTCAGCGATTGTCTGGTCAGGGCAGTGTACATGACGAGGTACCGGGCGAAGAGGAGGTGGAGGATGAGGAGGATGATGGGGATGAGTATATTTTTAATGAGGAAGCTTTCCCGGGGGCACGGGAAATTGGTGGCGTGGCAAGGCCGGGTTCTGGTTTTTTGAGGGACACAAGTGACGTAGATTTGCCTGCAACTGCCCCTCAACCAAGCACAACCGCAGATTTGACAACGGGAACTTTGGCCCACATGGCGGATTATGCCTTGCGTATCCTCAAAAGGGACACACGCATTACAAAAATGATGAACGATGACGATTACTGGTTGGCCTGCCTCCTTGATCCTCGCTATAAAGGCAAATTGCAAAATATTATGCCACATGAGAACTTGGAACTAATATTAGCAACAAAACAATCAACTCTTGTTGACCGTTTGCTTCTGGCATTCCCTGCACACAGCGCCCGTGATCGTTCTCACACGAGCTCCAGGGGCCAGCAGACCAGAGGTGTTAGAGGGGCAGAAATCAGAAGTGGCGTTGGCCAGAGGGGTTTTCTGACCAGGTTGTGGAGTGATTTTTCTATGACCGCAGACAGGACAGGTACTGCAGCATCAATTCAAAGTGACAGGAGACAACATTTGTCCAGTATGGTTACAAACTATTTTTCATCCCTTATCGACGTTCTCCCTCAACCGTCATTCCCATTTGATTACTGGGCATCCAAATTAGACACCTGGCCAGAATTGGCAGAATATGCATTGCAGGAGCTTGCTTGCCCGGCAGCTAGTGTCCTATCAGAAAGAGTATTCAGTGCTGCAGGTTCAATACTAACAGAAAAAAGGACTCGTCTGGCTACCCAAAATGTAGATGATCTAACCTTCATTAAAATGAACCACAACTGGATTTCAAAATCTTTTGCCCCACCCTGCCCGGCTGACACCTAGCTTTCCTATGAAAAGGTCTTGCCTGTGGACTATTCTGAATGACTTTTCCAATCTCGTAATTTTCTTCACCTGATTGTCCAGCATACGACATGTTTCCACCTCACGAAATGGCCAAACTCCCCACACGGGGCCGTGCTATCGCCACTTTGCGCTTGGACCCTTGAGAGTGCTGTTTGTCTGAAGAGGTGGGTGTGGCCGCTTTTGGTCGACGGCACTGCCACTGGGTCCCTCATAGTACAATAAAGTGTCTCTGGCGGTGGTGGTGCGCACCCAACGTCAGACACACCGTTGTAATATGAGGGGCCCTGTGCCTGTACCGCCGGCCACAAGACAGTTCCCCCCCCCAGCTCAAACAGTGCTCTACCACTAGCAAAATTATCTCTCACAGCTTCACCAATGTGTAGTCTAGGCGCTGACATCCTTCAATGCCTGGCACTGACAATACCATTGTTTTGACATTTTTGTTATGTTAGGCCTTCGAAGCCTGTCTGCGGTCCCTTCTTTCTACAACTACTACACTGACCAGGCCACTGCTGGCCGTGTTACCCTGGAACCAATTTAAAAGTGCCTACAGTCAGCCCAATTTTGTTATGTTAGGCCTTCGAAGACTGTCTGCCGTCACTCCTTCCACTAGACTTCCACTGACCATACACTGCTGCCCATGTACCCCTGGAACCAATTTAAAAGTGCCTACAGCCAGCCCAATTTTGTTATGTTAGGCCTTCGAAGCCTGTCTGCGGTCACTCCTTCCACTAGACTTCCACAGACCAGACCACTGCTGCCCGTGTACCCCTGGAACCAATTTAAAAGTGCCTACAGCCAGCCCAAGTTTGTTATGTTAGGCCTTGGAAGCCTGTCTGCGGTCACTCCTTCCACTAGACTTCCACTGACCAGACCACTGCTGCCCGTGTACCCCTGGAACCAATTTAAAAGTGCCTACAGCCAGCCCAAGTTTGTTATGTTAGGCCTTCGAAGCCTGTCTGCGGTCACTCCTTCCACTAGACTTCCACAGACCAGACCACTGCTGCCCGTCTACCCCTGGAACCAATTTAAAAGTGCCTACAGCCAGCCCAAGTTTGTAATGTTAGGCCTTGGAAGCCTGTCTGCGGTCACTCCTTCCACTAGACTTCCACTGACCAGACCACTGCTGCCCGTGTACCCCTGGAACCAATTTAAAAGTGCCTACAGCCAGCCCAAGTTTGTTATGTTAGGCCTTCGAAGCCTGTCTGCGGTCACTCCTTCCACTAGACTTCCACAGACCAGACCACTGCTGCCCGTGTACCCCTGGAACCAATTTAAAAGTGCCTACAGCCAGCCCAAGTTTGTTATGTTAGGCCTTGGAAGCCTGTCTGCGGTCACTCCTTCCACTAGACTTCCACTGACCAGACCACTGCTGCCCGTGTACCCCTGGAACCAATTTAAAAGTGCCTACAGCCAGCCCAAGTTTGTTATGTTAGGCCTTCGAAGCCTGTCTGCGGTCACTCCTTCCACTAGACTTCCACAGACCAGACCACTGCTGCCCGTGTACCCCTGGAACCAATTTAAAAGTGCCTACAGCCAGCCCAATTTTGTTATGTTAGGCCTTCGAAGCCTGTCTGCGGTCACTCCTTCCACTAGACTTCCACAGACCAGACCACTGCTGCCCGTGTACCCCTGGAACCAATTTAAAAGTGCCTACAGCCAGCCCAAGTTTATTATGTTAGGCCTTCGAAGCCTGTCTGCGGTCACTCCTTCCACTAGACTTCCACAGACCAGACCACTGCTGCCCGTGTACCCCTGGAACCAATTTAAAAGTGCCTACAGCCAGCCCAAGTTTGTAATGTTAGGCCTTGGAAGCCTGTCTGCGGTCACTCCTTCCACTAGACTTCCACTGACCAGACCACTGCTGCCCGTGTACCCCTGGAACCAATTTAAAAGTGCCTACAGCCAGCCCAATTTTGTTATGTTAGGCCTTCGAAGCCTGTCTGCGGTCACTCCTTCCACTAGACTTCCACAGACCAGACCACTGCTGCCCGTGTACCCCTGGAACCAATTTAAAAGTGCCTACAGCCAGCCCAAGTTTATTATGTTAGGCCTTCGAAGCCTGTCTGCGGTCACTCCTTCCACTAGACTTCCACAGACCAGACCACTGCTGCCCGTGTACCCCTGGAACCAATTTAAAAGTGCCTACAGCCAGCCCAAGTTTGTTATGTTAGGCCTTGGAAGCCTGTCTGCGGTCACTCCTTCCACTAGACTTCCACTGACCAGACCACTGCTGCCCGTGTACCCCTGGAACCAATTTAAAAGTGCCTACAGCCAGCCCAAGTTTGTTATGTTAGGCCTTCGAAGCCTGTCTGCGGTCACTCCTTCCACTAGACTTCCACAGACCAGACCACTGCTGCCCGTTTACCCCTGGAACCAATTTAAAAGTGCCTACAGCCAGCCCAAGTTTGTAATGTTAGGCCTTGGAAGCCTGTCTGCGGTCACTCCTTCCACTAGACTTCCACTGACCAGACCACTGCTGCCCGTGTACCCCTGGAACCAATTTAAAAGTGCCTACAGCCAGCCCAAGTTTGTTATGTTAGGCCTTCGAAGCCTGTCTGCGGTCACTCCTTCCACTAGACTTCCACAGACCAGACCACTGCTGCCCGTGTACCCCTGGAACCAATTTAAAAGTGCCTACAGCCAGCCCAATTTTGTTATGTTAGGCCTTCGAAGCCTGTCTGCGGTCACTCCTTCCACTAGACTTCCACAGACCAGACCACTGCTGCCCGTGTACCCCTGGAACCAATTTAAAAGTGCCTACAGCCAGCCCAAGTTTATTATGTTAGGCCTTCGAAGCCTGTCTGCGGTCACTCCTTCCACTAGACTTCCACAGACCAGACCACTGCTGCCCGTGTACCCCTGGAACCAATTTAAAAGTGCCTACAGCCAGCCCAAGTTTGTAATGTTAGGCCTTGGAAGCCTGTCTGCGGTCACTCCTTCCACTAGACTTCCACTGACCAGACCACTGCTGCCCGTGTACCCCTGGAACCAATTTAAAAGTGCCTACAGCCAGCCCAAGTTAGTTATGTTAGGCCTTGGAAGCCTGTCTGCGGTCACTCCTTCCACTAGACTTCCACTGACCAGACCACTGCTGCCCGTGTACCCCTGGAACCAATTTAAAAGTGCCTACAGCCAGCCCAAGTTTGTTATGTTAGGCCTTCGAAGCCTGTCTGCGGTCACTCCTTCCACTAGACTTCCACTGACCAGACCACTGCTGCCCGTGTACCCCTGGAACCAATTTAAAAGTGCCTACAGCCAGCCCAAGTTTGTTATGTTAGGCCTTCGAAGCCTGTCTGCGGTCACTCCTTCCACTAGACTTCCACAGACCAGACCACTGCTGCCCGTTTACCCCTGGAACCAATTTAAAAGTGCCTACAGCCAGCCCAAGTTTGTAATGTTAGGCCTTGGAAGCCTGTCTGCGGTCACTCCTTCCACTAGACTTCCACTGACCAGACCACTGCTGCCCGTGTACCCCTGGAACCAATTTAAAAGTGCCTACAGCCAGCCCAAGTTTGTTATGTTAGGCCTTCGAAGCCTGTCTGCGGTCACTCCTTCCACTAGACTTCCACAGACCAGACCACTGCTGCCCGTGTACCCCTGGAACCAATTTAAAAGTGCCTACAGCCAGCCCAATTTTGTTATGTTAGGCCTTCGAAGCCTGTCTGCGGTCACTCCTTCCACTAGACTTCCACAGACCAGACCACTGCTGCCCGTGTACCCCTGGAACCAATTTAAAAGTGCCTACAGCCAGCCCAAGTTTATTATGTTAGGCCTTCGAAGCCTGTCTGCGGTCACTCCTTCCACTAGACTTCCACAGACCAGACCACTGCTGCCCGTGTACCCCTGGAACCAATTTAAAAGTGCCTACAGCCAGCCCAAGTTTGTAATGTTAGGCCTTGGAAGCCTGTCTGCGGTCACTCCTTCCACTAGACTTCCACTGACCAGACCACTGCTGCCCGTGTACCCCTGGAACCAATTTAAAAGTGCCTACAGCCAGCCCAAGTTAGTTATGTTAGGCCTTGGAAGCCTGTCTGCGGTCACTCCTTCCACTAGACTTCCACTGACCAGACCACTGCTGCCCGTGTACCCCTGGAACCAATTTAAAAGTGCCTACAGCCAGCCCAAGTTTGTTATGTTAGGCCTTCGAAGCCTGTCTGCGGTCACTCCTTCCACTAGACTTCCACAGACCAGACCACTGCTGCCCGTGTACCCCTGGAACCAATTTAAAAGTGCCTACAGCCAGCCCAAGTTTGTTATGTTAGGCCTTGGAAGCCTGTCTGCGGTCACTCCTTCCACTAGACTTCCACTGACCAGACCACTGCTGCCCGTGTACCCCTGGAACCAATTTAAAAGTGCCTACAGCCAGCCCAAGTTTGTTATGTTAGGCCTTGGAAGCCTGTCTGCGGTCACTCCTTCCACTAGACTTCCACTGACCATACACTGCTGCCCATGTACCCCTGGAACAAATTTAAAAGTGCCTACAGCCAGCCCAAGTTTGTTATGTTAGGCCTTCGAAGCCTGTCTGCGTCCCGTTCTTTCAACTACAACTACACTGACCAGGCCACTGATGGCCGTGTTCCCCTGGAACCAATTTTAACTTGCCTACAGCCAGCCCTATGTTATTATGTTAGGCCTTCGAAGCCTGTCTGCGTCCCGTTCTTTCAACTACAACTACACTGACCAGGCCACTGATGGCCGTGTTCCCCTGGAACCAATTTTAACTTGCCTACAGCCAGCCCAATGTTAGGCCTTTGATGCCTGTCTGCCGTCACTCCTTCCACTAGGCCTCCACTGACCTGTCTATTGCTGCCCGTGTACCCCTTGAACCAACATCATTAAATATAAAAAAAATTAATTTGATTATAAAAAATAAGATCGTGTTGAGATCTCAAATGCAGACATTTTAACAATCAAAACAAACACACAACAAATATCTGGAACTGTACTACAAAGGTCCAACAGCTACAATTTCTTTCTCCTGCAAGAAGTTAACTGAAAGTTTTTTGGAGTTGTTAACACAGATATGGCATCCACCGAGTGTTGTCCTGTCGCGTCTCCTTTAAATTATTTCCAATAAGATGTTAAACTATTAATTTAATAAAATCAATAATTAAAAAAATAATTGAGTAAGTCAAAAGCACATTGCAAATAAACATTAATTACAAATCAAGAAGCATGGCGCGTCCGAGGGTGAGTAGATACCGAATAAGAATATAATCACCCTCGGACGCGCAATGCTTATTTAAAACAGCCTTCCTTCCTAAGAATCAGCCCTTCCGTGGTGTAGAGAGAGGTTGTGTTACACTCCAAGGTGTTCCCCAGGTTGCCTTTCCTGAGCTTCGATCTTCCGGCTCTCGTTTAGTAGCTGTTGGAAACTACGCTGCATTAGGCCTACTAATTGTGTATGGGTGAAACAGTGGCGCATCTGCGGTCCCTCCTTCCACTAGGCCTCCACTGACCTGTCTACTGCGGCCCGTGTACCCCTTGAACCAACCTAATAAAATATTTAAAAAATTAATTTGATTATAAAAAATAAGATCGTGTTGAGATCTCAAATGCAGACATTTTAACAATCAAAACAAACACACAACAAATATCTGGAACTGTACTACAAAGGTCCAACAGCTACAATTTCTTTCTCCTGCAAGAAGTTAACTGAAAGTTTTTTGGAGTTGTTAACACAGATATGGCATCCACCGAGTGTTGTCCTGTCGCGTCTCCTTTAAATTATTTCCAATAAGATGTTAAACTATTAATTTAATAAAATCAATAATTAAAAAAATAATTGAGTAAGTCAAAAGCACATTGCAAATAAACATTAATTACAAATCAAGAAGCATGGCGCGTCCGAGGGTGAGTAGATACCGAATAAGAATATAATCACCCTCGGACGCGCAATGCTTATTTAAAACAGCCTTCCTTCCTAAGAATCAGCCCTTCCGTGGTGTAGAGAGAGGTTGTGTTACACTCCAAGGTGTTCCCCAGGTTGCCTTTCCTGAGCTTCGATCTTCCGGCTCTCGTTTAGTAGCTGTTGGAAACTACGCTGCATTAGGCCTACTAATTGTGTATGGGTGAAACAGTGGCGCATCTGCGGTCCCTCCTTCCACTAGGCCTCCACTGACCTGTCTACTGCGGCCCGTGTACCCCTTGAACCAACCTAATAAAATATTTAAAAAATTAATTTGATTATAAAAAATAAGATCGTGTTGAGATCTCAAATGCAGACATTTTAACAATCAAAACAAACACACAACAAATATCTGGAACTGTACTACAAAGGTCCAACAGCTACAATTTCTTTCTCCTGCAAGAAGTTAACTGAAAGTTTTTTGGAGTTGTTAACACAGATATGGCATCCACCGAGTGTTGTCCTGTCGCGTCTCCTTTAAATTATTTCCAATAAGATGTTAAACTATTAATTTAATAAAATCAATAATTAAAAAAATAATTGAGTAAGTCAAAAGCACATTGCAAATAAACATTAATTACAAATCAAGAAGCATGGCGCGTCCGAGGGTGAGTAGATACCGAATAAGAATATACCGTATATACTCGAGTATAAGCCGACCCGAGTATAAGCCGACCCCCTTAATTTTGCCACAAAAAACTGGGAAAACTTATTGACTCGAGTATAAGCCTAGGGTGGAAATGCAGCATTTACCGGTGAATTTCAAAAATAAAAATAGATCATTATTTCCCCATAGCTGTGCCATATAGTGCTCTGCGCCGTTCATATTTCCCCATAGGTGTGAACCATATAGTGCTCTGCACCGTTCACTGTGCCCCATACATAGCTGTGCTGTGCCATATACGGTGCTCTGCACCGTTCACTGTGCCCCATAGCTGTGCTGTGCCATATACGGTGCTCTGCACCGTTCACTGTGCCCCATACATAGCTGTGCTGTGCCATATACGGTGCTCTGCACCGTTCACTGTGCCCCATAGCTGTGCTGTGCCATATACGGTGCTCTGCACCGTTCACTGTGCCCCATAGCTGTGCTGTGCCATATACGGTGCTCTGCACCGTTCACTGTGCCCCATAGCTGTGCCTTATACGGTGCTCTGCACCGTTCATTGTGCCCCCTAGCTGTGCCATATACGGTGCTCTGCACCGTTCACTGTGCCCCATAGCTGTGCTGTGCCATATACGGTGCTCTGCACCGTTCACTGTGCCCCATAGCTGTGCTGTGCCATATACGGTGCTCTGCACCGTTCACTGTGCCCCATAGCTGTGCTGTGCCATATACGGTGCTCTGCACCGTTCACTGTGCCCCATAGCTGTGCTGTGCCATATACGGTGCTCTGCACCGTTCACTGTGCCCCATAGATGTTCCACATAAATTTGTGCCGCCGCTGCCGCAATAAAGAAAAAAAAACACATACTCACCTCCCTTGATTGCAGCTCCCGGCGTCTCGTTCCGGCGCCTCCATCTTCCCGGCGTCTCTGCTCTGACTGATCAGGCAGAGGGCGCCGCGCACACTGTATGCGTCATCGCGCCCTCTGCCTGATCAGTCAGAGAGCGCAGACGCCGGGAAGATGGAGGCGCCGGCCGGGAAGATGGATCGGCGCCCGGCGGCTGGAACGAGGACAGGTGAATATGCTATACTCACCTAGTCCTGGCGATCCTCGCGCTGTCCCCTCCTGTCTTCGGTGCCGCAGCTTCTTTCTCTATCAGCGGTCACCGGCACCGCCGATTAGAGAAATGAATAAGCGGCTCCGCCCCTATGGGAGGTGGAGCCGCTTATTCATTTCTGTAATGAGCGGTCCCACGTGACCGCTGAAGAGAGGAAGAAACTGCAGCGCCGAAGCCCGTGGGAGGGCAGGGACAGCGCGAGGATCGCTGGGACTAGGTAAGTATACCCCAGCGCCCTCAGCCCCTCACCCGCCGACCCCACCGCTACCGTGACTCGAGTATAAGCCGAGGGGGGCACTTTCAGCCCTAAAATTTGGGCTGAAAATCTCGGCTTATACTCGAGTATATACGGTAATCACCCTCGGACGCGCAATGCTTATTTACAACAGCCTTCCTTCCTAAGAATCAGCCCTTTCGTGGTGTAGAGAGAGGTTGTGTTACACTCCAAGGTGTTCCCCGGGTTGCCTTTCATGAGCTTCGATCTTCCGGCTCTCGTTTAGTAGTTGGTGGAAACTACGCTGCATTAGGCCTACAAATTTGGTATGGGGTGTAGAGACAGGTTGTGTTACACTCCAAGGTTTTCACCAGGTTGCCTTTCCTGAGCTTCGATCTTCATGCTCTCGTTTAGTAGTTGTAGAAAAGTACGCTGCATTAGGCCTACAAAATGGGTATGGGGTGGAGAGAGATGGTGTGTTACACTCCAAGGTGTTCCCCAGGTTGCCTTTCCTGAGCTTCGATCTTCATGCTCTCGTTTAGTAGGTGTCGGAAAGTAGGCTGCATTAGGCCTAAAAAATGGGGAATGGGGTGGAGAGAGATGGTGTGTTACACTCCAAGGTGTTCCCCAGGTTTCCTTGCCATTGCTTCGGTCTTCCGACTCTCGTTTAGTAGTTGTAGAAAAGTACACTGCATTAGGCCTAAAAAATGGGTATGGGGTGGAGAGAGATGGTGTGTTACACTCCAAGGTGTTCCCCAGGTTGCCTTTCCTGAGCTTCGATCTTCATGCTCTCGTTTAGTAGGTGTCGGAAAGTAGGCTGCATTAGGCCTAAAAAATGGGGAATGGGGTGGAGAGAGATGGTGTGTTACACTCCAAGGTGTTCCCCAGGTTTCCTTGCCATTGCTTCGGTCTTCCGACTCTCGTTTAGTAGTTGTAGAAAAGTACACTGCATTAGGCCTAAAAAATGGGTATGGGGTGGAGAGAGATGGTGTGTTACACTCCAAGGTGTTCCCCAGGTTGCCTTTCCTGAACTTCGATCTTCATGCTCTCGTTTAGTAGGTGTCGGAAAGTAGACTGCATTAGGCCTACAAATTGGGTATGGGGTGGAGAGAGATGGTGTGTTACACTCCAAGGTGTTCCCCAGGTTTCCTTGCCATTGCTTCGGTCTTCCGACTCTCGTTTAGTAGTTGTAGAAAAGTACACAGCATTAGGCCTACAAAATGGGTATGGGGTGGAGAGAGATGGTGTGTTACACTCCAAGGTGTTCCCCAGGTTGCCTTTCCTGAGCTTCTATCTTCAGGCTCTCATTAAATTGTGGTTAAATGGAACAACTGCATTTGGCGTACTAGTTGGTTTGGGGCCTACTATCGGTGTCTGCCACTCCTTGCTGTTCTCCTGGTTTCCTGTCCTGAAATTCCATTTTCAGCCTCTCGTTAAGTAGTTGTTAATGTTAGACTGCATTTGGCCTACTAGTTGGGTTGGGGCCTACTATCGGTGTCTGCCACTCCTTGCTGTTCTCCTCCACTGAACAAAGCTGTGCCGCCTGTTTACTACGGTTGCCAATTTTGAACTGCATTTCGACTACTTACTGATTTGGCCCTACTCTCTGTGTCAGCCTCTCATTCCAGTTGTCCTCCACTGCAATGCCCCCTGGTTATTCCTGTGTTACCAATTTTGAACTGCATTTAGCCCACTTTCTTCTTTGGGCCTATATCTGTGTTTCCACTTCATCGTGCCCATTGCCCAGCCAGTGATAGATGAGTCTGCTGGTACATTGACCCATAACGCAACATTCCCCGTGCACGCTACACAACAACATTGTGACCCTGCTGAAAGTCAGGTTGCTCTTCCCGCATACCATACCACCTTACACGGGGACAAAGAGGAAGGTGCAGATGAAAGTGCAGGTTCCTTCATCAGGTGGGGGGAGGAATACTAGTTGGCGACGTCACTGGCACAGGGCCTCTCATAGTACGCAAAAGTGTTGCTGCCGATGGGAGGCGCCCCCGCCGTGCAAACACACCGCTGTACTTTGAGGGGCCCTGTGCCAGTGCCAATGCCAACGAGTGGGCCCCCCTGCTTGCTCAGGTTCACAGCACTTGCAAAGTTGAAATACTTACCTCTCCCTGCTCCACTGCCGTGACGTGGTCCAGATTTCCTGGGCCCACTAATTACTTGAACCAGCCCTACCCCCCACAACTTTAGCCAAATGACCCCCAATTTCAAATGCCTTCCAATTATTATAAGGTAAATTACGCTTGACAAGCTTCATTAAGAAGAATGGATGGTTTTGACATTAAAATGGGTACTCTAGGTGTTTTCCTGGCCCCCACTCACTGCCGACTATGCTGCCCCATTGACTTGCATTGGGTTTCGTGTTTCGGTCGATCCCGACTTTACGTCATAATCGGCCGATTTCACTCGACCCGACTTTGGACATAGTCGGGTTTCGCAAAACCCGGCTCGACTCTAAAAAGGTCAAGGTCGCTCAACTCTACTTCCATCAATAATTACAACCAATAGGGGTTTCGGCCAATCAAGGTTCATAACATACAGTGCTTAGGTTATTTTTCATTGTATATACCAATATAAAGTGCTATAGTGCTTAAGTGCTAAGTGCTCTAATGTGCTTCTGTTACACACATGTATCCCCCTGTCAAGATCGCTCCATATTTATTATCCATAGATATTCTTACCACTTACTTTATGCTGTGAGGGCTCATGTAACGCATGGAGGACACCATTACTTTTACTTGGCGTCCATATGTTCTAACTGTGCATGTCCAGGAGAGCAACTCAGGCCATCCCCCTGAGACAATGGCTGTGTCCACCTATATATATGACCTTAATGAAAACCCACCATCCTTAGGGTCCACTAACTTCCATTCACGATCAAATATTGTGACTGATGAAGGTCCGGCTATAGGACTGAAACGTCTCTTCTGTTATTACCGTGGACACCATTAAATCACTGTATCTGATTAAGTTAAGTCTCAGTGCTGAGTTTTTTGCTATTATTCCTGAAAGATCTAAGGACTGGGTATAAAAATAGGTCACCTCCTAACAGAAACACAGAGATGGCTGCAGAAACCAACTGAAAACAGAAACTAAAGTTGGCAGAACCAGAGATCCCGGAACTGCACAATGTCAAACACAGAAAGCTATTAAAGCACCTAGCCAGAATTCAAGCGGATTAACACTGTTGTCCAGCAAGGAATGGGAGGCAGGTGCTGGGTAATACAGGGTGATACAATCACCTGACCTAAGACAACCCAGCACCAGGGGAAAAAGACCAGCAGCCAGAAAACCACAATAAGATGGTGGATGGTCAAAAAACAAAACAGATTCTAACAGTACCTCCCCTTTTACGAGGATCCTCCGGATCCTGTTGGCTGAGCCTTATTCGGAAATCTCCTGTGAAAAGCCTTAATCAGCCTTGAGGCCGAGACATCCTCAGCTTTCACCCAGGAATTATCCTCGGGACCGAAACCCTTCCAGGACACGAGATACTACAACCTTCCTCTGTGCCACCTGGAATCTAAAATGCGTGAAATCTCAAACTCGCCGTCCTCATCAACTGGAGGAACAGTCGCCATCGCCTCCTTATCTGGTGTGTCAACTTTCTTCAGTAAAGATACATGAAAAACTCAATTACTTCTCCAGGATGAGGGGATGTCTAATCTCACCGCTGCTGAGTTGACAACCGTAACCACTTTGAAGGGTCCTACAAACTTAGGCCCCAGTTTTTTAGAAGGGATTTTAAAACGTAGATTCCTAGAGGACAACCAGACCATGTCCCCAACTGCAAACAATGCCTCCCTTCTTTTTTTGTTAAAATATTTCTTTGACCTCCTATTTGCCTCTTTCAGATTATGGCATACATTGGTCCAAACCCTGTCCAAATTTCCAGAAAAACTCTCCTCCTCAGGCACCGCTGCCCCAATCTTTGAAAATGGACTGAAAGATGGATGCCTCCCTGTACAGCAAAAAAAAGGAGAACACTTAGCCAAGGAAGACGTATGATTATTAACAGCAAATTCAACTATTGGCAGATATTCCGAACACATCTCTTGATTGTCTGCTACAAAACATCTCAAAAACTGCTCGACGTCCTGGTTCTTCCTTTCAGTCTGTCCATTGGACTCTGGATGATAACCTGACGAAAATGACAAATGAACCTTTAATCTGTCACAAAAAGCACGCCAAAAGCGAGCCACAAACTGTGGTCCTCTATTGAAGACAATGGCCATGGGAACCCCATGAAGCTGGACGATCTCTTTCACAAATGCCTTAGCTAGAGTCTTGGCGCAGGGTAATTTATTGAACGGGACCAGATGATACATCTTACTAAACCGGTCCACAGCAACCCAGATGACAGAAAAACCTTAAGAGACCGGCAGATCGGTGATAAAGATGTGGCCATGGCGAACTAGGAACCTCCAAAGGGCACAGCAACCCTGCAGCCGGGGCATGTGAGGCCTTCGACCTAGTGCACACAGTACACTGATGCACCCACTTGATGATTTCTCTTTGCTACCCTGGGCACCAGAAACTTCAACCGATTGACTTTCTAATTTCCGAAATCCCTGGATGACCCGCCAACCGAGACTCATGACATTCAGCAAACAAAGCTCTCTGCAAGGCTCTAGGCACAAATAATTTACCATACAGAGTGTTAGTTGGTGCAGCATTCTGGGCCTCTAGGATGCCACTCTCCAACTCAAAACCCAATGCTGACACCACCACCTCTCTCCACAAAATACATTCCTCTTTCTCAATATTAACTGCTTGAGAAAACTACGAGACAAAGCATCCACTTTAACATTCTTCGTCCCAGGGATATATGTTACTGAGAAATGAAACCGGGCAAAAAACAGTGCCCACCTAGCTTGACGGGCATTCAAACGTTTAGCAGCATCCAGATATATCAGATTCTTATGATCAGTAAAAACCTGTATCAGATGTCTAGTTCCTCCAAAAAATGTTGCCAATGCTCAAAAAAGAGTTAAAAAGCCAGCAACTCTCTGTTTCTAACATCATAGTTGAGCTCAGTCTCCAAAAATTTTTTAGAAAAGAAAGCACGGGGATGCACCCCATCCTCTCCCTTTTGGGACAGAACTGCCCCCACCCCTACTGAAGAGGCATCAACCTCTACCAGAAATGGCTTGGTCTCATCTGTCTGGATCAAAACAGGAGCAGAGCTAAACCTCTCCTTGAGATGCTCAAAAGCCTTATCAGCCTCAGAGGACCATTGGACAGTATTGGAACCCTTCTAGGAGAGATCAGTTATAGATTTAGCGATCACAGAAAAATTCTTTATGAATTTTCTGTAATAATTAGCAAACCCTAAAAATCTCTGAACCGACTTCAAACATTCAGGTCTAAGCCACTCCAATACTGCCTGAACCTTCACCGGGTCCATCTCAAACCCATTACTGGAGACAAGGTACCCCAAAAAATTCATTTTCTGTACCGCAAACTCGCACTTCTCCATTTTAGCAAAGAGTGAGTTTTCGCTCAAAATCTGTAGAACTTTGCGTACTCTCTGCCAATGCGACTACAGATCGGACGAGTAGATCAAAATATCAAATAATCAACTAAACAATAACACTCCTACCGATCAACAACCTCAGAATGTCATTAATGAAATTTTGAAAAAATGCAAGCGCATTAATAAGGCCAAAAAGGCATCACCAGACACTCAAAATAACCTTCTGGGGTATTAAAGGCTGTCTTCCATTCATCGCCCTCCTGCACCTGCAGTAAATTATATGCCCCACGAAGGTCAATCTTAGAGAACCACTTCACTCTGGTAAGTTGGTTAAACAAATCTGGAATCAGCGGCAACAGGTAAGGATTGCGCATAGTGATCTTATTAATCTCCCGAAAATCCAGACACGGCCTAAGGTCCCATCCTTCTTTTTGACAAAAAAGAATCCTAGAGCCACAGGGACTTAGAGGGTTTTATATGACCTGCAGCTAAACTAGTCTGTACGTATTCCTTTAAGGCGTCCCTCTCGGGAATCGTCAGATTAAATAAACGACTCTTAGGAAGTGTGGCACCTGGGACGAACTCAATAGCGCAGTCTTAATCTCTATGGGGTGGTAGCTTGCGACTCAACCTCCAAAAATACCCTTCAGAAATTCTGAAAGGCTTCAGTTAGCAGCAATGTGAACTTTACAACAATTACCATAACACCCCTGACCCCAGGATCTTATAGTACTAGACAACCAGTCCAGCAAAGGATTGTGCATTTTTAACCAGGGTAAACCCAGGACGACTGGGCAAGGTAATTTAGCAAGGACAAACAAGTCTATACTGTACACTCCTGATGTTCCATATTCACAGTAAGTGGGAACCCGGTAACCTTTCAAGAAATACACCCATGTTCCAGAGGAGTGTTATCAATAGCCACAACAGGAAAAGGAGATGACAATGGTTCGGAATCAAACTTATATTTGTCTAGGAATTGTTGATCAATCAAGTTAAGTGCAGAACCACAATCCACCATTACCTGAAAATCAATGGAGTGACCATGATATGTGGTATTACCAGAAAAAAAAACTCCTGCGGATCGTAAAAACGCAATACGAACTGGAGTGTTACTCCTACTGACCTTTTTTTTTCTTTGACTATGCGAACCTCACATTGCTTAATAAAATGGTCAGCCTTACCACAATAAAGCATAGCCCTTCAGAAAACCTCTTCTCACTCTCCTGGGAATGAGAGGACATCGCAAGTTGCATCGGTTCCCCGCTGCCGACAGGGCTATCCTGAGAGATGGGGTTCAGCATTATAAGAGCCTTATCTTCATTCTGTCTATCTCTCAATCTTCTATCCACACGGATAGCTAACTGCATATCAGTTTCTAAAGTATCACGTGCAGGATATGCAATGAGCAAATCTTTAGCTCTTTCACTCAAACCTGCTAAAAACTAACTTTTGAGCGCTGGGTCATTCCACCTGACCTCCGCGGACCATCGTCTGAACTGGGTGCAATACTTCTCAGCATCAACAGAACCCTGTTTAAGCCATCTGGGCTCTGCCTTAGCTGATGTGACCCGATCAGGATCATCATATAACAACCCCAGAGCAGAAAAAAATGCTTCTACTGATGTCAAACAAGGATCATCAGGATGTAATGAAAATTCCCAGATTTGGGGTTCATTTCACAATAAAGACATAATAATCCACACACGCTGTAATTCACTCCCTGAGGATCTCGGTCTAAGCCGAAAATTTAGTAAACATGCCTTTTTAAACGTAAAAAATTCCTGCCGTTTACCAGAAAAAAACTCAGGTAATTCTACCTTAGGTTCTTCAGAGCGTGCTCCAGAGTAATTACACACCTGCTGTTGCAGGTCGGCTACTTCCAAAGTTAACCTTTGCAAGCGTTGAGCAAGTTCTTGGGCGCTGCACATATTAAAGGAATTCGGGAGAGAATTTTTTTTGTATGGCAGGACAAACTGTTACGGAACTGCAACACAGAACTAGGACAGAAGGGGGAAAACTGACCCTGCACTGAGACTAGGCTGATACCCTATGATGGAGTGGCCTACCCATTCATTGTGAATAGACCCACCGACGATCCTAGTTTAATCTCAGCGAAGACCTATAGATAGGGGAAGGAGGTCCCTGAAAGATCTAAAGACTGGGTATAAAAATAGGCCACCTCCTAACAGAAACACAGAGATGGCTGCAGAAACCAACTGAAAACAGAAACTAAACATAGCAGAACCAGAGATTCTGGAACTGCACAATATCAAACACAGAAAGCTATCAAAGCACCTAGCCAGAACTCAAGTGGATTAACACTGTTGTCCAGCAAGGAATGTTGTCTTGTTGTCTTAATGTTGATTAACACTGTTGCCAACAAGATGGCGGATGGTCAAAAAACAAAACAGATTCTAACATGTGTACCCAACCAAAAAAGACATAGGGTCCCCCTATATTTAATAACCAGCAAAGGCTAGGCAGGCAGCTACGGGCTGATATTAATAGACTAGGAAGGGGCCATGAATATTGACCCCCCAGGCTAAAAACATCAGCTCGCAGTCACTCCAGGAATAGGAATTTGTATCTGCTATATGTTCAATAGGAAGAGCACAATAATCTGCATAGAAACTAAACCAGCCATGGCCTCATCTATCAATCGTCAGGTAATTGTGTAATTGTCCTGAAAGTTGGAGGCAGTGTAGTGATAATTTGTGCAAATTGGTGGCATGGGTGGGATTCTGCATGATTCCCTGGCTGTTCCCTGACGTCATCCTTTCCACAAAATTTGTTATGGACTCCAATTTCTTACAATGTAAATTTAATACATTCTCACTAGAGATGAGCAAATATGTTCGGAAAGTGATCAAATAATTTTTACTTGACGATTGTTTTCGAACATATTTGCTCATCTGTACTCCCATTGATTTCAAAGGCGTTCCGCTATGTTTGGTGAATATTGCAAGTACAGCGATCGTAATCTGAACTGAATACTGGAATATTTGCTCATCTATAATTCTCACTCAAACACATATTGTCACGGGTTTACCACGACAGGGAGGAGCCAGAAGACCAGAGCGTCTGATTTATCCTACTCCTGCACTGATTAGAAGCACCTCACCTTCATTTTAAATGTAAGATTCTTTTAGTAGTGCAGGGGTTAATCTGCTCAGTTGAGAGCTCCTGGAAGCTTTCCTGCATTAAGGCTCTCAGCTGTGCACGGTTAGCCACTCCCATCTCCAAAATAATCTGGGTCCTGGCTAGCACTCATTGGCTATAAACATAAGAAAAATGGAGACCATTGACTAAATATAACAAATTAATTCCATAGGATAATATAAAACAATTAATGAACAAAATGTTGAATGCCATATATTACAAAAAGGGAAAATGTCAAGAAAAGACAGCACAGTGGAAACATACCCAACATCTGAAGCCATACAAATATGAAAATGCACATGAGTAAATAAATACACAGTGGTAAAATATATTTAGATCAATAACATTTAAAAAAAAAAAAATATATATATATACAGTATATATATATATATATATATATATATATCATATTATTAAGCTACAACCTCTATGAATGTATGAATGCACATAAAAAATAGATAATATAGGTGATAGCTATGCATCATGATAAAAATAAAAGCGTGGGGGGGGACCCCAAGAAAAACTTAAAGGGTGCCAAGCCTCTCAGACAAAAAACAATCCTCCAAATATATCAAAAGAGTGGAGTCAGCACACCAGTTAAGGAATTAATTAACCCCTTAGCGACCGCCGATACGCCTTTTAACGGCGGCCGCTAAGGGTACTTAAACCACAGCGCCGTTATTTAACGGCGCTGTGGAAAAAGTAAATAGCGCCCCCCAGAGTCGGATTTTCTCCGGGGTCTCGGCTGCCGGGGGTAGCCGAGACCCCAGAGAACATGATTCGGGGGGTTTTTAACCCACCCCGCATTTGCGATCGCCGGTAATTAACCGTTTACCGGCGATCGCAAAAAAAAAAAAACGCGATCTCTTTTTAATTTCTCTATCCTCCGATGTGATCGCATATCGGAGGATAGAGAAAAGGGGTCCCAGGTAGCCCCCCAATACTTACCTATATCCCCCGATGCTCCTCGTGGCTCCCGGTGGGCGCCGCCATCTTGAAAATGGCGGGCGCATGCGCAGTGCGCCCGCCGGCCGGCCCCGCAAGAATCTTTGGGGTCTCGGCTGCCGGGGGTAGCTGAGACCCCAAAGAACATGATCGGGGGTCGGTTTTAGCAACCCCTGTTTTGCAATCGCCGGTAATTAACTATTTACCGGCGACCGCAAAAAAAAAAAAAAAAGCTAAGTGTAATTCTCTGTCTTCTGATGTGATCGCACATCAGAGGACAGAGAAATAGGGGGATTCGGGGACCCTATCATACTCACCTGTGTCCCTGGATCCTCCTGCTGCTCCTCCTGGCCGCCGGCATCTTCTGGGCAAAAGAAAATGGCGGGCGCATGTGCAGTGCGCCCGCCATCTGTCTCCATCTGCCGGCCGGCAGGAGAAGAGCAGTTGGGGCTAAAATTAGGGTTAGGGTTAGGGGTAGGGTTAGGGGTAGGGGTAGGGTTAGGGGTAGGGCTAGGGGTAGGGTTAGGGGTAGGGTTAGGGGTAGGGTTAGGGGTAGGGGTAGGGTTAGGGTTAGGGGTAGGGTTAGGGCTAGGGGTAGGGTTAGGGTTAGGGCTAGGGTTAGGGTTAGGGCTAGGGTTAGGGGTAGGGTTAGGGGTAGGGTTAGGGCTAGGGTTAGGGGTAGGGTTAGGGCTAGGGGTAGGGTTAGGGCTAAATTTAGGGTTAGGGTTGGGGCTAAATTTAGAGTTAGGGTTGGCGCTAAATTTAGGGTTAGGCTTCTTTCACACTTACGTCGGTATGGGGCCGTCACAATGCATCGGCCCGACATACCGACGCACGTTGTGAAAATTGTGCACAACGTGGGCAGCGGATGTAGTTTTTCAACGCATCCGCTGCCCAATCTATGTCCTGGGGAGGAGGGGGCGGAGTTACGGCCACGCATGCGCGGTCAGAAATGGCGGATGCGACGTACAAAAAAACGTTACATTGAACTTTTTTTGTGCTGACGGTCCGCCAAAACACTGATCCAGTGCACTACGGACGCGACGTGTGGCCATCCGTCACGATCCGTCGGCAATACAAGTCTATGGGCAAAAAACGCATCCTGCGGGCACATTTGCAGGATCCGTTTCTTGTCCAAAATGACGGATTGCGACGGATGCCAAATGACGCAAGTGTGAAAGTAGCCTTAGGGCTAGGGCTAGGGTTGGGGCTAAAGTTAGGGCTAGGGTTGGGGCTAAAGTTAGGGTTAGAGTTGGGATTAGGGTTAGGGTTTGGATTAGGGTTGGTATTAGGGTTAGGGTTGGTATTAGGGTTACGCTTGGGATTAGGGTTAGGTTTGGGATTAGGGTTAAGGTTAGGGTTGTGATTAGGGGTGTATTGGGATTAGGGTTAGGTTTACATAGTAACATAGTAACATAGTTAGTAAGGCCGAAAAAAGACATTTGTCCATCCAGTTCAGCCTATATTCCATCATAATAAATACCCAGATCTACGTCCTTCTACAGAACCTAATAATTGTATGATACAATATTGTTCTGCTCCAGGAAGACATCCAGGCCTCTCTTGAACCCCTCGACTGAGTTCGCCATCACCACCTCCTCAGGCAAGCAATTCCAGATTCTCACTGCCCTAACAGTAAAGAATCCTCTTCTATGTTGGTGGAAAAACCTTCTCTCCTCCAGACGCAAAGAATGCCCCCTTGTGCCCGTCACCTTCCTTGGTATAAACAGATCCTCAGCGAGATATTTGTATTGTCCCCTTATATACTTATACATGGTTATTAGATCGCCCCTCAGTCGTCTTTTTTCTAGACTAAATAATCCTAATTTCGCTAATCTATCTGGGTATTGTAGTTCTCCCATCCCCTTTATTAATTTTGTTGCCCTCCTTTGTACTCTCTCTAGTTCCATTATATCCTTCCTGAGCACCGGTGCCCAAAACTGGACACAGTACTCCATGTGCGGTCTAACTAGGGATTTGTACAGAGGCAGTATAAAGCTCTCATCATGTGTATCCAGACCTCTTTTAATGCACCCCATGATCCTGTTTGCCTTGGCAGCTGCTGCCTGGCACTGGCTGCTCCAGGTAAGTTTATCATTAACTAGGATCCCCAAGTCCTTCTCCCTGTCAGATTTACCCAGTGGTTTCCCATTCAGTGTGTAATGGTGATATTGATTCCTTCTTCCCATGTGTATAACCTTACATTTCTCATTGTTAAACCTCATCTGCCACCTTTCAGCCCAAGTTTCCAACTTATCCAGATCCATCTGTAGCAGAATACTATCTTCTCTTGTATTAACTGCTTTACATAGTTTTGTATCATCTGCAAATATCGATATTTTACTGTGTAAACCTTCTACCAGATCATTAATGAATATGTTGAAGAGAACAGGTCCCAATACTGACCCCTGCGGTACCCCACTGGTCACAGCGACCCAGTTAGAGACTATACCATTTATAACCACCCTCTGCTTTCTATCACTAAGCCAGTTACTAACCCATTTACACACATTTTCCCCCAGGCCAAGCATTCTCATTTTGTGTACCAACCTCTTGTGCGGCACGGTATCAAACGCTTTGGAAAAATCGAGATATACCACGTCCAATGACTCACCGTGGTCCAGCCTATAGCTTACCTCTTCATAAAAACTGATTAGATTGGTTTGACAGGAGCGATTTCTCATAAACCCATGCTGATATGGAGTTAAACAGTTATTCTCATTGAGATAATCCAGAATAACATCCCTCAGAAACCCTTCAAATATTTTACCAACAATAGAGGTTAGACTTACTGGCCTATAATTTCCAGGTTCACTTTTAGAGCCATTTTTGAATATTGGCACCACATTTGCTATGCGCCAGTCCTGCGGAACAGACCCTGTCGCTATAGAGTCACTAAAAATAAGAAATAATGGTTTATCTATTACATTACTTAGTTCTCTTAGTACTCGTGGGTGTATGCCATCCGGACCCGGAGATTTATCTATTTTAATCTTATTTAGCCGGTTTCGCACCTCTTCTTGGGTTAGATTGGTGACCCTTAATATAGGGTTTTCATTGTTTCTTGGGATTTCACCTAGCATTTCATTTTCCACCGTGAATACCGTGGAGAAGAAGGTGTTTAATATGTTAGCTTTTTCCTCGTCATCTACAACCATTCTTTCCTCACTATTTTTTAAGGGGCCTACATTTTCAGTTTTTATTCTTTTACTATTGATATAGTTGAAGAACAGTTTGGGATTAGTTTTACTCTCCTTAGCAATGTGCTTCTCTGTTTCCTTTTTGGCAGCTTTAATTAGTTTTTTAGATAAAGTATTTTTCTCCCTATAGTTTTTTAGAGCTTCAATGGTGCCATCCTGCTTTAGTAGTGCAAATGCTTTCTTTTTACTGTTAATTGCCTGTCTTACTTCTTTGTTTAGCCACATTGGGTTTTTCCTATTTCTAGTCCTTTTATTCCCACAAGGTATAAACCGCTTACACTGCCTATTTAGGATGTTCTTAAACATTTCCCATTTATTATCTGTATTCTCATTTCTGAGGATATTGTCCCAGTCTACCAGATTAAGGGCATCTCTAAGCTGTTCAAACTTTGCCTTCCTAAAGTTCAATGTTTTTGTGACTCCCTGACAAGTCCCCCTAGTGAAAGACAGGTGAAACTGTACAATATTGTGGTCACTATTTCCTAGATGCCCGACCACCTGCAGATTTGTTATTCTGTCAGGTCTATTAGATAGTATTAGGTCTAAAAGTGCTGCTCCTCTGGTTGGATTCTGCACCAATTGTGAAAGATAATTTTTCTTGGTTATTAGCAGAAACCTGTTGCCTTTATGGGTTTCACAGGTTTCTGTTTCCCAGTTAATATCCGGGTAGTTAAAGTCCCCCATAACCAGGACCTCATTATGGGTTGCAGCTTCATCTATCTGCTTTAGAAGTAGACTTTCCATGCTTTCTGTTATATTTGGGGGTTTGTAACAGACCCCAATGAGAATTTTGTTACCATTTTTCCCTCCATGAATTTCAACCCATATGGACTCGACATCCTCATTCCCTTCGCTAATATCCTCCCTTAAAGTGGACTTTAGACAAGACTTTACATAGAGACAAACCCCTCCTCCTCTCCGATTTTTACGATCCTTTCTAAACAGACTGTAACCCTGTAAGTTAACTGCCCAGTCATAGCTTTCATCTAACCATGTCTCGGTTATTCCCACTATGTCAAAGTTACCTGTAGATATTTCTGCTTCTAGTTCTTCCATCTTGTTTGTCAGGCTTCTGGCGTTTGCGAGCATGCAGTTTAGAGGATTTTGTTTTGTTCCAATCTCCTCACTGTGGATTGTTTTAGAAATGTTCTTACCTCCCTTCTGAGTATGTTTTCCTGGGTCGTCTTTGTTCGAGTCTAATGTTTTTCTTCCCGTCCCCTCTTCTTCTAGTTTAACGCCCTCCTGATGAGTGTAGCGAGTCTTCTGGCGAATGTGTGTTTCCCAGGTTTGTTGAGGTGTAGTCCGTCTCTGGCGAGGAGTCCATCATACCAGTAATTCACACCGTGGTCCAGGAATCCAAATCCTTGTTGTCTGCACCATCGTCTTAGCCAGTTGTTTGCATCAAGGATCCTGTTCCATCTCCTGGTGCCATGCCCGTCTACTGGAAGGATAGAAGAAAAAACTACCTGTGCATCCAGTTCCTTTACTTTCTTCCCCAACTCTTCAAAGTCCTTGCAGATTGTCGGTAGGTCCTTCCTTGCCGTGTCATTGGTGCCAACATGTATCAGAAGAAATGGGTGGACGTCCTTGGAGCTGAAGAGCTTTGGTATCCTATCGGTCACATCCTTGATCATCGCACCTGGAAGGCAGCATACTTCTCTTGCAGTTATGTCCGGTCTGCAGATGGCTGCTTCGGTGCCTCTCAGTAGTGAGTCTCCCACCACCACCACTCTTCGTTGCTTCTTGGCTGTACTTTTTGCTGTCACTTGTTGCTGTGTGCCCTTTTCTTTTTTGCTTGCTGGTATTGCTTCATTCTTAGGTGTGCCATCTTCATCCTCTACAAAGATTTGATATCGGTTCTTCAGTTGTGTGGTTGGTGATTTCTCCATGGTCTTCTTGCTTCTTTTGGTCACATGCTTCCACTCATCTGCTTTTGGAGGTTCTCTGACACTTTTTGCACCTTCTGTGACCAGTAGAGATGCTTCTGTTCTGTCTAGAAAGTCTTCATTCTCTTTGATGAGTTTCAAAGTTGCTATTCTTTCTTCCAGACCCCGCACCTTTTCTTCTAAAAGGGCCACTAGTCTACACTTCTGACAGGTGAAATTGGATTCTTCTTCTGGTCGATCTGTGAACATGTAGCACATGCTGCAGCTCACCATGTAGGTTGTCACATCTGCCATGTTGCTCCTAGATCCTGCTGACTTGCTGTGTGTTTTCCTTCTTGTGTAATCTACTCAGCCAAGCTCTCTTGCAATAATGTCCTACAGGTAAAAATTCGCGCGCCTTACGGCGCGCGGTTTGGTGATGCTTTCGAAGCAGCTGGTCCCGGCTGTACCCAACGATCTTCTAGCTTAGGGAGACTTCGCTTCTCCCAGAAGGCACCTGGAATATGCAAATTAGCCTCCTGAAGCTTGAATCCCTGGTTAGTGTTAAGGTTTGAGGTTAGTGTTGAGATTAGGATTAGAGGTGTGTTGGATTTAGGGTTTTGATTAGGGTTATGGTTAGGGTTGACATTAGGGTTGTTTTGGGGTAAGGGTTGGGATTATCGTTAGGGTTAGTGATTAGGATTATGGATCGGGTTGGGATTAGGGTTAGGGGTGTGTTGGAGTTGGGTTGGAGCTAGAATTGGGGGGTTTCCACTGTTTAGGTACATCAGGGGGTCTCCAAACACGACAGCCAATTTTGCGCTCAAAAAGTCAAATGGTGCTCCCTCCCTTCTGATCTCTGCCGTGCGCCCAAACAGTGGGTTACCCCCACATATTTGGCATCAGCATACTCGGGATAAATTGGACAACAACTTCTGGGGTCCAATTTCTCTTGTTACCCTTGTGAAAATAAAAACTTGGGGGTTACAAAATCCTTTTTGTGGAAAAATATATATATATTTTTTTTTATGACTCTGCATTATAAACTTCTGTGAAGCACTTGGGCATTCAAAGTTCTCACCACACATCTATATAAGTTCCTTGGGGGGTCTAGTTTCCAAAACGGGGTCACTTGTGGGGGGTTACTACTGTTTAGGTACATCAGGGGCTCTGCAAACGCAACATAACGACCACAGACCATTCTATCTAAGTCTGCATTCCAAAACAGCGCTCCTTCCCTTCCGAGCTCTGCCGTGCGCCCAAACAGTGATTTACCCCCACATATGGGGCATCAGCATACTCAGGATAAATTGGACAACAACTTTAGTGGTCCAATTTCTCCTGTTACCCTTGTGAAAATAAAAACTTGGGGGCTACAATATCTTTTTTGTGAAAAAAAAAATATTTTTTATCTTCACGACTCTGCATTCTAAACTTCTGTGAAGCACTTGGGCATTCAAAGTTCTCACCACACATCTAGAAAAGTTCCTTGGGGGGTCTAGTTTCCAAAATGGGGTCACTTGTGGGGGGTTACTACAGTTTAGGTACATCAGGGGCTCTGCAATCGCAACATAATGCCCACAGACCATTCTATCAAAGTCTGCATTCCAAAACGGCGCTCCTTCCTTCCGAGCTCTGCCGTGCGCCCAAACAGTGGTTTACCCCCACATATGGGGTACCAGCATACTCAGGACAAATTGGACAACAACTTTTGGGGTCCAATTTCTCTTGTTACCCTTGTGAAAATAAAAACTTGGGGGCTAAAAAATCTTTTTTGTGGAAAATAAAAATATTTTTTATTTTCACGACTCTGCATTATAAACTTCTGTGAAGCACTTGGGCATTCAAAGTTCTCACCACACATCTAGATAAGTTCCATGGGGGGTCTAGTTTCCAAAATGGGGTCACTTGTGGGGGATTTCTACTGTTTAGGCATATCAGGGGCTCTCCAAACGCGACATGGCGTCCAATCTCAATTCCAGCCAATTCTACATTGAAAAAGTAAAACGGCACTCCTTCTCTTCCAAGCTCTGCGGTGCGCCCAAACAGTGGTTTACCCTCACATATGGGGTATCGACGTATTCAGCAGAAATCGCACAACAACTTTTGTGGTCTAATTTCTCCTGTTACCCTTGTGAAAATAAGAATTTGTGGGCGAAAAGATCATTTTTGTGTAAACAAAAGCGATTTTTTATTTTCACGGCTCTACGTTATAAACTTCTGTGAAGCACTTGGGGGTTCAAAGTGCTCACCACACATCTAGATAAGTTCCTTAAGGGGTCTAGTTTCCAAAATGGTGTCACTTGTGGGGGGTTTCCACTGTTTAGGCACATCAGGGGCTCTCTAAACGTGACATGGTGTTCGATCTCAATTCCAGCCAATTCTGCATTGAAAAAGTCAAACGGCGCTCCTTCACTTCTAAGTTCTGCGGTGCGCCCAAAAAGTGGTTTACCCCCACATATGGGGTATTGGCGTATTCAGGAGAAATTGCATAACAAAATTTATGGTTACATTTCTGTTTTTACACTTGTGAAAATAAAAAAAATGGTTTTGAATTAAGATGTTTGCAAAAAAAAGTTAAATGTTCATTTTTTCCTTCCACATTGTTTCAGTTCCTGTGAAGCACGTAAAGGGTTAATAAACTTCTTGAATGTGGTTTTGAGAACCTTGAGGGGTGTAGTTTTTAGAATGGTGTCACACTTCATTATTTTCTATCATATAGACCCCTCAAAATGACTTCACATGTGATGTGGTCCCTAAAAAAAATGGTGTTGTAAAAATGAGAAATTGCTGGTCAACTTTTAACCCTTATAACTCCCTAACAAAAAAAAATTTTGGTTCCAAAATTGTGCTGATGTAAAGTAGACATGTGGGAAATGTTATTTATTAACTATTTTTCATGACATATCTCTCTGATTTAAGGGCATAAAAATACAAAGTTTGAAAATTGCAAAATTTTAAAAATTTTCGCCATATTTCCGTTTTTTTCATAAATAATCGCAAGTAATATCGAAGAAATGTTACCACTAACATGAAGTACAATATGTCACGAAAAAACAATCTCAGAATCAGCGGGATCCATTGAAGCGTTCCAGAGTTATAACCTCATAAAGTGACAGTGGTCAGAATTGCAAAAATTGGCCCGGTCATTAAGTACCAAATTAGCTCTGTCACTAAGGGGTTAAAGAGATAGACTTTTAATAGCTCTTTTTGTTTATATCTTAGGTTTTGGCTGTTAAATGGCCAGTGTGAACATGCTCTTATACTTTGCATGCATATCAATTTATACTCTGGCTCACTTCTTTGAATTTGTTTCAGTCACTTGTACCCCAGACAATCAAGGGCAGGGACGCTGCTTCCATTAGGCGATTTGAGCCCTTTGGCTCAGGCGGCAGAAGAGAGGGGGCGGCAGATTCCGTAGTAACTGGATTTGTGCTGCTAGGTTTTTTTTATTTTTTTTTATAAAACTCTGGGAGGCATGCACGCAGGGGAGAAGGATAGGAGAGCCAAGCACGCAGGGGAGAAGGATGGGGGAGCAATGAACGCAGGGGAGAAGGATGGGGAGCCACGAACGCAGGGGAGAAGGATGGGGAGCCGTGAACGCAGGGGAGAAGGATGGGGGAGCTGTGAACGCAGGGGAGAAGGATGGGGGAGCCGTGAACTCAGGGGAGAAGGATGGGGGAGCCATGAACGCAGGGGAGAAGGATGGGGGAGCCATGAACGCAGGGGAGAAGGATGGGGGAGCCGTGAACGCAGGGGAGAAGGATGGGGGACCCATGCATGCAGGGGAGAAGGATGGGGGAGCCGTGAACGCAGGGGAGAAGGATGGGGGATCCATGCACGCAGGGGAGAAGGATGGGGGAGCCGTGAACGCAGGGGAGAAGGATAGGGGAGCCATGAACGCAGGGGAGAAGGATGGGGGAGCCATGAACGCAGGGGAGAAGGATGGGGGAGCCATGAACGCAGGGGAGAAGGATGGGGGAGCCATGAACGCAGGGGAGAAGGATGGGGGAGCCATGAACGCAGGGCAGAAGGATGGGAGAGCCGTAACGCAGGGGAGAAGGATGGGGGAGCCATGAACGCAGGGGAGAAGGATGGGGGAGCCATGCACGCAGGGTGGGAGGATAGAGGAGCCATGCACGCAGGGGAGAAGGATGGGGGAGCCATGCACACAGGGTGGGAGGATGGAGTATAAATATGGAGTATAAATACTAGGCCCTATAGGGGGGACACAGTGTGAGAGGACAGTGTGAAGAGGGGGCCGGTATAGAAAGGAGAGGTCAGTGTGAAGAGCATGTACCATAAGAGGGACAGTGTGGGGGTCATATTTTGTGCAGACAATATAGTGAGGGGCAATTTTTTAATCCGGAGCATTATAATGACACTTGTATCTTTAAGGGCGTCTTGTGGAGATTTTCTGCAAAAGAGCGGAAAAGATGGAAGTCTGCAGAGACGGCTGTGGCTGAGAAAACTCATCATGGGGTCTGGACAAGATGAAGAAAAGGAGAACGGCTCCAGAGACAACGTCATGTCAACAGCAGAAAAGGTACTCACCCTTGTGGGGTCCAATGCCGGCTCCCCGTCACTGCTTGCGTCTCGGGTGTTTTTGCAGCAGTGGTGACATCACATCAAAAGAGTACATCACTGCTCTAGCTAATCAATACCTTCAGTGGATTGATGGAGGTAGATAGCACAAGCACAAAAATACCAATCAAACAACCATGCACATGCCGGTCATTCGCAGAGGGGGCTGTAGCCTAGTATAATAAATGCATGCACATAAAGATTGTTTAGGGTCACACAGATACGTGTAGTGAGGTCTGGCTTACAACATATTAGTGATGCCAATACTATTAGATGAGGAAGGCTGTCCATCATTATATAAGTGCATTGTACAAGGACAGACACCCCAACTTACTCCCCGCCAAAACAAAAGGGCTGCGTCCTACATAAAGATGGTGCATTAGAACTGTGATCTGTGTTGGTAAGTAATGCTGCTTTTTTCCAGAAAAGGCGATTACCTGCTGATGACGACACAGCATTTAATCTTAATTATCCAGACACCAGCTTTCAGTTGGTTAAGAGTCATATACTATTGTCATATGAGTCTTAAACGTTGATTTTTTTTACATGTTTGAATGGCAGTTCTTTGCCTCTCATATCAGCTTGTGCAGCTTATTGTCTGCTATCTTTGCAAGACAGGGATGCAGGGTCATAAAACAATGGATGTTTGATAATTCGCTGATTGACCACTGTGTGGGACCCTGTGGCTTGTTGACTTGCAAAACAGAGGAGTAAACATGATGCAAATTGATTAAATACTCAAACAATGAGAATTAATCTCATAACAACTTCCCCTTGACCTCTGGATGATGGCTTGAAGAGCAACAATTGTGAACTATATAATGGAGATATACCTCTGTAACAAGAGATCCAGAGAACGAGAGACTATTTACAAAACCACAGCCAGGAACACTCTACAAGACAGCTGCCAGAACATATGGTTCCATTACAAGGGACACAGATTTGCCATTCTACAGGATGCCAGCTTAGGGGACCACGGCCCTTTTGACCCATGGATACATCGGGGGAAGTCAGGATTTAGACCTACCGGTCACCTGAGTCCCATGGATACATTTGGGGAAGCCAAGATTTGGACCCTATGGTCACATGGCTCCATGGAGATGTTTGTAGAAGCCAGATTGTGACCCTTGAGTCAGCCAGCTTTGTACCTCAATAGACTGTCAGCTTCACAAGGTTGTTGATACCTCCTCGCTGTGCTTGCTACAGGTGGGGGTAGTCAGCCCTGGATGTCGAAGCTGGTTTTAATCCCAGCGAATCAGCGGAAGGGTGAGACTCTGGAATTTTGCACCATTGGGTATTTTGATGGGACTGTTCTATGTGTTATTTGCCTGTTTTTTGGTTCAGTACAGTATTGCTACAGTGTTTTACCCTCACCCTGTGTTGTCTGAATGGTATTATACCCAAGGTAAAAGGAGAGCGGGCGTTCAGTGGGATGTTCCCTGGTCCATGCGGTCTTGAGCCCGCGAACTAGAGCACTCGCTAACTCCCGTGTCTCCACACTGCTTTTTGCTATTTTAGGTATTTTAGAGCATTTGGAGTTCACTTTCTGGACAGAGGAGAAACCCTTTAATGACAATTAACTAATAAGTTTGTGTACACCGAAATAATGGCACTGTATATATGCAAGTCACCCCACAAAAAACAAGCCCTCATATGGCTAAATTAACAGAAAGAAAATGATGGTTCTTGGAAGATAGTGGTGAAAATAATAAAGAAATTTCCATTTCATGATGGTCAAAACTGGTTGGGGTGATAAGTGGTTTAAGGCAGATAGACTTTTATCATTGGAGTCTATGGCTTTGTGCAAAAAATCAAGGGATTTGAAGATATATATATAATTATTCCTTTTGCCACAGAAAGGGTTAATTAAATTTTGTATATGCATCTTGCAAATTGATATAAATGGTTGGTTGCCTCGGATAACTGCTCTATTTTTTATCAACTATTTGTCATTCATGCAGCGGAAAACTGACAATTATACATAACAAAATCAACATATACTAGAAAATGTGTTATTAAAAAGGTAATGACATTTGTTCTAGTGAAGAAAATGTCCTTTATTCCCACAGATTAGTCAATGATACAGCGCCACATCCAATCAACGAATGGCATTCACCTCCAGGGAACAGCTTGATCCATTCACTTCTGTTAAAGTTCCTCTAATTTTCTATTTTTTCTCTGGATGTGCTGAACATACGAAGCCACAATCACTTTTTTTTGTCTGTGTCTTGTATAATATTCATACGACATTATTTGTCTGTCAGATGCCAGAATTTTTTTCCTACACTTTAATGGAAGCAGATATTTAAATACCCACCGAGGCTGACAAGGGAATAGGCAGCTTTGTGTGTGATAGCTAGAACTGTCTGAAATAGATTGGCGTTCTAGTCGGAAAAAAAAAGCACTCAAAATTTTTCATAATAATTATGCGGCGCAGTGGTGGCGACGTTTTCATTTTTAACTGCTTTTCACTTGTGGAAAAAAAACAGCAGCTGCTGAATTCTTGATGGAGGTTAGGGAATCAGATAATAAATTTTAGATTTTACAGAACATTCCTTTTTTAAACATTTGGCTTCGCCAGGGGAAAGTCTTACGAAAGAAGATTGATTACATTATATGAGAAGATCTAATATTAGAGCGAATTAATAAAAATGTTAAAAATTTTATACAGTGAAAAATTTGAGATTTTACTTAAAGGGGTGTAACAAAGCCAGGTAGGCTTGGGTTAAATCCTAGCTCTACAGGTCCTGATTAGACCACTTGGCTAGCCCTGCATATAGCTAGGCTAGATGTTCTTCTTAGTCAGCTCAGTGAAGCAGACCAACCTGGATGTGAAAGAAACTGTCCCTAGAGAGATGGACACAGGTCCATGCTCCATACCTTACAGGGGAACTGCAGAAAGCATACTACAACTTTGCCCTGCATGATGACAAGATGAAAGAGAAGATTATGGCACATTTGGGCATCACCCTGGCAGTCTGAGCTTAACAGGTGCATCTCTGGTACTACCAAAGGGAGAATCCTCCTCAGTCCCAGATGTTCGACCAGTTACAATTTGTGCAAAAATGGCTGCAGCCTGAGACCTGCTCTCCAACACAGATGGTGGAAAGAGTGATGGTGGACTCATTTATCCACTCGGTACTGAGATCCTTTCAAAGCTGGATTGCCCAAGGAGATCCCTAGAATGCAGATGACCTTGTGAGGCTTGTGGAAAGATGCTTGGCCATGGAGAACTCCCTGAGCAATCAATGGAGCCTAAGGTCACATTTCTGTGAGACCAAAAAGAAGTGCCTAAGCCCACATCTGATGGGTGCACGTAGACCCCAAAGGGGTCAGAACCAGGTTCAAAGGTTACACCTTGTACCATTATCTGTTGGAGGTATCGAGTAATATATCAGCTGTTTGTCCCGTGAAGCCATTGGACTGCAGCAAAGGTCGGCCCCACTCCTATTTTACATGCCATGCCTGCAGTCTTGTTCTTCATCCTTTTGAAGGGCCTAAGGAATGCCAGGTGACTGTGAACGGTGTCCAAGTGATGGGACTTCTGGAGTTTTGTGACCCTTCCAAGGGCCACACTTCCACATATGCTAATCCTTGGGAAGGTAGTGGGGGTAAGGTATAGCCATGGAGATGCCAAGAACTATTCCATGGCCCAGGTCGACATACTCAGATACTGTGGTTCTGTGTCCAATCAAGTGGGAGTGGTCAGGGACATGTTGCATGCTATTGTTATCAGTCAAGATTTTCCTTTGTTTTAAGACTTGTGGGCTAAATCTGTAGCACCCAGTAGTCCAGTATGCTGCCAGGAAATGCCAATGGTAACAAAGTCACTTGATGTAAATGGTGAATTTCCATTCACTAAACTGACTAGAAAGTAGGATGAGGAAGCATTCCCTGAAGTCAATATCCCTGACCTGGAGGAGTCCCACGATTACTTTGGGACTGCCCAACTCAGAGACTTAACAGTAAAAGGTGCTTTGGAAAATATAAATGCGGTTCCCAGGAGCCGTGAGCTGATAGTCGGTTTCCGCAATGGGCCAGATATAATGATTTGTTGTATCATGGGGATAAAGTTAAGGAACAGGTAAAAGAATGCCTCCTCAATGCCCAAAAGAAAAAATCCAGGGGAATATAATTGGTCGGCTGTAGTGAGACAATTTAAACCTGGGAATCGGGTACTTTTATTAGTGCCTACAGGGGTAACAAGATCCTTACCTACTAGGGTGCCCTATAGGGTGGTGGAAATGTTGAGAGGGGTAAACTATAAAGTACATCAACCAGGGAAAAGGAAGGCCTTTGCCAAATACTATAGTAATGTATGAACACCCTGGATATGTAGGGACCTGCTTGAAACCGCTTGCTGGATGGCCTGGGCAGAAGCCAACCTTGTGGGTGTAAAAGTGGCAGGAACTTTGCCACTTTCCAAAAATCACCACGGACGAAAATTGGTACTCAAAAATAGAGAAAGGTTCTTAGAGTTACTAGGTCACTCTTGTGTCATCAATCATGAGCCACACATTCAGGTCAATTTAAATCCCTATAGACTCTGTGTGTTGGTAGATGGTGTCCAGTCCCTGGCTTTGGGCAGATGGGGGTATGTAGTAAAGTCAGGAAACCTAGGGTTAAATCTTTGTTCTACTGGTTCTGATTTGATCACCTGGTTATCCCTGCATATAACTAGACAAGCTGTTCTTCTCAATCAGTCAGCTCAGTGAAACTGACCATACATGAGGTGTGTTATAGATGAAGAGAGAGACAGGCCCGAATCCCTAGTTTCCTGAGATATCGGCTCGCAAGATCTCAATTGCGCATGCACTGCCTCTGGCGGCCATTTTTCCTGAGTCCACTGCATTTAAAAAGCATGGAAACTGCGGGGGCTTCAGGCTTTCACAAAATGTCAACGGAGCCTTTACACTGCCGAACACCATCTCTTACCAGCCTGGGGCCCTCGGCACCTCCTGACGCCAGCTTCCTGCAGCAGCGACGTTGCCACCTGAGACCTACTTTCCTGCCTCTACTTTATTTCTGTGGTCAGTGATTGGCTGAGTTGGCAATTTTGGGAATTTCCAGTTTTTCAAGAGAAGCCAGGAATTAAAAATCAGCTAAGACCAGGTAAGCATTGAAATGGGAGCTCCAGAGATGATGATGAGTATTGCAACTTTTCTTTCTTTTAACCAGAATTTTTAGCAAGAAAAGGATTAAAAAGGATAGGTGGAAGTTGACTGGGCTGGAAGACCCCTGTTACAGAAAGTCCACCGGTGGCTTTCTGTTTCTGCTTGTGGTTGAGTACTGAAGTTGAACTAGCATGAAGGTAACACTTTCTTCAATAGAGGCAGAGTATGTTTCAACTGTATAGGAAAGTTGTAGTTATTTGTCTGAGATGAATTTTGGTAACCAACAAATTGGCCCTGCAGAGATCTTTGAAGACAACTGAGGACGTGTGGCAATTGTGTGGATGGAACGAGTGTAAGCCAAGAACCAAACATATTGATGTGAAGTTCTATTTTTGGAGGGATTTTCAAGAACAAGGACTTCTGGCCTACAGTTGTCACTCATATATCCTGGCTCCAGCAACAGGCTTTGCTTTCACCTCTCTACTAGCTGCAGGTGCACATCGGGTTACTATGATAACATAGTAACATAGTTAGTAAGGCCGAAAAAAGACATTTGTCCATCCAGTTCAGCCTATATTCCATCATAATAAATCCCCAGATCTACGTCCTTCTACAGAACCTAATAATTGTATGATACAATATTGTTCTGCTCCAGGAAGACATCCAGGCCTCTCTTGAACCCCTCGACTGAGTTCGCCATCACCACCTCCTCAGGCAAGCAATTCCAGATTCTCACTGCCCTAACAGTAAAGAATCCTCTTCTATGTTGGTGGAAAAACCTTCTCTCCTCCAGACGCAAAGAATGCCCCCTTGTGCCCGTCACCTTCCTTGGTATAAACAGATCCTCAGCGAGATATTTGTATTGTCCCCTTATATACTTATACATGGTTATTAGATCGCCCCTCAGTCGTCTTTTTTCTAGACTAAATAATCCTAATTTCGCTAATCTATCTGGGTATTGTAGTTCTCCCATCCCCTTTATTAATTTTGTTGCCCTCCTTTGTACTCTCTCTAGTTCTATTATATCCTTCCTGAGCACCGGTGCCCAAAACTGGACACAGTACTCCATGTGCGGTCTAACTAGGGATTTGTACAGAGGCAGTATAATGCTCTCATCATGTGTATCCAGACCTCTTTTAATGCACCCTATGATCCTGTTTGCCTTGGCAGCTGCTGCCTGGCACTGGCTGCTCCAGGTAAGTTTATCATTAACTAGGATCCCCAAGTCCTTCTCCCTGTCAGATTTACCCAGTGGTTTCCCATTCAGTGTGTAATGGTGATATTGATTCCTTCTTCCCATGTGTATAACCTTACATTTATCATTGTTAAACCTCATCTGCCACCTTTCAGCCCAAGTTTCCAACTTATCCAGATCCATCTGTAGCAGAATACTATCTTCTCTTGTATTAACTGCTTTACATAGTTTTGTATCATCTGCAAATATCGATATTTTACTGTGTAAACCTTCTACCAGATCATTAATAAAGTTCCTACTGTGACGTTCCAGGAACCATAACTTTTTTATGTTTTTTATATTAATGACGACATAGTCATATGAGAGCTTGTTTTTTCAGGGGCTAGTTGGATTTATCATAGGCATCATTTTGGGGTTATCATTTACCGTAGGCATCATTTTTTACTTATTTATTGTCATTAGGGTATATGCACACATAGCTTTTTCTTTGTTTTTGCTTGTTTCTATAGCCAGTGTGAACGTGCCTTTACATCATGCATGTTTTCAAGCCATACTCCGGCTCAGTTTTTTATAATACTGCTAATAGGCTTTAAAGAAGCTGCTTTGCCTCCTCCCATCCTTAAATAGGTACAGTCCTTCTCATCGTTATTGGCACTCATGAAATGTAAGTACAAAATACGGAATATCTCCTGAAAAAAAATGAATCAAGTGAAAAAGTTTTTTTTGTATTGAGCACTGGTGTTAAATACATAAGAGAAAATTCAAAACAATCATTTAAAACAAAAAAACAATGGGAGGGAATAATGGAAAAAGCTAAAGCTTGGTGTGACACTGGTATTGGCACCCTTTACATTAAATTAATATGGAAACACATTTTGACTCACCTGTGGTAAGTCACAAGCGAGAATCAACTGTGATTAATTGTCGGTGCCCATGTGATATGAATTAGCCAATGAAGGATGACTTTGGTGTTTTCAAAAGCTACATGGTAGGTCCTGTTGCTTTCTTACAATGGTGAAGATAAAGGAGCTGTGTGAGGACATCAGAACAGCTATAATTAGCCAACACAAGACTTCCAAAGGGTATGAAACCATCTCCGAAGACTTTGGTATCCCAGTTTCAATAGTGTGCAATGTTATTAAGAAGTTTGCCGAGCATAGAACAATCAAGAACCTTCCTGGATGTGGGGGAAAGAGGAAAATTGACAAGAGATGTCTTCAAAGGTTACTGCTACCTGAAGGAAAATCTGGAACAGTTTGGGATCATGGTTTCAGCAAGTACCATAGGCCGCACACTAAACCAAGCAGAGCTTTATGGGTGGAGGCCAAGGAAGAAACCATTGCTGAGAAAAGGCATAGAATGGAATGACTGATCTTTGCCAAAGAGTACCTTGACAAACCACAATACTTCTGGGACAATGTTCTGTCAATAGTCAACAGATGAATCAAAAATAAAGGTTTTTGGCAATGCAAAGCAACAGGTTGTTAAAAGACAGCTCAATGATGCTTATAAGGAAAAGAACATCCTACCAACATTTAAGGATGGTGGAGAATCCATAATGCTGTGGAGTTGCTTTACTGCGTCTGGTACTGGAGGCCTTAACCGTATCACAGGAATCATGACATCCAAGAATTATCAAGAGATTTTTGAACGAAATGTCCTGAACCATTTAAGAAAATATAGTTTGAGTCGAAGATCATGGGTCCTCCAGCAAGACAATGACCCAAAGCACAACAGTACACAGGAATGGTTGAAAAGGAAAAAGTGGACTGTTTGAAAATGGCCGGCAATGAGCACTGACTTCAATCCCATTGAAAATCTTTGGGGTCAGCTGAAGTTTGACAAATCACAGCTGTCATCACCCTAACTACCATTACCCCAATTGCCACTGCACCAGGGCAATCTGGAAGAGCTAAGCAAAGGCAAAGGGGCGGAATTAGAGCATCTTATTTGATGCCCCAATTCTTGGGTGGCTGCAGGCTTTTTTTTAGACTGGGAATGGCCCAATAACCAGCCTGATAATGAAAGCCAGCAAAGGACTGCTTTACCATGGCTGGTTATAAAAATAAAGGGGAGGGCAAGTAATTTTTTTAAATATTATTTATTTACAAAAACTAGGCTAAAAAGCCCCAGTGTAAATGCACTTACAACTCTTTGTTTTTAAATGCAGAGTTACCTAAGACCTGATGATGCGATGTGGCCGGCAAATCACAGTAATGCCAGCAGCCAACATGACTACGGCATTACCGTGTATGGCAGGCAATCCACACTTGTTTATTGGCCGTCTAACAGTCAGGTTTACACAGTCTTAAGAAAAGGTCCATTTTACTAAATCGACTTTATAAAATGAAGATGGACATTCAGCGTCTCCCACTCACACACCACCTCCTCACCTCGCCCTCTATCTGTCGGAGTCCCGCAAGGTTCAGTCCTTGGGCCCTTGCTCTTCTCCATTTACACCTTTGGCCTGGGACAGCTCATAGAATCTCATGGCTTTCAGTATCACCTCTATGTTGATGACACACAGATCTACATCTCTGGACCAGATATCACCACCCTACTAACCAGAATCCCTCAATGTCTGTCCACTATTTCATCCTTCTTCTCCGCTAGATTTCTGAAACTTAACATGGACAAAACCGAATTCATCATCTTTCCCCATCTCACGCGACCCCCCCAACGAACCTATCCATTACAGTAAATGGCTGCCCACTCTCCCCAGTCCCACAAACTCGCTGCCTCGGGGTAATCCTTGACGCTGATTTCTCCTTCAAACCACATATCCAAGCCCTTTCCACTTCCTGCCGACTTCAACTCAAAAATATTTCACGAATCCGTTCATTCCTCAACCATGAATCTGCAAAAACCCTAGTCCATGCCCTCATCATCCCTTGCCTTGACTACTGCAACCTCCTGCTCTGTGGCCTCCCCTCTGACACTCTCGCACCCCTCCAATCTATTCTACACTCTGCTGCCTGACTAATCCACCTGTCCCCCCGCTATTCCCTGGCCTCTCCCCTCTGTCAATCCCTTCACTGGCTCCCCATTGCCCAGAGACTCCACTACAAAACCCTAACCATGACGTACAAAGCCATCCACAACCTGTCTCCTCCATACATCTGTGACCTCGTCTCCCGGTACTTACCTACCCGCAACCTCCGATCCTCACAAGATCTCCTACTCTACTCCCCTCTTATCTCCTCTTCCCACAATCGTATACAAGATTTCTCTCGCGTATCACCCCTACTCTGGAACCCTCTACCACAGCACATCAGACTCTCGCCTACCATTGAAACCTTCAAAAAGAACCTGAAGACCCACCTCTTCCGACAAGCCTACAACCTGCAGTAACCACCGATCGACCAAACCGCTGCCTGACCATCTCTACCCTCACCTACTGTATTCTCACCCATCCCTTGTAGATTGTGAGCCTTCGCGGGCAGGGTCCTCATTCCTCCTGTACCAGTTATGACTTGTATTGTTTAAGATTATTGTACTTGTTTTTATGTATACCCCTCCTCACATGTAAAGCGCCATGGAATAAATGGCGCTATAACAATAAATAATAATAATAATAATAACATTGCCATTTTGCAGGAAACCCAAGTTTGTCAAAATAAACCTTTTAAGATTTCCAACTACAGGTTTCCTGTGGCTTACCATAGTCCTTCACCAGATTCAAAATCTAAAGGTTCCTTGTGTGTTCTATGTGTCTCACATTCATAGGGAGGCCCTGCATGGGTGAAACGCTATGATTTTTCTGCACTAATAAAGTTATCGAAAGGAGGACGTCTGGTGCCCTGGTTCCTGAATTTCTCTGTATTGCTACAACCTTATTGAGGGTTGCACCAGGTGTGCATGGACAATAGAATAGAGCATGGGCTCATCTATTGCAAGTACTAATATCATATTTATTTGCAGAAAAATAAACTAAAGTAACTCAAATCCAAGCAAAATGCAACTTTTCATTTAGAGAATTTTAAAGATACCATAAGTAAGTTGTTGGGCACAATTTTAATTAGCTAAGTCCTTTTTGTTGGGAAGACGAGAGTTTTTTAATTTGCATTCACCTGACAAACCTCTTAGTGTAGAACATGTACAGTCTCATTACAAAAACAATAGTGCGATGTGTACGGAGAGCAGTGTCCTCGTATATAATTAGCGTCAAGACTTATTATCACATGTTCCAGAAAGCACATAGAAGGCTCTAAGTATCATCATTACAGGGTCATTGTCTATGAACTAGGTGACAAGATATAGGAGGCTCCATGGACAATTTTATTGTGTCTCTACGAAGTGATAGGATGCTGGAAATGTTTACACATTTTAATAGATATCTAATATTCGCTAAGAAGTCATTTTAGGTTGAAATCTCAGAATTTTGTTGCACAATCATGTCTTGTCTTGAAAAATTTTCTCAGGACTGCCTATTGCAAATAAGGCCTTAAATCCTGCGTTTCAGGTTAGTTTTTTTGGGGTGACTTGATAGACTTCAATGTTATCGTAGGGAAGTTTGGCACAATATATGACCCTCACTCAAATGTATTCCGTAGAGTAACAACAGAATCAAGACTGCATGGCCAAAAATACCATGAGAGGCCCAGCCACAAGGCTAAAAAGAAATGTTCTTGATGCCACCCGATGCCTGACGAATCATCACAATTTTACTTTGGTGAAAGGGGCAGGTCGCTCTAGGTTACAGGATGTTTTTACCAAAGTAAACTATATGGGCCCTGCCAACATACTCCTCTACTGCTCCACATAGCTAAAACTAACTTTTGTCTATCCCTTTTAGTCCCCCAAGAATATATTTAAACCTACTCTTTCATACATGGCTGTATTGGGTTGGAAAAAAAAGGATTAATACGGATGCAAAATTAAAACTATCTGTTTTCTTCTGTTTGTAATAGGTCTATTTTTTTTTCAATTCTGGATTTGTGACAAATGGGTGACAACTGGATATGTGAACAGAGCCTAAAACAGTGCATTATCCACCATTGTCTGAATGCAGAAGATTCTGCTGAAAGCCGGAAACTGCAACATAATTCCGGTGCCGGGATATCCACGTGCACACTACTGGTAACGTCTGCCCTATTATTACTGCATTATGTACACCTGAACTGTCAGTAAATACTATTCCATCCACTTCACAGCAGCCCCTATGACTATACAGGATATGTATTGTATACAGCCCATGTTAGCACAGGCTTAATGTCTCAGTGACAGCCACTTTATTAGGGTACTTTGTTTTCTCTAATTGCGGGTTTAATTACCAGTCCTGTGTTTACATTTGTTGCACATTTTTTGCACTTTATGTCCTTTTTTTCTGGACACTCATTTATATACATTGTTTATAACTTTGGCAATGCTATTTTTACCCAATGATCTAGTATCTTTCTCATCATAATTGTTTTATATGATTGTATCAATAAAAAATTTTTTTATTAAGAAGTAGCTTTTTGGTCACCATAGCGTTTTACTTTGTGGGTTACCAATTCTGCGTTTAATTTAGTGCTTAAAGGGGTACACCAATCCAAAATATTTTTATGGATTTAACACTTTAGGACATCATGTTATGATAAAAATTGTGAAATGTATGGGTATTATTTATGTGCTCTGTTTGCATTGTTTGACTATGTAGAATTGTCTTGTAATGTATGTGCTGTGATTTATCTTGTGTTTGCACTGTTATGAACCTGTATTGTGTAATGTTAGGTTAGGGACAGCAAAGGGTTACTTTGTGGGCTGAGCCAGCAGCCTCTAGAGAGCAGGAAGCTCCTGCTTCCTGGTGAGTAGCTGGGGCACCTGTGCCCTGAGCAGAAGCTTAGCAACAGCTGAGACATTGCCAGACCACAGGAGGGTATCAAATCTGTTGCGCCGGACTAAAGGACAGTGACATGGGCATTGCCCAGGATTCATGGACCGCAACACAGGCCCCAGGACTTGGTAAGGGCCCCGCCAAAGGGACTTTAAGCATCCAGATCCCAGAGTATGACTACTGCTTCTACTGGCTGTTGTGGGTACCGCCTTGGACATTGCTAGGGAGAGACCAGGAAGCCAGTGTTGTACTGCATTTGATCTCTGTTACTAAATTTCGTTCCCTGTTGGACTGCAAGTTGTGTCTGAGGATTGTTTCCGTCCGGTCTATCTCTGTGCAAGGTGCCGGGGTGTCGACTGACTGTGGCTTAGTTGACTCGGCTGGGACTACCACCCTGGGCCACCTTGTTACACATTACACTACAGAGGCTACATAACACTATAGAGTCTTCATGTGTGAAGAAAAATAATGCGGCACTCACCAAATGGATTGATTATTCCAAAATCCTTTTTTATTTAATCCAAGTGAACAAGAGACTTTGTGTGGGATTTGCGGGTCAGGGAGGCATGGAGAGAGCGTGCAGATGGACGACAGCCGTTTCGCGCAGTGAGTGATTCAACGGGTTCATGAACTAAAAAAAGAACTTTGGAATAATCAATCCATTTGGAGAGTGGCACATTTTTTTTCTTCACACATATAGAACAGACTTGTATTTTCTATGCTGAGCACCCCGTATTGGATATTAATGCTGTTTATTTAGTGTAAAAGGACCGTTCATCAGAGTAATGGTGAGTAAACAAATCATCTAGTGCAGCCACTTTGGTCTTGCTTTTGAATATTACACTATAGAGTCTGCTTATGGGGCTGCATTACACTATAGAGGCTGCCTATGGGGGTGCATTTTATTAAGGGCTGCATTACACTATAGAGCAGTGTTTCCCAAACTCCAGTCCCCACAGGTCGTGTTTTCAGGATTTCCTTAGTATTGCTCAAGTAGTGGAAGTATCATCAAGGCATCAGGAATTGTCTCGCCTGTGCAACACTATGGAAATCCTGAAAACATGACCCATGGGTTCTGTGAGGACTGGAGTTTTGGAAACACTGCTATAGGGGCTGCCTATGGGAGTACATTACACTATAGAGGCTGCCTATGGGGGTGGATTACACTGTAGAGGCTGCCTATGGGGTGCATTACACTATAGAGGCTGCCTATGGGGCTTCATTACACTATAGAGGCTGCCCATGGGGGTGCATTATGGATTGCCCCCAGGCGCAGGGCAATGGGGTACTCGGTACCGGATCCTTCAGTCCTTCCATCTGGGGTTGTCACGGTGACCCGACCCGGTCCGTGGCCTTGCTGAGGGGCGCCCAATTAAAGGTGATGAGAGTTTGTCAAGTGTTCGTGACGCCACCTGTGGTATTCAGTCAGGGTGACTGACGCTGCTTAGGGGTCCACTGGGGTGATGTTATGGCAGTTAGATGGAATACCTTCCCACAGGTGAAGTGTTTCCCCAGGGCTTCCCAGTAGTGTAGATGGTGATGATGTGAGGCGCAGTTAATAACGAGGACACAAAGGTTGCAGTCTCTTTACCTTTACTGAAGGCTTTTGCATCTGCAGTCCAGAGCACCAGATTACAGGGTAGGCAGGGTCCAGCCGGTCCGATGACACTTCCAGAGTCCCCCTTGTCCAGGTGGAAGTCAGTAACCTACCTACTAGCGCTCGGGTGTTGTAGTACCCCCCTCCTGAGCAACTCGGTGAGGTCCTCACAACTTTTGTAGATGTTTCTCTTCTCTCCGTCCCCCAGATGGATAGGACAAACCCGTATGACGGTGGTGGCCTGAGGCTATTTTATAGGGAACCTAGTGTTGCCCCTCCTCCACGTTGCCACCTTGTCTGCTTAGGTTCTTAGGTCGGACAGCCAACTTGGAATTCACTGCCCTGCCGGTCTCTGAAGTAAAGCATAGAGTCTATTACTCCCTCGGTGCTCTGGCTACCGGTCCGCGTTCCAGAAAGAGGCAGCCTCTCACAGGACAGAACTCCTTCTGGTTTTCTATACTCCTTTGCCGTGAGTTCGTGTCTCACTCCCTACGAACACACTTCGCTTCGTGTCCTTTCTAGGGATACTGCCGCAATGTAGTGCAGGCACAGCTCCGTGTCTTTCTATCTTGCTGAGCCTTCAATGTCCTTTCCTTCTCCTCTGTCTGCTTGACAGGTGTCTCCTGGGCCGAGCCCAGGCAGCTCCTTTCCTCTCACTCCTTCTCCTTTTCCTCTCCCCTCCAGCTTCTCCCAGCTTCTCACTCGTCCTCCTGCTCCCAGCTTCTGACTCTGACTAACTTCCTAACCAACCCACCAGTTTTACCCTTATGTGAGGAGTGGCCTAGTAGATAGAACCCTTAGCTCCCCCTGGTGACCTGGAGTGTGAAGTCTGCTGTGGGTCTTGTGATACCTGGCAGGATGGACTCCTTCGGTGCCATCAGACGTAACATCACTCCCCCTGGTGGAAGAGCGACATTACTGCAGCAACCAGGACTCTGGTGTGCTGCACTCCCCTCCCCCTTTCCCCCCCTTCCCTTAAATCCAGCACTCCCAGGCTGGGAAAAGAACACAACAATTATAGGTTAGCAAAAGACATGCAAAATTTTGAAATGCTATAAAACAAATTAATTTAACAATGCTTCCCTTTATGGGAGGTGAGAACACATTAACGTTGCAAACAAGAACATATTTACATTGTGCGCGCAACTTTTAATGGCAAGTTAAAGAGCAATGACTATCTATCTATGAAACATAATTACCAGTACAGGTATTCTATTCTACTAAGTGCAATTACCCTCTAAGGGTATACTATCATTAACCCTTAAGTGCAAATCAACGTTTTCTTTATCTTTCTTCTTCATATGCAGGACAATCTGTCTGCCCCTACGGGCCTACTTCATCTCTTTCCTAAAGGTACCTTCACACTGACCAACTTCACAACGATATCGCTAGCGATCCGTGACGTTGCAGGGTCCTGGATAGCGATATCGTTGTGTTTGACACGCAGCAGCGATCTGGATCCTGCTGTGACATCGTTGGTCGGAGCAGAAAGGCCAGAACTTTATTTCGTCGATGGATCTCCTGCAGACATCGCTGAATCGGCGTGTGTGACGCCGATTCAGCGATGTCTTCACTGGTAACCAGGGTAAACATCGGGTTACTAAGCGCAGGGCCGCGCTTAGTCACCCGATGTTTACCCTGGTTACCAGTGTAAATGTAAAAAAAAACCAAACACTTCATACTTACATTCCGGTGCCTGTCGCGTCCCTCGGCGTTCTGCTTCCCTGCACTGTCAGCGCCGGCCAGCCGTAAAGCAGATTACAGGGGTGACGTCACCGCTCTGCTTTACGGCCAGCCGGCGCTCACAGTCAGTGCAGGAAAGCACAGCGACGGGGGACAGACACCAGAATGTAAGTATGTAGTGTTTATTTTTTTTTACATTAGCACTGGTAACCATCGAGTTACTAAGCCCTGTGCTTAGTAACCCGATGTTTACCCTGGTTACCAGGGGACTTCGCATCGTTGGTCGCTGGAGAGCTGTCTGTGTGACAGCTCTCCAGTGACCACACAGCGACGCTGCAGCGATCCGGATCGTTGTCTAGACCGCTGCAGCGTCGCTAAATGTGACGGTACCTTAACACCTCAAGTTTATTTAAAGTACATCACTAAACATTCTATTACTTACTAATTTTCTAGCTACATACTATCTGCTATGTAAACATTATTGCTATCTAACTATTTAAGGCAACATTATCAAAGGGCAACAAGTAAACATTCCCTTTAAGAGGAAAAATCAGTCTTTTCTGAGGTAGTGCAAATAATCAACAAGTCAGTTATAAACTTTAAGACCATAGAAACTTTCACGTCGTTATCAAGAACATTTTCTTCTTTCTTTGTAAAACCAGTAGAGAGCACCTTTAAGAAGGTGCAAACTATTTACAGGAACAGTTTGTGAATCATTCACTGTCCATGATTCGGTAGTCTCTTAACCCCTTCCCGACCTTTGACGCCATGTAGGCGTCATGAAAGTCGGTGCCAATCCGACCCATGACGCCTATGTGGCGTCATGGAAAGATCGCGTCCCTGCAGATCCGGTGAAAGGGTTAACTCCCATTTCACCCGATCTGCAGGGACAGGGGGAGTGGTAGTTTAGCCCAGGGGGGGTGGCTTCACCCCCTCGTGGCTACGATCGCTCTGATTGGCTGTTGAAAGTGAAACTGCCAATCAGAGCGATTTGTAATATTTCACCTATTATAACGGGTGAAATATTACAATCCAGCCATGGCCGATGCTGCAATATCATCGGCCATGGCTGGAAATACTAATGTGCCCCCACCCCACCGATCGCCCCCCCAGCCCCCCGATCTGGCCGGTACACTGCTCCGGCTCCCCTCCATCCAGTGCTCCGCTCCCCCCGTGCTCTTGTCCGCTCCCCCCGTGCTCCAATCACCCCCCATGCTCCAATCACCCCCCCTGCATTCCGATCCACCCCCCCGTGCTCCGTTCCACCCCCCGTGCTCCGTTCCAGCCCCCCCGTGCTCCGTTCCACGCCCCCCGTGCTCCGTTCCACGCCTGCCGCGCTCCGATTCCCCCCCCCGTGCTCCGATCCCCCCCCGTGCTCCGATCCCCCCCCCCCGTGGTCCCCCACCCCATCATACTTACCGATCCTGCAGGGGTCCCGTCCGTCTTCTCCCTGGGCGCCGCCATCTTCCAAAATGGCGGGCACATGCGCAGTGCGCCCGCCGAATCTGCCGACCGGCAGATTCGTTCCAAAGTGCATTTTGATCACTGAGATAGATTATATCTCAGTGATCAAAATAAAAAAAATAATAAATGACCCCCCCCTTTGTCACCCCATAGGTAGGGACAATAAAAAAATAAAGAAATTTTTTTTTCCACTAATGTTAGAATAGGGTTAGGGTTAGGGGTAGGGGTAGGGGTAGGGTTAGGGCTAGGGGTAGGGTTAGGGGTAGGGTTAGGGTTAGGGGTAGGGTTAGGGTTAGGGGTAGGGTTAGGGGTAGGGTTAGGGCTAGGGGTAGGGTTAGGGCTAGGATTAGGGCTAGGGGTAGGGTTAGGGGTAGGGTTAGGGTTTCGGTATGTGCACACGTATTCTGGTCCTCTGCGGATTTTTCCGCTGTGGATTTGATAAATCCGCAGTGCTAAACCGCTGCGGATTTACCGCGTTTTTTTCTGCGCATTTCACTGCGGTTTTACAATTGCGATTTTCTATTTGAGCAGTTGTAAAACCGCTGCGGAATCCGCACAAAGAAGTGACATGCTGCGGAATGTAAACCGCTGCGTTTCCGTGCAGTTTTTCCGCAGCATGTGTACAGCGATTTTTGTTTCCCATAGGTCTACATTGAACTGTAAACTCATGGGAAACTGCTGCGGATCTGCAGCGTTTTCCGCAGTGTGCACATACCTTTAGAATTAGGCTATGTGCACACGGTGCGGATTTGGCTGCGGATTGGCCGCTGCGGATTCGCAGCAGTATTCCATCAGGTTTACAGTACCATGTAAACATATGAAAAACCAAATCCGCTGTGCCCATGGTGCAGAAAATACCGCTGCGTTGTATTTTCCGCAGCATGTCAATTCTTTGTGCGGATTCCGTGGCGTTTTACACCTGTTCCTCAATAGGAATCCGCAGGTGCAATCCGCACAAAAAACACTGGAAATCCGCGGAAAATCCGCAGGTAAAACGCAGTGCCTTTTACCCGCGGATTTTTCAAAAATGGTGCGGAAATATCTCACACGAATCCGCAACGTGGGCACATAGCCTTAGGGTTAGGGTTGGAATTAGGGTTGTGGTTAGGGTTGTGATTAGGGTTATGGCTACAGTTGGGATTAGGGTTGCAGGTGTGGGGGGGTTAGTGTTGGAGGTAGAATTGAGGGGTTACCACTGTTTAGGCACATCAGGGGTCTCCAAACGCAACATGGCGCCACCATTGATTCCAGCCAATCTCGTATTCAAAAAGTCAAATGGTGCTCCCTCACTTCCGAGCCCCGACGTGTGCCCAAACAGTGGTTTACCCCCACATATGGGGTATCAGTGTACCCAGGATAAACTGCGCAACAATTACTGGGGTCCAATTTCTCCTGTTACCCTTGTGAATCTAAAAAAATGCTTGCTAAAACATCATTTTTGAGGAAAGAAAAATGATTTTTTATTTTCACGGCTCTGCGTTGTAAACGTCTGTGAAGCACTTGGGGGTTCAAAGTGCTCACCACATATCTAGATAAGTTCCTTGGGGGGTCTAGTTTCTAAAATGTGGTCACTTGTGGGGGGTTTCTACTGTTTAGGCACACCAGGGGCTCTGCAAACGCAATGTGACGCCCGCAGACCATTCCATCAAAGTCTGCATTTCAAAAGTCACTACTTCCCTTCTGAGGCCCGACGTGTGCCCAAACAGTGGTTTACCCCCACACATGGGGTATCAGCGTACTCAGGAGAAACTGGACAACAACTATTGGGGTCCAATTTCTCCTGTTACCCTTGGGAAAATAAAAAATTCTGGGCTAAATAATTTTTTTTGAGGAAAGAAAACGTATTTATTATTTTCACGGCTCTGCATTATAAACTTCTATGAAGCACTTGGGGGTTCAAAGTGCTCACCACACATCTAGATAAGTTCCTTTGGGGGTCTAGTTTCCAAAATGGGGTCACTTGTGGGGGGTTTCTACTGTTAAGCCACATCAGAGGCTCTGCAATCGCAACGTGACGCCCACAGAGCATTCCATCAAAGTCTGCATTTCAAAACGTCACTACTTCACTTCCGAGCCCCGGCATGTGCCCAAACAGTGATTTACCCCCACATATGGGGTATCAGCGTACTCAGGAGAAACTGGACAACAACTTTTGGGGTCAAATTTCTCCTGTTACCCTTGAGAAAATAAAAAATTGCAGGCTAAAAGATCATTTTTGAGAAAATAATTTTTTTATTTTATTTTCATGGCTCTGCGTTATAAACTTCTGTGAAGCACTTGGGGGTTCAAAGTCCTCACCACACATCTAGATTAGTTCCTTTGGGGGTCTAGTTTCCAAAATGGGGTCATTTCTGGGGGATCTCCAATGTTTAGGCACACAGGGGCTCTCCAAACGTGACATGGTGTCCGCTAATGATTGGAGCTAATTTTCCATTTAAAAAGCCAAATGGCATGCCATCCCTTCCGAGCCCTGCCGTGCGCCCAAACAGTGGTTTACCCCCACATATGGGGTATCAGCGTACTCAGGACAAACTGGACAACAATATTTGGGGTCCAATTTCTCCTATTATCCTTGGCAAAATAGGAAATTCCAGGCTAAAAAATCATTTTTGAGGAAAGAAAAATTATTTTTTATTTTCATGGCTCTGCGTTATAAACTTCTGTGAAGCACCTGGGGGTTTAAAGTGCTCAATATGCATCTAGATAAGTTCCTTGGGGGGTCTAGTTTCCAAAATGGGGTCACTTGTGGGGGAGCTCCAATGTTTAGGCACACAGGGGCTCTCCAAACGCGACATGGTGTCCGCTAACAATTGGAGCTAATTTTCCATTCAAAAAGTCAAATGGCGCGCCTTCCCTTCCGAGCCCTGCCGTGTGCCCAAACAGTGGTTTACCCCCACATATGAGGTATCGGCGTACTCGGGAGAAATTGCCCAACAAATTTTTTGATCCATTTTATCCTACTGCCCATCTGAAAATGAAAAAATTGAGGCGAAAATAATTTTTTTGTGAAAAAAAAGTACTTTTTCATTTTTACAGATCAATTTGTGAAGCACCTCAGGGTTTAAAGTGCTCACTAGGCATCTAAATAAGTTCCTTGGGGGGTCTAGTTTCCAAAATGGGGTCACTTGTGGGGGAGCTCCAATGTTTAGGCACACAGGAGCTATCCAAACGCGACATGGTGTCCGCTAACGATGGAAATAATTTTTCATTCAAAAAGTCAAATGGCGCTCCTTCCCTTCCGAGCCTTACCATGTGCCCAAACAGTGGTTTACCCCCACATGTGAGGTATTGGTGTACTCAGGAGAAATTGCCCAACACATTTTAGGATCCATTTTATCCTGTTGCCCATGTGAAAATGAAAAAATTGAGGCTAAAAGAATTTTTTTGTGAAAAAAAAGTACTTTTTCATTTTTACGGATCAATTTGTGAAGCACCTGGGGGTTCAAAGTGCTCACTATGCATCTAGATAAGTTCCTTGGGGCGTCTAGTTTCCAAAATGGGGTCACTTGTGGGGGAACTCCAATTTTTAGGCACACGGGTGCTCTCCAAACTTGACATGGTGTCCGCTAAAGAGTGGAGCCAATTTTTGATTCAAAAAGTCAAATGGCGCTCCTTCCCTTCCAAGCCCTGCCGTGCGCCCAAACAGTGGTTTACCCCCAGATATGAGGTATCAGCGTACTCAGGACAAATTGGACAACAACTTTCGTGGTTCAGTTTCTCCTTTTACCATTGGGAAAATAAAAAAATTGTTGCTAAAAGATAATTTTTGTGACTAAAAAGTTAAATGTTCATTTTTTCCTTCCATGTTGCTTCTGCTGCTGTGAAGCACCTGAAGGGTTAATAAACTTCTTGAATGTGGTTTTGAGTACCTTGAGGGGTGCAGTTTTTAGAATGGTGTCACTTTTGGGTATTTTCAGCCATATAGACCCCTCAAACTGACTTCAAATGTAAGGTGGTCCCTAAAAAAAATGGTTTTGTAAATTTCCTTGTAAAAATGACAAATCGCTGGTCAAATTTTAACCCTTATAACTTCCTAACAAAAAAAAATTTTGTTTCCAAAATTGTGCTGATGTAAAGTAAACATGTGGGAAATGTTATTTATTAACTATTTTGTGTCACATATCTCTCTGGTTTAACAGAATAAAAATTCAAAATGTGAAAATTGCGAAATTTT